>NW_024582076.1:792-92121 GCF_017639235.1 Corvus kubaryi | reverse complement strand
GGGCGGGGACCGTTTTGGGGGGACTTGGGGGAGGAAGCCCCGCCCCGGAGGGAAACGCCACTAAAACGCCAGCGGTGTCACTGTTGCGACGGATGACACGGGGAGGGGAGGAGGAGCTTCGGAGGGGCCCATGGGACCCAAAGGATGGGGGAAGGTGGCGGGGTCACCCAGGGGCCGGGGTCCTCTGGGGGAATGTCGGGAGGGGTCACAGGTCCTGGGTTGTTCCCTTATGACGTCATCAGCACCGATTTAGGGCGACAATCCAGGGTCCCTCCCACCCCCCATCATTTTGTGTGGCCCATTTTTTGGCTCTTTGCCCCATTTGGGGGACTCTCTTCCCCATTCTGAGTGGGGGCTCTGTCTCCCCAGCCCAAGAAGATCATGAGACCCCTGAAGACCATGAAGACTCTGGAGACCCCAGGGCTGGTGCCTTTGTTGGGGAAGAGATGATACACCGGGCTGTCCCCCCACCTACAATTTGCAGGGTGTCAGTGCTCCCCTCCATACCCCCACTTGGTGGGGGGGGAAGGGGGTGTCTTATTCATTTGGGGGGATCTCTGCCCCATTTGAGGGGGGTTTCTGATCCAGTTGGGGGTGGGGCCCATTTAGGATGAGGGGGCTCTGCCCGATTTTGGTGGGAGTCTCTGACACATGGGATCCCCAACTCCAGGAAACCATGAGACCCACTGAGACCATGAAGACCCCTGGCACCACCAAGGGTGGTGGATTTATTTTGGGGGATGACACACACCGGGTGGGGTTCCCTCCAGGATCCTGACTAGAGGTTGGAGGGGGTGTCACAAGTATACTTTCTACTGCATAGACTGCTGAACCCTGACTGGTCCTGAAGCCTTACTCAGACAGGCAGCTCCACTTCTCTAAATGCCAGAACATACCTGCCCAAAGAGCTGAAACAGCTTAGGAGCTACCAGCAACTGAAGGAGCAGCAAAGCACCCTGATGCGAAGCTGTGGTTTATATAGCCCAGGCCCCTTGCCTCAGTGGCTGCACCTTTTGCTGCCCCAGCCCATCCCCTCCTGCAGCCTATTTTAATCCTTGGCTCAGCCACTTTCACACCTCATGAGTACCACCTAGGTGCTGCAGCTCATAAGTGAAGCCCACCTCCCTTCCCCTGGCCCCAGCCACAGACACTGGCCCTGAGCCCAGCAGATAACTACAGAACAGGCAGGAAAGAAGGAAAAAAAATAGAGAAGGAACCTAATAAGTAGGCAGGGAAAGAAACTTGAAAATGCAAAGAGGAGCAAGGTCAGGAGAGAACTAAAAACAGGCACAGAAAGCTACAGTACCAGTGTATATATATATATAAATAAAATTTTAAAGCCAAGGGATTAAGAGAGGAAAATAGGATGCTAGATAAAAGTATACAGAAAATACAAATTTTTAAAGCTAAGGAACTAAGAGATGAATAAATTTAAAAAAATCAAGAGTGAACTAAGATAAAGACAGATAGAAACTGTTAAAAAAAACCCTCTTAAACTTCCTGATACAGGCCAGGGCATCTTCAGAAATTTTGCTTGTGAAAGTGAAAACATAAATGTGCACCTACTGATTTGCATGTGTATCTTAGCAATAAAAAGTGAATCTATAAGGCACCTACTGATTTGCATGTATATCTTAGCAATCAAAAGTGAATCTCTAAGGCAGCACAGAAAATAGACTAATGTGAAGAACATGTGCTTCAGTCTTTATATGGTAATTTCTGGTCTGCCTTCAAACATAATACTGCTGAATTTGGCGGTCCTAAAGACGACATTGGATAGTACAGTTGTCCAAATTTCTAAATTTTGCAGTTTATAATTTGTGGTCCTCCTTCACTACTGAAAGAAAACTATGGGAGGGAGTTCATGTTACCCTGAAAACCTGTAGGACACATCACTGATGCTTGTGCCTCTACTTATCCAGCTGTCCATTGTGGGTCAGACAGATACAGTAGAAAATAAAAATCAATTGTACACATAAAGTGCACATTATTGATGTATAGAAATTAAAAGGCCTTGATCTTCAGAGAATATTTCCATGATTGGAGGATTACTGTGACATTTGACCCTAAGCTAAGAAAACACATTATAGTCATAAAAATTCAGGGAATGTTTTGCAGTGAATCCACCACAAAGCCAGTGAGGTAGCTCCTAGACCTGGAAGAAAAACAAATGGTCTCTCCTTACATCACTAAGTTACTAAACACTGAATGTTGATATAAACAGTTTATGTAGATAGTTGGAGTTGCAAGATGTCTGAACTAAGGTAAAAAGCAGCATCAGCACTATAAAATTGTTGTTGCCACTTGAATTTATTTTCCCTCATGACTTGTCAAGTTGTCTTTTAACTGTAGTACCATTTTAAATGAGATAATGCATCTTGGAACACTGTGTGCAGATCATTAAATGTTTGTTTTAACATTTAGGTTTTACAGAGCACGTAAATCTCCAACGACTATGGTTCACTCTCACCAAACATTTAGGGTTTTCAAACAAAGCTTCAGCATGAGCTGGCAGGGGGTTGTGTGTGTCTGTGGATCACTTCAGCAGACTTAGAGGTTTTTTATCAATAACAAAAATATTTAGAAACCTACTTTAAATACTCAATAGAAGAGACATACATTTAGAATCCTGCTTTAAGTACTTCATAGAAATGGTTAGCTGTAGACTGCTAGCTTGCCAAAATGATTGAGTACTTTCAGGCAAGCTGTCAAGTATGAAATCGGACATGACCTATTGACTGATCTTCAGCACCAAAATTAAAAGATAATGATTAGCTTTTTAGAGTTCTCAGCAGAGGAAGTTTATCCATCCTTTGTAGTACATTTGAATCAGCACTACACTTTTGCAGAGCGCTGATGAGGATCACCTAAAACAACATTATAGTGCTAGATATGCTTCTTAACTCATATTGGTCCTAGCGGTGGACTTGCACATTAATATCAGGCATGCCTAATGAGGCTATGCCCTTGGTCATTGCAGTGCTAATGTTGGCTCCAGAAAAATTTTTGCATACAAAATAAACATATTTCTTTCTTTCTTCCCTTTTGTAAAATGAGGTCTTTTTCCCTCCCCACTGCCCAACATTTCTTAATGTTTAGAGTGTTTGAAAGGGTTTTCCCCAACTAACCATCAGTAGCCAAAATGGACTGTAGCAGTTCAATTGCCTCAAAAAAACCCCCCACAAGTAGCTTTTTAAGCTCTTTTAAATAATTTTCATGCATCATCTCAGCTTACAAGCTGTGGTCTATTTCCAAGTGCCAAGAGGAATTTTTAAAGAGAGCATTTACTCTGAGAATTTTGATTTGAGCAAACTAAGACATTATATAGGATGAGGGTGATGAGACACTGGAACACCTTGCCAGAGAAGTTGTGAATGCCCCATCACTGGAAGCATTCAAACTCAGTTTGGATGAGGCTTTGAGCAACCCAATCTGGCAAAAGCTGAATCTGCCCATGGAAAGGGGTTTGGGCTAAGCAGTATATTAATGTCCCTTCTGATCCAAACCATTCTATGATTCTACGTACCTTTAACCTGTAGAACTTCTGCTGCCATTCTTCCAAAAATGTTTAAATTAGGTGAAAGGCAATTTAGGAGTATTCATTGTGTTCCAGGGGCTCCATCTTTATCCTCCTCTAGGAACACACAGAGAGTGGTACCTTTGTGGAGTATAGGTACAACTGTGGGTTTAATTTCTAATTCTGCCACATGCTAACATGGGGAGGATGTATGATGCATAGTTTACCAAATGTTTTACCAGAAGTAATCATGTTCTTCAGTAGAAAAAACCCATGCATTCATCTCAGTCACAGGGCAACTGTGCTATGACAATCCATCTGATGTAAAGAAGGGAATAGGAAAGGGAGGAATATAAAATAAAAAGTTAACAACAGTAGATTGTAACCTATGAACAATTCTATCTATTAATGTTCTTTGAGACCAGGCAGTTTGTGCACTCTTTTATGACAGAAAATATTTCGCCCTGTTCTCACTATTTTTCCTGCTGCGGTAATGCGGATAGGTAGCTTAAGGTCTGGATTAAAAATGGAACTTGTGTCACCTAGTCAGTTTTTATAGGCTATATGTAAGTCTCACGATCAAGAAGAACAACTGACACCTTTAGTATGTCTGACACTTAAGACAGGAATGATAATGATTTGCTCCTAAAAAGAAATACTGAACTATATGGATGGGGAAAATAGAGTTAAATCATTGTCAAGTTCAGGAGTCTTTTAAAGGTATCAGTATGACAAGTAATATGGCCTCAGAAGAATAAATGAGAAGTGCAGAATCACAGAATATAAGAGATACTGTCTATGAAGAGGGAGTGAGTTTGGAGGGGCCGAAAGTACTGCTATTGATTTGTTTTTACATCAGGAGTGTGGTACTAAGTTTTTGCAGGACAACAGACTGCAGGAATTTACAGTGATACCGTTTGGGAAGATTTACCTTCTTTTGCACAGGCAAGCTGAATGTTTGCTACTACTGAGATATGTAAACTAAAACTTAGTTTGAAAGTTCTGTTTTATTCTGTTTTTCTGAGGCTGAGGCTGTTCTTAAAATTTAGAAGGTGCTATAGAGGCAAAAGAAGATAATCTCAAAGAACTTGAAGTTGCAGATTTTTTATTTCTAGCTTTTTAAAAAGGAGAATCTTTTACCGTTCCTAGTTAAATTATGCTTGGAGCAGTAGTTGAGTGCACAATAGATCGATTTTCCCCTCCCTTCAGCCCTAGCAAATATAAATTCCATGTGCAAAGCTCACACTTATCACTTGCTCCTGTAGCAAAATTAACTGCTTATAATGTGTAAATTTACTCACACAGATGGAAGATGGCAGGGATTGTAACTTTTTATTGGACGTCGCAGATGTTTAGTTTTACACATTTTTGTAAAGAAAGGTATGTTTTATTTTTAATTTACCATTTATTTTTAATTTGTTTCTCTTTAAAAAATGTCTAACTTGCCTATTCATATACTGATTTGCAAAAGTATTTTCATGTTTAGAAGGCTTAACATAAAGATTCCTCTATACACATAAGTATTGCAGCCATAAGATTCCAGCTTCTCGTGACTCATTAGCACTCCTGTTTTACAGGGTGAAAATTAATCCCATTTGAAGAGAAAATGCTATGCTAAAGCACCTTTATCCTAAAAAATATCACAATAAGATACTATTCTACTGAATTGTGCTGTACATACAATGAAAAGGTAAATCTACAGGTGTTTTCTTATCCCCATACATAAGAAGAATTGTGTTACAATTGTATATGTATACAATGATGTAAATATTGAAAAGGAATTTAAAATCTTGTCCATGATGTAGTATCCTGTTAATGGAGGAAAAAACATATGAAAGAAAGGTGAGTTGTACAATTACACACCTATATTACCAGTTTATCTGTATTCAGAAGACAGTCATTTAGGAAAATGCTGGTAAAGAATTTTTGTGTAAATAATTTATTTTTCAAAGAGTTGTGGCCAAAGATAGTAATGCTTGACACTTAGGCACTCTACTCACTATTTCAAATGCAGGTATCATTGATCAGAGGAAGCTAGACCAATTACAGCAGTTCTATTTGTTTATTGTTGACATCCATAAACAAAAAGGAAATGTCTGCACGAAATGAGATGCCTAAACATGTATTTTTAATTAATAATGATATTTTTGTGAGATGATTTATTCCCTCTTGAACTGCTTTATATAACTAATTTTCTCTGTGAAACGGTAATTAGACTGCCATAATTACAGCTGTGACATGGGGCTTGGAATATCCAAAAAAGAGGACAAGGAAATATTCCTGTACCTTGATAAGTGTCCTAAATATAAATGTCCTGCTCTCACATTGCTATTGGATGATGATTCAAATGGATTGCATAATACTCTTAAAATCCTGCTACAAGTCAGGCACTCTAGTTTCCACTGATCTGATGCAGACTGAAGGTGTTTAATATCTTGTAGTGATGTGCTTATCAGGATATTAATAATAAAGTAGACACAGGCAGATGATGCAGCTTTCCATCTCGTAGGTGAAGAAAATAATACCTAGATTGTCAATAAGCAGTTGGTAATGTTGCCATCGTTGCAATGTGAGATATGATAGTTTTTCCCAGTGCTGTTTTTTTCATAATACATTAAGGAAGGAATGCAGCTTTTACAATGTTTGATACTTTTTTATCTCATGCATTTTAGTGTTAATATGGCAGAATAACCATGGGAGACTGGAATTTCCTTGGAGGCATTTTAGAGGAGGTCCACATTCATTCCACTATTATTGGAAAGATTTGGCTAACGATCCTCTTCATATTTCGAATGCTTGTCCTTGGAGTGGCAACTGAGGATGTTTGGAATGATGAACAATCAGAATTTATATGCAATACTGAGCAGCCTGGTTGCAGAAATGTGTGCTATGATGAGGCCTTTCCCATCTCTCTCATAAGATACTGGGTCTTGCAAGTTATATTTGTGTCTTCTCCTTCCTTGGTGTATATGGGTCATGCCTTATACAGACTAAGAGCCTTGGAAAAAGAGAGGCAAAAAAAGAAAGCTCAGGTAAGGGTGGAACTTGAAAGCACTGAATTAGAAATGACTGAAAATCGTAAAAGACTGGAGAGAGAACTCCGGCAGTTGGATCAAAAAAAGCTAAACAAAGCACCCCTAAGAGGCTCTTTGCTCTGCACTTATGTGATACATATTTTCACAAGATCTGCAGTGGAAGTTGGCTTTATGATTGGGCAGTATCTTCTTTATGGCTTTCACTTAGATCCTCTTTATAAATGTCAGAGAGACCCATGTCCAAACACAGTTGACTGCTTTGTATCTAGACCAACAGAAAAGACGGTGTTTATATTATTCATGCAATCAATAGCGACTGTATCATTGCTTTTAAATATTCTAGAAATTACCCACCTAGGATTCCGAAAAATTAAAATGGGTCTCTGTGAGCAGAATAAAAACAAGGATGACTCTGACAATTTCTATATAAACAAATCTAAGAAATACTCTTTGATACCGCACTCTTCTTTTGGAATATCCACCACGCCTCAGAAAACGCTTCCTTGTGCACTTAGTAGTTACACCTTTTTGATGGAGAAGCAAACTGACACTATGCTTTACCCAGTTTTAAACTCTCCTTCTATGTTTCGGTCTGCGCAAAATAACCATACAAAAAGCAGCAGCAATTACACCCATTGCAATCAGGAAAATAAATCTCCAAAGAGGCCAGCTACAAATGCTTTAGACAGTCAGACTCAAAATACTAGCACAAGTAATAACGAAGGCTTTCTTGATGAGCTTTGGACTGAAACGCATGATGCACAAAAAGAGGCTGAAAAGAAACATTTTCTTTTTGTTACTCAGAATGCAAATACAGCTTCAAACATGTACTTGAGAAGCTTTGCTGAGATGCCATCTCAAACTTCATTGCAACCTGATACAACTTTCTCTAGTACCAGTTTTAGACGACAGGCAATGGTTGGGAGCACAGGAGCACCAACAAATTCTCTTCCAAAGAACAGTGACAGAAGACAAAGCAGTTTCAGTGTAAACAAAGCCAAAATTCCTTACAATGCTGATGTAAAAAATTCCAGCCTACCAGACACTTCTGATTCTATGGGGGAGGTGAGATCAGAATCTACACAAAGCAGAGTCTGGAACAGTCCTAAGCTTTTCGCACTGTCTAGGCAACTGTCACTGTCAAGTAATGCCAGCAATAAGCGTGCCCCCACTGATCTTCAAATATAGTGTGAGTTAACCCATTAGCTGCACTAACCAATGCTGGGATAATTCCCGAACAGAGACATAACCCAGACCTGTGTGTAAGTGTAGCTAAATTATTCAACTTTAACCAGCTGTTTACACAGATAGGAAAGTTGTGTAACCCTCTGAATAGTAGCTAATTTTAAACAGTCTCTTTATCTTTACTTCTTTTGTAATGAAAACGTGGCATACACTTCAGTGTATAAACTTCTACCCTCCAGCTAAAAAGGAAAACACATATCCTCTCAATCCACATATTAGGAAAAGTCAGGTATAAAATCACAGCTGATACTATTTAAACTGAATGAAAGTAGAAGATAAAATTTACAGTCTAACAATATTTCTTACAAAGACCAGTAAATCAAATTACGCTAAAGACGGCATTGGTGCTCTCAAAAAAACTTACTGGTAAACATGTTTCCTGTTATCAGTCTGAGAATTCAAACAGACATTTGATAGCTGTCTGAAAGCAGCATGTCAAACATATTCCACTGTTCAAACTGTGTTAAATACAAAAAGAAAAACACTTGAAAATCAGATCGCTAATTCTTTGACTCCATGGTACACCTTTTTTTTTCAATGTATCGCCACTGATGTCCTCAGCAGAAAAATCAAAGTGAATTTCTCATAGTCTATTATCAGAATTCAATACACCACTACATTTTTAAAACATTATGAATTACAGACGTTGTGAGCTTTAATTATGACATTTTTCGTAACACTAATGAAATAGTAAAATCAGAAAACAAGTTACTGAAATTTAATAATCAGATATTTTGAATTTCACAAACCAGAAGGCTTACTATGGAAAATAGAAAAAAAACAAAACCAAAAAGAGAGAACAAAAAAAAGCAAATATGGTAGCACCTTCCTGCTTTCAGTTACAAATGTCAAAAGACACATAGGAGGTTTATCAAACAGGAAAACGACTCCTTTCCTGTTTGTCTCTCCCCCAAATTCTGATAAACTTTTAAATCAAACAAAGCTTATACCTGCTTAGGAGGAGCATTTGTGTTTATGCTTTTTATGGGAATAATAAAATATTAGGACATTCATCCACTTGCTGTTCAGGTCCATATAGTGTAAAGGAAGTTCCATGAAACATCTTGAAACAATAAAGGAGGCAAAGATGAACAAAATACTATGGTGCATTGTAATCAAGCTTTCTATGTATGAAATACATTTATTTGAGTTCCACAGCACTGAAACACTGTAAATACTTGGTGAGGTGGTCACAGCTGGAATGCATTAGTATTTTTGTGTGTATTTTTTACTAGCGCATTTGACATACTATACATGTACTGAAAAAATAATTTGTGAGAGGTAGCATCATGATGCTACAGCACAATTAAATTCTTAAAGTGCATTGTCATTATGCTTACCAGACAGCCATGTTTCAGATTGACTGAAAACTGTATAATACTAGCATAAAAGGAGCCATAAAACATAAAAAGCTTTTTGCTTGTAGCAGCAACATTAATTTGGTCCTGTCCATGTAAGAAATACACACTATTAAAACTATTCACTGTAGATTTCTCTCCAGCAAGTATCCTTTTCACCTCTAGTTTTGTTCTATGTATATACATAAATACAGCCCTATGTAATTGTGTTTACACTATAAAATTTAAGATTGCATAATGTACTGGAATGTACATAAATATATAGTGTGATTTAGGCAAGTTAGTGCTGCTGCTGTGGCTTTGATTCTTGCATTTCTTGATCTGTAAGATTCTGTGGGCAATAATTGTTAATGCTTGTTTTGCATTTGATCTCTCCATAATAAAAAGCCTAGTATTTAACGCACTCTGTTCCTGCTGTCTAAATCACAGAAAGTCAGCATTTAGATGTTCATGTATGGGATACGACATTTGTATTATTGTTGTTCAAGACAAGTTACAAAAGAATTTTTCTGCTGCTTCAAGAGGAATTTTATTAACTTTTTTTATGTCTGGACATGAGTCAAATATTCTGTTTCATCACAGCACCTTGCCAATAGAAGAGTGACTTAATTCCATTGAAAAATATAAACATTTCAGAAGAGCGTGGACAAAAAATGTGGAAAGTCTCTAACATCATACATGCAAGATGATTTGGTTGGTTGTTTTTTGTTCTTTTTTTTTTTTATTTCTATAATAAATAATTTTATCTGTCAGTAGGTACCACAGTGTTTCAGAAAAATAAACCGGTATAACTGTTTCTGTTTTTTTAAAACAGGCTAAGGCAAAAGACTTTTCTTTTGATGCGAAGATTTCACCACATATCACTCTTTCACTACTCTCGGGTAGGCACCTCTGCAGGTGCTGCTTGCTGCAACTTTCTCCTGTGATTTCAGTCAGTTGCAACTACTGCTCCAGCAACCAGCAGGACAGCTCGCCGCTCCGACCGAACACCGCGGCACCCGCCGCTCGGAGACACGGCGGCCCCGAGCCCCGCTCACGGCCGCGCTCCGTCGCCCTACGGTCCGGATGATTCCTGCTGCGTCAGCTCGCCTTCTCACCGGGGAGCTCCGGGGGCGTGTGTGGCGGCGTCCCCCGGCCAGCGGGCGGCACAGCCCTTGCAGGCAGAGGTGAGATCCGGAACCGTCGAGTCTGAAATGCCGTTCTGTCCCCGGCCAGGACAGCAGGGCAGAGCGGGACAAGGGCCAGAGCCGCGCAAGAAAGGGGGCACAGCGCCGGCTTCGGCTTCCCCTTGGGCAACGAGCGGGACGGTGAGGACGCCCTCAGGACAGCGAGAGCAGCGCGCGGGGTCTCGCGCGCGGGGCGAGGCCGAGGGCGTTGCTGCTGCCCCGTCGCTCCGGTAACTGAGGGGAAGCGCTCGCGCCGTTAAAGCGCAGAGCGCAGGCGCGCGGCTGGGGCAGGCGTGGTGCGGGTTAGATGGCGCACTACAAGGTAGGGGGGAGCGCGCCGGCGTGGGCGCGGTGCCGCTCTCTGTGCCGGCTGCGCGGAGCGGCAGGCCGCGGACCGACACCGGCTCGGCCCTTCGTGCCGCCTCCGCGGCGGAGAGCGGGACCGGCCTGGGCCAAAGGGCCGCCTCCGCAGTCGAGGCGGGGCGCGCCGCCGATCTGACCGTGTGGGCGTCCTCCCTCAGGCCGCGGACTCTAAGCGGGAGCAGTTCCGCCAGTACTTGGAGAAGTCGGGAGTGCTGGACATGCTCACCAAGGGTAAGTCTCCGGCTCGCGTCGCACCGCCCGAGGGGCCAGCGGGCGCTCTTCGGGGGCGTTGCGGGCCGGTGCCGGTCCTCTCAGGGTGTTCCGATCCCGCGGAGCATCTGCCGCCGTGCACGGCAGTGTTGCGATCGTCCCTTGGGCTGCCTTGCCGCTCTCCATTGGCTTCCCGCCTCGCCTCGCCGATCGCTTTTTCTCCTCAGTCGGCGAGGCGGCCGGCAGAAGAACTCGCCTGGAAAACTTGGTGCGGCGTGGCCTGGAAATGGAGTCCGAGCTGGGCGGCGAGGTGGTGCACGCTGGGAGAGGGCAGAGGGCCTCTGGAAACGTGCCCTGTGAGCTGCAAACCGTTCATTCCTCGCACGTTCATCGTGTGGGGGTCGATTGTCAGAGGTGCGTGTAGAACAGGAAGGCGGTTCCTTTCCCCGTACGTGGTGTATTGGAGACCTCTCTTCCTTGACCAAAGTGCTTCTTTCAGTGCGTGCTTTTTGGTTAATTTCTTTTCTTTCAATGCATGCTTTTCATTAAGTTCTGGGGACTGTTATTCTGCCAGAGTTCTACAGAGGAAGTCAATGCTTGAGACGAAATAACAACAAATGTTATCTTAAGAAAACTTTGTTTGTTTAATACCCTTTCTTCGGTGGAGCTTAGTGCTTTTTCTAAAATTAATGAAACTAAGTTCTGGAATAATGACTCCATATCAGACTGGGGAAAATGATGATGCTGAACTTGACACATGTGACTTGGCATCTTTGAAATCCTTCTAAAGTTTTTTTGAGAACCTTCCAATAGTATGTGGCAAAAATCTGTCAATATTTCAGTTAATATTGAAAAAATTAATATTCTGTTAATGTTGAAAATATGCTGTTAAAGAGGGAGCAGCAGATCTAGGATGTCAAGCAAATAGCTGCTGTACTAAGACTCTTGGCCTGGTGTGTGAGTACCGTTTGATTTTTCAATCCCAATCCCACCCTATGGGATGGTGAAACAATTCTTCCAAGCAGAGAGGCATCCTAATTTTGCTTTTAACTTAGGAGGTACTTAGCTTAAAACCAATTTGGCGAGTAGTTCAGATATCTGAAACTGGCACATTGCCCCTGTGAGGAGCAGGGAGTGGTTATGTTTGGGAACTTTCTGGGTATTCATGTGACTGAAGTCCCCAGTTATGTTGCCATGTGTACGGCTAGTTTTATTTAAGTTGTTGGGGTATTGCTGCTTGTATCTGGCGTTTTTGGCCATTAGAGCCCCCATCCATAAAGATTATCCGTGTCACCTAGTCTACTGACAGTAGCCAGTTAGTTTTGTAACTGGATGTTCAATAGAGGTTTGCTCTTATGCTGAAAGTTACAGAACTGCTGATGTCTTGTGGTTCAAAGATGTAGCTTAAGTAGAAGTTCTATGAACAATATAGCTAAAATTTCAGTCTTATGGATGAAAGCTATTTTAGGGTGCATGTGTCATATATAAAAATTGTTCAGGCCATTTTGTGTTCTGTGCTAGAATAGCCAAAGACTATGTGGGGTTAGGGATCAAGAAAACTCTATTTAGCTGTTACTAAGTAGAATGCTCTGTCCCCTTCTGTACAGCAAGCCTGTTGCTTATGTAAAAGTATACAGGTGAAAATCTTTTTAAATGGAAAAATGCAACTTGTATGCTTTCTGACTGCTGGTATGTGTTTTAAAAACTTAGAGTTGCATGAGCTTCTTGCAATTATTGAATATTTTCTATTTGCAGTGTTGGTAGCCTTATATGAAGAACCAGAGAAACCAGATAGTGCACTGGAGTATCCTTTTTCTTTGCTGTGATTTATTTATTGAGACTTCATGCACAGTACTGCTTCTGACTCATGAGTGAACTGGATAGGCTCATTTTGAAGCCTTGCATTGAGAATAAGACTTTATTGATGCATTTTGCCTAATAATTGCCCTTTCACAAGCTAACAGAGTCTGACATGATGCAAGAGAACTGAGTATTTCAGTATGCCAGCAATTATGAAGCTGAGTTATAGGCCATTACAGAGTGTTGTAGACCTGCAGCATTAGATTTGAGTACCTGCAGTGGCTATGGGTTCTGAAGTTTGCTTCTTCACACTTCCTTTTTTTTGTAGTTTTTGGTTGTTTTTTTGGTTTTTTTTTTTTGTTAATACAGGAAGAAGGGGGGAATGAACATGTTTTGTTTCTTGCTGTTTTTAAGTAGCCTCCATTTTTGGGAATTGCTCTTTTTTTCGTTATTTCTTTTAATTCTTCAAAACTTCTGCATTTAAGAAGAGAAAGGAAAAGAAGGGGGTAGTAACACGTAAGAATTTGTACTGATATCTTGGTTTTTTCTGTTTGATTTTAAGGAATATAGCTATGAATTTGAAAAGCTCTCTTACTTTGGTAACTTCTTTTCCGTAGGATGAAAAGCACTGTAGTAATCTCAGTGGTTTACTGCAATTCTAGTCATGTGTACTGCAGTGTTAACTTCAACATGGGTGTTAAAACTAAAATATGGTTATATAACTCAAGAAATACTTAACATCAAAATATCAGTTTTCTGAAGCATCATCTGGGAGCTTCAGCTCCTGAGAATCCGGAAATAGAGGCACTTCGCTTGGAAGTGGCAGAGATGAAAGAAAAATATGAAGCTGTGATGGAAGAAAATAAAAAACTGAAAATCAAGGTAAAAGTCTGCTTGGTGTTCCTCTATAGTTCCATATTATACAACAAAAAAATATTTTAATACTTAGAATAGAAGTAACCTTCTTCCATTAGAGTAACTGATAAATGTTGCATTGTTTAGCCTCATGACTGAGACATGCTGATAGAATTCATTGGAGTAAAGATTATTATTTGTTATGGAACACTTCTTATAGAATATAACATGAAATATTGCTAAACTAGAGATTTTATTTATTTAGGGAAAGTCTATTACCAAGCCTAATACGTTGTCATTCAGTCTTGTCTGGATATGTTTAAGTTGTCTGATATTATGTAGCTCATGCTTTCAGGACAGTTTTGAAAAGCAAGTAAGGTAATGTATCCATTATAAAGGCTTTCAAAAGGCAAATTGAAGGAGGAATATTATGTATTACTTTGTGTCACTTGGCACAGACTTACACATGTCAGGATCTTATACAGGCACTTAGATCCCTGTGGAGCAATAATTTGTGCTTTTACCTAAAATGACCCTGGTACTTACCTGCAACAACAGTGAATCTGAAGTGCTAGCTAGAGCAGGGCCATTCTTTAATGGGTCTGCAGGCTGAGAGAGCTCTGAGGTGTGATCAGCTTCCTAACAACACTGAAGAAGGAAACCCGTGATATGCTTAATATGCTAGTAGCCTCTGTGCCACCACAGGTTTCCATGCATTTGTTGAAAGAGGATGGTGGCCATTACATGTGAATACCCCTGAGTTTTTTACTGGGAGACAACCACCTCGCTTTAGTTCTGTGAGAATATGTTCTTGGTCATTATCCCTTTGTATTTCTTGCCCAGACTGCTGTCTTGCGGTCCTAGTAATTCCACTTCTTCCCCATTACCCGTTATGAGTCCTCAGCTACATTTGTTATTTCTTACTAGGAAATATGGCAAAGAACAGAATTTAGGCAGAGTAGCAATAGACCAGCCACTTGTTTTAGCAGACTTAAAAATGCAACTGATAGTAAGTAGAAGATGAGAGCAGAGTAATCTGGGCCTTTGTTTAAAGAAGTCTTTTCAAGAAGTCAAAACTTGGTGCAGGAAAGTAAGCCTTTCTGTTATCATGGGTTCATTTGTGCTTCTATGTTCTTTATTCTTTAAATGATAACTCCTTCTTTACATATTTTCCAGTATTAGTGGGTTTTGTTTTTTCCCTTTCTTTCCTCTACGATGTAATGTCCATCATTCTGACATGCTGTGGAAGTTCACACAGGGAGAGAACATGTGTGAGAGATGCAGGGAGAACACCACTATTTAGCTTTCTTGTAGCAGTCCTCTAACATAAAATACGTACCTTTATCTGTGCATTTATTGGTAACTACTGTTGCATTCATCTGAAGATCTGTCTTTTTCCTTACCTTTATTACGCAGAATGTCAGATATTTGTGTGTGTGTGTGTGTGTGTGTGTGGTGGGAGGAGGACAGGAAGTCAACAGTTAGGCCCTTGGTGGAAAAGAAAACGTGACTGTGGGTTGTGTACTAGTCATCTGCTGTAGTAAAATCTACAACAATGAAAAAAAAAAAGTTTTTAGTGGTTCTTGTTAGCAGCAGAGTGATTGCTGCGATTTACTGTTGCTGGTAGGAAGGAACACATCGATATTTTAGTTTATTTTTAATTTTATTCTTTTAAAATTTAATTTATTTGTATGTACTTTGTTTATTTTTAACCCACTCTGCAGTTTGCAGAGGGGAAGAATCTTAATTGAGTAAACGGAACCAGCATATTTCTGAGAGATGCCCCTATTCTTGAACTGTTTTTGAAGCTTGAACTTACCTTCAGTGCCACTGAGGTCAAGTGAACACCTTCGTATCTGTCTTTGGTAGTAACTTTACAAGTAAAGGTTATATTTAAGTGCATAGTTGCCCAGGCTATACTCTCCAGAAAGCATAACGGAAGCTAGAATGATTGCAAGAAATCATTGGGTTGGATACTATTGCAATGAGAATGACTGTTTCATTTAATCATATTTCAGTGAAAGCCTATAGGACACTAGTCACTATCAACTGCTATTTAAGATGAGAAGTACTTAATACTGCTAGAATAAGAAACAGCAAAAAGTTAAGGGCAAGACATACGTGCTTCAAGGTGCATTTAAAATCCACCTTGTTATGGCTACATGGTTATACAGTGTGAGAAATGGATGTTTTGGGAGAAGGGTTACTTTATTGCCTGACTTGAAAATGGACTTGCATAAAGATGAGTGAGTTAAAATGCACAAAGTAAATGGAACGAGTCCAGACCACACATTTTCCTACACTTCTTAATATAAAGTGTTACATGGAATATTGCGACTAACTAAATTGCTTTCTTTAAATCCACAGCTGGCTCAATATGAACCACCTCAAGATGAGAAGCATGGTGAATAAGAGTAGTTTTTCCTTTAATGCCTTGACTTAATAAAGGGCTTCCTGAGAAATTGGTCTTTTGTGTGTGTGTGAGCTCTGCATTGTCTACTTTGTTCCTTCATCATCTTCAAGAAAGAATGCATTACCATGAGCATGCAGATGCTATGGCAACTGCTGAGTTAAGCATACCTGGCCAACGTTCTTGCTTTCTGTGTTTAAGAAAAGATGACAGTTATGATTAACTTTTAGATAACTGTGCTTGCCAACTTTGTGTAACTTTCACATCATGGTCAATGGTCCTGTTGAACTGCTGATCTGTCTGTTTTCTTTTGTTTTCTTTTAACTGAAAGGGATGACATGACACTGATGGACCAACTGTAAATTAAAACAGGACCTTCAAATTACTTTCTCTGTTTGTACTCAGCACTGAGGTGAGACTTCTGCTGAAGCTGATTAGGGTAATTCTCTACTCAGAGGGGTATAAAATGAGCAAGTATAGTTAAGTGATGGATTTAGCACAATGTTGAAATGAAGTACCTACTGAACTTACACCTTAATTTGCACAAGGTGTAACTCCTCCCATGCAGTTCATGCCTCTGCTCCTATTTCAGAGACTGAGCTTTGGGAATTGATCCAGGTATTGCCCGTGCAGTTCTGAACATAATACAAAATTCTTACTTGTAATGAAAATCCTGTGTAATAAGAGTGGCACATGTAAGACTATAGTGTGAAGAGTTCTGCTTTCTGATTCATCTAACAGGGAAAATAAAATCCAAGCGGGGTGGCATGTGACTTGTGATCATTAATTTTGCCTATGTTCTCTCTCCCCTTTCCCTGAGTTGGTTTCATGACTCTTCTGAAATGCAAAGTAGACCTTTATTAAAACTAGGTACTTTAAAGGACAGCTGATGACAGGAAAAATAAAGGAAGGGGGAAATGAAATGCAGTTGTCTTATGTATTAGATTTGTTGGCTGTTAGTCTGCAAAACCCATCTTAAAAATAAGGAAGCTAAACTATCTTGAAAATGTGGTAGGATGGATCAGAACTTTGGTTAGTCATTGTAATCAAGGACCGGTGAGTGTAATAATTGCTTACCTTACTATTGTATCTATTGACCTAAACACACCAGAAGAGAGGCAAATGAAGGGAAGATACCGTTCTTAGTCTGTAAAGCATTCATTAGGAAAAAACCACCCTGAACCAACAAACCAAAGCCAAATGAAAAAAAAAATTTCCCAACCTCTGGAACAAAGGACAGAAGAAAGCTCACTTGAATGTAAGATAAACAATAGCCCTAGCATTAAGTTACACCATGTGGAAGTAGGGAGAGGTTAATGCTGTGGGAAAGGTATTATACAGCTGAACCTGTTTCTGGGTAATGTGACTGACATGTCTTGCTAAAGAAAGCAGCAAGGCAGGTACAGGTGTTAGTCGAGCCCATCACAGGCCATGGACTCCTGACTTGAGCTGCCAGGGAAGTAATGCAAACTTAGTTTTCAAAACTGTATTTGCTTCCCTCTGAAAGCACTTGGATCTTGTGAACCTTAAATTAGGATTGTGATGAAATAAAAAAATGTGTTAAAACTTCAGTTTGTTTTGTACCAGGGCTGCTAGAAGAAAATTAATGACTATTTAATGAAGAATCTTGCTTTGCGAAAGCTCCCCTGTCCCGGCTGACGGCTGGGTTTGCACTGTGAGCGAAGCAGGAGGGGCGGGACCTGCGGCCTCTCTCCAGAGCAGGGCCAGGGCGCTGGCGTGCCGCGTGCTGGCTGCACCGAGCGCGCAGCGCCTCTGGGTGCCCGCTGCCGCCGCTCCACCAGGGCCGTGCGCGCCCCGCCTCTCCCGCTCACGTGCGGTAGCGCCGTCAGGTGACTCTGGTCGTCTGACCGGAGCCATCCTGCCTCGCTGCTTTCCTGAGCCAATCGGCGGCACGGAGCTTGACAGCGGCCAATCCGGGACAGGCTGGGCCGTGTCGGGTTGGGTTGGGCGAGCAGAAGGAGGCCCCGGAACGGGCGCTGGCGGCTGTCGGGTGGCGGGCTTGGGCGGACATGGCGCTGCAGTTCGGCGGGGCGGGCGGGCCAGGCACAGCTGAGGAACCGGCGTTGGTGGGGGGGAGCTTCGGGGCTGCGGATTCGTTCCCCAAGGACTTCGGCTACGGGGAGGAGGAGGAGGAGGCGGAGCTGGAGGGAGGCCCAGGGCCCGGTGGGCCCGGGGGCGGCGCGGGCGGGCCTGGCGGCGGCGCGGGCGGGGCAGACTCCAAGCCGCGGATTCTGCTCATGGGGCTGCGGCGCAGCGGGAAGTCTTCCATCCAGAAGGTGAGGGGCAGCCGGCGGCTCCCCGCCTCTGCCTGCCGCGCTGCCTCTCTAGCGCCGAGCTGGTACTCCCTGCTGTGCTGCTGTTCGGGCAATTTCTCCTTTTTATTGTGGGCCCATGTGGCGAAGTTGGAGCGACGGGAGCCTCCTGCTTAAAGACGTTTACTTTCCAGAATGGACTCTGATCATCTGCCCTAGAGAGGAAGGTTGTGTAGCGTAGGTTATATAGCCTTTGTATTTCTTCACTTTCAAGGCTTCAGAAGTAAAAAGTGAAGATACTGGGGTGAAATTTATCATGAGGTATTTTCTTACGTGGTACAGGTGTGTGGTGTTTAGCTGTGCTTCCACTTCGAAGAAGACTTGAGCTGTTGTTCTGCCCTTGGATGCTTTGAAAGAGACTTCTGCTTTTGTGTGAGCAGAAAGACAGCCTCTGGTTTTCATTAGTCTGCTAGACAGAGTAAACGAGAGTCACTTGTCAAGGAGGAAATACAACAGTTTCAGTGCCTTAGGTTTGTTGGTAGCTTTGTGAAGTCACTAGTGTTTCTTAATAAAAATAAGACAAAACTGACTATTTTCATTTGCCACATAGCTCAGTAGAATTGTAGCACTCAGAACAATCCTTGTTCCTCAGCGAGAATTTTATGTTTGCGGTCCCTCTTGTGAACTTTTTAGGTGATACTTTTATGGGAAGATGTTACTAGTGAAATGCGTGAGTCTCAGCTCTAGACTTAAGGGCCTCAAATTTGCTTCAGATGCAAGTGTGAAAACCTACAGAGATTTCTATAAAGGTTTTGTGCAGAGAAGCCTTTTTGGACTTTGCAGTATAGCAGGTATGAATCTGCTTCTTTTAGCAATCTTATGCAGACTGCTTGGTAATCCATAGACTGCAGTAAAGCAATGAGTTCTATGCTGATTTCAGACTCTTGTTAGTGAGAAATCTTTTCCATTGTGCTATGTGGAAATACAGTGGCAGACTGGACTGTTGTTGCTTTGTAGGCTTATCAGTTATTCCCCATTATTTAGGTCAAATGCTCCCACTGTATGTGCAAATGTAGTGCGTTCACTGAAAGCCTTTTTCGAAGTCCTTTTAGTCATGTGAATGGTATTTGTTGAAGACTCTTAGAGATCTTACTGTAGTATCCACTCTTGAAAACAGTGCATCCTAAAAGCTAGAGGAAGACAGGAACTCCAAATTGCAGATAGATTTTAAGATGTTACAAGTCTCTGTACAGATGTAGCTTTTGGACATTTTTATGGCCAGGTTTGGTAGTCTTCAGTTCTTTTGAGGGCCTATTCCAGTAGTCGTATAAGAAAGAGATAGTGTCATGTTGAATATGCAATAAGAGGACATAGAATTTATCTTTTGCCAGTCAGTTACTAATCTTGCTTAGGAATTAGAAGTTGTGATTCTGATACCTAGGGGCTCATTGTGATGCTGCCTGAGCAAATTCTAATATCAAGAAATTTCTTATTAACAGCATCCCTGCTCTTAAATCTCTCTAGTTCAAAAATGGCCATAACTAGACCCAGCCCTTCTATCTGGGCAGTAGCTGTTGATCCCCTTGCCAGAAAATAGGGGTATGTGCAAGATAAACACTGTACTGGGGAAAGTATTGGCTTCGTGATTATCTAGAAATTTCTGTGAAAAACATGAATTAATAAATCATTGCATGCTTCTGTTGAGAGCAGTATTTACAGGAGACCTCTTGCAAAAGAAAAAAACTACGACCCTAGGGAGGGACTCTTTTTTTCCTTAGGACAGTTGGGTTTTATGTACTGCTGTAACCTGTGAATCTTCAGTAGCAGCAGGTAGATTTTGGGAATGCAGTGATTGCTTCAGTTCATAAATAAATTTTTGTGCAGACTTGCATAACTGGACTTATTGTACTGTACTGATATAATAGGAAACTGGAGAGAGTTCTGGTGGAGAACATCAATCTGATGAAATGTGCTACTTTGGGAAAAAAGGAAAAAGGAGGTGACAGTGTTGCTTCCCAGAGAGTATCAGCTTTAAACTGAATTTACTAATTCTGGCTTGCTCTTGTGGGAGATGCTCAGTTCCAAAAGAAATGTTGATTTCAGAATGCTTTAAACTATGCTGCAAACCCAGAAGAATGCAGTACAGCTGCTATGTATATTCTGTTCTTACTTCTCCATACAAATGTCCTGCTGTTTAAAACCTTATTTAGACCGTGGCCTCCTAAGATGTTTGCCCCAAGGAAATAAATTCTTTCCCTTGGCCTTAAAAATGTAGGCTGAAGTATTAGTTTGAACCTCGCTAAACAATCCATTAACTGTACTGGGTATGGAGCTGTTTGTCTTGGAAGTTTTTTGACAGTTTGCTGCACCAGGTCTCTAATGGATGATTTCTGTAACTGTATGAAACATCTGAAGAAACCAAAATTATCAAGGTTGCAGTCCCTATTATGAAGTTTTTAGGTTTACCAAGTGCTGTATATGAAACTTCTTTATTTTTGCAGTCCTAGTGTTTGACTGCATTATTTGGAGTACATTGTTTGGAGTAACTTTTATATTGTCCAGTTGAGTTACATTAGCACAATGTTCACTGTTGACACTGACTGCTTTTGCTAAAGGCTGCTTTGCTGTGGAGTTACACGCTAGTTCTGTACAAGGAAAGGCTAAAATCCCAGTGGGGCTTTTTGAGTTCTAGCAGTGAGTATGGCTGTCATCCTGCAGCTAAACTGTTTACCATCTAGCGTGAAATCTTTTATCCTTTCTTTAGTGAACTTTCACAGGAAGTTTCACCTGCATATGAGGAAGTATTTATTTAATTTACTGTGTGGGTGACTGAGCCCTGGAACAGGCTATCCCGAGAGGGTGTGGAGTCTCCCTCACTGGAGCTACTCAAGAGCCGTCTGCATGCAATCCTGTGTCGCGTGTTCTGGGATGACCCTGCTTGAGCAGGGAGGTTGGATCAGATGACCCCACTACGGTCCCTTCCAGCCTTACCCATTCTGTGACTCTCTACTCAAAAGGAATTGTTAATAGATGGCAAACTACCTAGCTATTCGGATCTCTGAAACAGAGATGTTATTTTTGTACACTTCTATTGTAGTTTAGGAACCATCTGATTATATTGTGTTACAACACCTGACACCGGACTAAAAGCGAAGTTTCCTTTAGGAATTTCTAAGACTGGAAAGGAAAGGTTCTTAAAAGCTTGAAATTATTTCATTAACTGGCTTTATACCAGATCTGAATATAACAGAATTGAAAACACTGTGCTAGCCTTGCAGGGAAAGAAAGAGTAACTTGGACGTCTGTGTCTTCAGCCAGTAGTGTTATTTGGACTTGTGAAAATGTTTAACTGTATTCAGTTGCTTGGTTCTTTTAGGGGGTAGGTAATTTTCTTACCTAATGCAGGAAGCTATTTCAGAATGGATAAATCTATTTGTAGAATTCCAATCACAAATCTTTCACTAATTTCTTCTAATAAGGTAAAATCTAGACTATTATTTGTGTTCTTTTAACAGGTGGTGTTTCACAAAATGTCTCCCAATGAGACTCTGTTCTTGGAAAGTACCAACAAAATCTACAAGGATGATATTTCCAACAGTTCATTTGTGAACTTCCAGATATGGGATTTTCCTGGACAGATGGACTTTTTTGATCCAACATTTGATTATGAGATGATCTTCAGAGGAACAGGTGCTCTAATATATGTTATTGATGCCCAGGTAAATATAAATCACGAGGAAGCTTTACTTTTGCTTTTTTTGTGAAAGGAATGATCGAGAGGCCTGTCATTTATATTTTTAGATAGGTTTGTAAGACTTTTGCTGTGTATGAAGAGATGTATTGGCAATCTTACTTTTGGTGTGTGGTTTTATTTTGGTAAAGTGATTGGAACATATGCTACTGGTGGAGAGAGGAAAAGGACTCATACTCTGAACTTACACGTTCTGCAATAATAGCGAGAACCTGCTCGGTTAGGTGGTCTGAATTATCCCTTTTTTCTGCTGTGGAGTTCAAATAATAACAGCCCACTTCTGACCTCAGTTTCTAGTATTGGTACTACTGGGTATCTGGTAGCTTCTAATAAACCTAGGAATTGCTCCATGGGCGCTTACCTGGTTATTTGGACCATCTTGGAGATCACTGCTGCCTTGTGCTGAAGTGTAACCCACTTTTGCTCTGAAGTCTAGTTTTGTGTAGCTGAGCCTTGAGCTAATGAACCTTAACTGACATAAAGAATCTAAGCTGCTAGGATTTATGATGTGTCAAGGTATTCTCTTCTCCTATATTACTTCTGTGTAGTTGCAGAAGTGAAGTTCTTGCACTGAAATATTTTGTCTTTGTGTAGAATGGAATAGTTATCAGACAGAAACTTTGTCATTCATTCCTGCCAAAACTGATTTACAGGATGACTACATGGAAGCTTTAACAAGACTCCACATTACAGTTTCAAAAGCCTACAAGGTCAACCCAGAAATGAACTTTGAAGTTTTTATTCATAAAGTTGATGGTTTATCAGATGACCATAAAATAGAAACTCAGAGGGATATTCATCAGAGGGCTAATGATGATCTTACGGATGCTGGGCTTGAAAAACTTCACCTTAGGTGAGTTAAAGACTCTGGCATATGTGATTCTACTGTTGCTGATATGCATACAGATTAAAGGCTTTTAGATGTAATACTGGAACTGGAGCAAGGTCTGGGTAGTTTCTTAATATTGAGCCAACTTGTGTTAATAAAATAACACCTCTGAATTTATGGACAAACCTCAGCTGTTAGGCTGACTAAAAAAAGGCAGGCTACTTTATCAGATTCCAATCAACAGATTTATTCATACTTGGTGATAATTCAAAGTCTTTCTTATTCGGCGTAACAGGCCAAATTTGTACATGTAGGCTGGAGGGGCAGGGAAAAGAAAGGGGAAGCTCTCTGCCTTCTAGTCCTGACTTGCACTGACTTTTTAGTGTGATTGGTTCTAAAAGCTCAGTCTGTTACTTGAGATTTGGCTCACTTTAAGGTATCTTCTACAGACACCTTTAAAACAAGCTATCTTTTCTCTAGTTTTATTGTTCTTTTGATTCTTGTGGAGCCAGTATCTCTTGATGTTAGTGTGAACAAAGTGGAAGGCCAGGAACGGGACTTGAAGAAATCTAATCAAGTATTTTTACACCTTTGTGATAAGCATTCTGTGGGCTAAGTGTGTTCTAACAATGTTCAAATTTTTATCTTTGGTCTCCCATCTCTCGAGGATGGGGAAAATCTGCTTAATGTGTACTCCAGCTGCTCAGAACTTAGATTCTTTGTGCAGTGTCCAGACATATTTGTGATAAAGGCATCCCAGGCAAAATAGCAGGCGTGAATGTTAGAAAACATAACTTTACATTTCTACTGCAATTCTGAAATACTCTTGAATCTTCTTTTTCTTTTTTTTATTCTCTCTTTGCCCTCTCTCCTCATCTCAGCTTTTATTTGACCAGTATCTATGACCATTCAATATTTGAAGCCTTCAGTAAAGTGGTACAGAAGCTCATTCCGCAACTGCCAACCCTGGAAAATCTACTTAATATCTTCATATCAGTAAGTGTTCATCTAACAGAACTTTGAGTGAAATATGCAGAATGGTAAATCAACTCCTTCTGCTAAAGATTGCTGGCTAGATCTGCCCTTTGAGAGATTTTGGTGGCACTCATGTAGGTGTACTATGCTGACTTGGTTTTCTGTATTAAAAGCTCTTTACCACAGCTAAATTGTACTGGTGTGTGCTTTGTGGGGTTTCTCTAAATATTGACAAAGTGTAGTTTGCCTGGTTATAACAGCTGATACAGAAGTTTCCTGCCAGCAGGGTCTACTGATTACTTTGCAAGGCACTTAGTAGTCTAATGTAGCTGTACTGGCAAGAGACTTTTTTGATAATATGAACTTGGCCTTGAACTTAGCTGTCTAATTTCATATGATCTGTGAGACTTTTGCCCTTATTCTTTTAGTGTTTGCATTTCTTATGGAATTAGTGTCATAGAAAGTTGCTGCTCTATACTTTTAATCAAATAAAATATCACCCTAGAGACAAGACAGTCTCATATAAGTTGTCTATGAGGCTGTTGCCGGCATGTGGACAACAAAGAAAAAACCATTTATATCCAAGAGGAGCTGTACACTTAGACATGTCGCCCCACGCTACCATATAATGCTTGTTTGCTGTGTTTGGTAGAGGACTAAAATAACCTGGCCCGGTAGATAAAGGGCATATTGACCTTGCTCTCAGTACCATGAGGATGTGGAGTGTAATCCTGATGCCAGAATGACTGTCTGTATGTCCTCAGGACACTGTCCTGGGTATTCAGACTAGGTAGGAAGAAGAGGTAAGGAATGCGTCTGGTGCATAAATAGAATAGAAACTTTGCCAGTAGTGTATATGTGGTAGTTTGAACTTCAGAAGAAGGCTTCTGAACTTTGTATGAGCACATGCACTTTGCCAAAGTGCTCAGTTCAAATGGTATTGTGCTTTTCCATACTCATAACTTCATAATGTGGTACTTTTCATGGATTTTTAAGTTCAGAAGCTGACTTAGTTGCTCTGCAGGTTAAACTGCATGGCAAATGCTTCACACAGAAATTGAATTGCCAAGACACTACCAGCATAAAATTTAAGTGTCAGCATACCACTATGAAATATCTTGTCTCTGAGCCCAGTCCCTTAGGTGGATGTGAGTTATGACTCTGCTGGAGTTAACAGAAGCACAGAAAAGGTAAATTGCTGAATATGGATTCTGGAAGCATAGTAAAATGTAACCTTAACAATGATCAGTTAAATAATAAACTAAAAAGAACTGTAACAGAGTCCCCAGTTTTATTTTTGTCAGCTATGTGATGTTGATATGTACGATGGCAACAAGGGTATTGTATTTATAAAGTATATGCTCTAAATCTTGAATGTCTTAAGCCTCTAAATTGCTTATATTTAAACCATTTTCTGCTACTAAGAATGTGAAAATGTATGAATTCTACCTGAGATTTAAAAATTCAGTTATTTTAACAATTCATCCAAATTCTTTCTCTTTCTGAAGAACTCAGGCATTGAAAAAGCTTTTCTCTTCGATGTAGTCAGCAAAATCTACATTGCAACAGACAGTTCCCCTGTGGACATGCAGTCATACGAGTTGTGCTGTGACATGATTGATGTAGTGATAGATGTTTCCTGTATATATGGGTAAGTGATGAATAATCTTAGGAAAAAAAAGTCTTCAGAAGTTGTAGAATAGGTTGCAAACTGTGTAAGTGGTGCTGGCTTTGTTATGCAGCAAAATGCTATCAATTGGTCTTTAGAGCACATTGGTTTTGTAAGTAACTAAAACAAATCCAAATGATTTGGCAGCATTTATACTTGGTTTGTTTCCCTCCACTCATGGCCCTAGACAGCTATCTAACATTTGTAGAAGTCGTGTTTCATATAAAATATGAATACTGCTGTGTCTTGTTTGGCATGGTGGATGCAAGTATATAAATACCTGCAAATGACTGGGGTCAATAGTATGCCATAGCTCGTAAGTGTAACTTGCGGTGACATTGTTTTGAGACTTGCTGCAGTCTGAACAGAATAATGTTCGCGAGGTCAACTCGTCTTCTGCTGACTTTCTATGAGGGATGCATACAGTGTTTATATCTCACAATCTACAGCAGAATTATACTTCACACTGGATCTTTGAAGTGGTTCTGGAGAAGTGGTAACTTATCTTAGAACTGTGGTTGTAGCCTGGAAAATGCATTGCTACCAAGAAAATACCACAGCATTTAATGGTCTGTCTCCTAATGGGTTGATCCACAGCTGTATAACTGTTTGGTTTGGGGTTTTTTTCAGGAGTGCTTAGAATTAACTTGTAATACATTGTTTGTTTCTATAGTAATTTAACACTAATCACTTGAAGATAGAGAACAGCATGCTCATCTTTTCTTGTAAATGCAGGCTGGTTTAGCTTAAGACCAAAAAGTGTCCTGTTCCGTGTTGCATCCTCTGCCCCAGCCTCACTAAGGAAGCCTTTGTATTCATTTACCAAAAATAATTTCACTGAGATGTCACTCCATTGACATCAAAAGAATGCACACTGGTAGCTTGCTCTTACTGTCTATCGTAGATGAGCAGTTATCTGATGAAGGCCTCTGCTCTGCTTAGATCTAGCTTTCCTGAGAAACTTAAGGTCTGATAATGGTCTTACTCACTGATAGTATTAAGACCTCCATTGCAGGTTCTCCATTTGCTTAATGTTCAATATGAGTAATACTCTTCTAACTGCATTTAACAGCTATTTGTCTCGGAAGTCACGTATGTATGCCTATTTAGATTATGCCCTGGGTTAACTTGTTCTTTTTTAGGTTAAAAGAAGATGGCACTGGAAGTGCTTATGATAAAGAGTCAATGGCAATTATCAAGCTCAATAACACAACAGTCCTGTACTTAAAGGAAGTAACAAAGTTTTTGGCATTAGTTTGCATTCTTAGAGAAGAGAGTTTTGAGCGCAAAGGTAAGGACCTCCCTGCCATTGAACAGCTTTTATCTAATATTTTTATGAGCTGTAAAATATTAATATGACTTTACAAGTCGGTTTGATTTTCAGTGACTCAATTTGTGTAATTTCTTATGGGAGGAATTTTTTTATTTCTTGGAGATAGACATAATGAGGTCTTATTTTTAAATTTGTGGATCATCACTTTAATCACTGTCCTCCTGCCAAAATGACTTGTGTAGCTAATGTGAGCTCTGTCACTACCAACTGTTCTAGTGGAATCAGTAGTATGGAGTAATGGTCCCCTTACCTACTGTTTGATCATAGATATACACCTTGCATTCCAAATGAGTACCTTGTTTTCAAAAAAAATGAGACAGTCCAAATAAATACTAGCATCAGTAAAACTCGGTTAAATCTTCTGAGTCCAAGCTCATACTAAATAAGTAGCAAAACTGGTTAAATTTTATATTGATTTTGAAGCTCTGTTTACACAAATATGCCAGTCTGAACAGAGTTTTTCCTCTCCTTGACAGGTTTGATAGACTACAATTTTCATTGCTTCCGCAAAGCCATTCATGAAGTTTTTGAAGTAGGTGTTGCCTCCCACAGGATCTGCAACCATCAATCGAGCACTTCAAATATGAAAGCAGTGACTCACAATGGCACACCTAGGAATGCAGTCTAGAGGAAAGCTAAAGACCTTGGATATACTTGTCAGCTCTTCACTCCAAAGTTTTGTGGAACAAGAGAAGAGTAGTCTGAAAGCCTGAAGTATGTTTCAGAGGAGAAGAGTGGTCCTAACTGTGGAACAGCAGATAGTAACTCATGTTGGGCACTGTGAAAATACTTTGAGGCCAGTGGAGTTAGAAATACCAGTTTGAAATCAGCTATATTGCAAATGCAGTAGGTTTTCAGTTTGGAGTCCTCTTTTAACAGTCTTTGTCTGACTGATTGCTTGGTCAAAACTTACAAACAATTGAGTTGAGTTTTGTGTGAAACACTGAATAGTCACTTGCTTAACTTTTAAATTTTTTTAAAAAATTAATCTGTAGAATATCCTCTTTTGCTTAAGTTTACCTCCTGTCACGCAAAAAAAAAAAATTGGTGTTATTAAGGCTTGTGAAACTCAGGCTTTTTGCTTGCTGAGGCCAGTCTCACAAATCATTCCATTAAGTAGTTCTTGCTGGTGTGCTCATACTTCTCATGAATTCTGTGCTTGTTAAGTGGATGCAAGATAGAGCTCTGTTCTAGTGATCATGTGTTTGTTTAGAGAACTGACCTGGAGCGCCATTTTAAGAGATTGTGATACTTTGCTTTCAGACCACACTTCTTGGTATGTCGCCTTTGATGGAAGGGAAGGATTAAAATCAGAAATAAACTACCTGTTCTCTTTTGCAAAAAAATGGATGTCATAAATCTGTGTGATTAATCCTATTCATGAAACAGCTGCATGGCTAACTAAACTGAAATGTCTGCCATCTGTTGGAATAAAGCAACCACTTTCAGCTATTCCCAAGCAAAGAAATGACAAAGTTACTGACTTTTGATGGTGGATTTTTCTCCACTCTCTGACTGATAATCAAGACAATTCCTAGCAAAATGTCTGAGGGTGTTATCTGTGCATGACAATTAAGTTCACTGTGCCATAATTTACTAATAGTACTGGACTTTGAAAGTACACTGATTCTGTACTATGACAAACACCTTCTTGTTTATTGCTGTGCAATCTGACTAGTGATTTTTCTGATTTTGTGAATTCTGCTGACCTTCATACTACGGGCAGTATATCTGAAGTCTTTAATTTACTGATATTAGTACTGCAGATGTCATACTGTACACCAGCCTTGCTGTGCAGTAAGCCCAGCCCGTGGCCCATAAAGACCTTGCCTCCTTTTACCTGTCCCTATGTGTGTGTAGGTGTTGCAAAGCCATTGGACCAACTACACAAGTCCCACTATAAAAGTTCCTGCAAGAACTAATTGAAGTGATCCCCACAGCTGGTGTATTTATGTGGTCAGAAATAACCATGGGATTGCTTCTGTGCTTATAGAATGAAATTCCATTGAACTATGTAAAAATGAATATACTTGCAGTAACACTGGGGTGTATGCACATACTGCGTAGATGGTTTTTTTACAGCAGGAAACTGGAATTCAAGTGCTCTAGGTCTGTTCTCTTAAATCTAGGCTGAGCCCCTTTTTGCTAATGAAACTGCAGAGCTTTTTTTTAAGGAAGTGCTGCAGGCTCATAAGATTGTTTTGTAGTTTGCAACCACTATCACAGTTCAGATTCTAAAGGTAAGAGGAGAAGTAATTGGCAAAATAACAGGAAGAAAGAATCTCCACTTGTGCAGTGAGTTTTCCATGTTTTAAGTACATGCATATATTCTCTTTCTTTTCACCTACTACAGGATTTTGTGCTAATAAAATGAAAAAAAAAAGTCAAACTGTAACACTATTATTCTTGTGTTTATAGAGAAAAGTCTGTAAAGGCCTATGTGGTTAAGCAAACTTTTAAAAGCTATGTTATCTTTATGGTATACTTAAAAACAGTTAAATACCACATTCCCATTTAGTCAGCCTTAGCTTTTCCTCTTGATTAAAGGCTGACTCAAAATTGAATACTCAATTTTCAGTCAATGACTTTAGACAGTAAAGGCATATAAGTGATAGAGTGACTTGTCCTTTTCATTAATAGTGAGCTTTAGACTCTGTTCTGACATTCTGCCTTCTGGTGTGCATGTTGTGGTGTTTTGATTTGTTGGGGGTTTTTTGGTAATTTACCTTTTTCTTGAATGGTTGCATCTACTAAAGGGAAATGGTAGCATCTCAAAAAACAATACTGTCGTTTTCACTATTACCTGCACAATATTAGCTTTAAAAGTTAAATTTGTCTCTAGTATGGAGTACAGTATTTCTTTAGTTTACTGGAACTAGTCTTCTGAACTAAGTCAGATGCTGTTATACAAGGAGAGTGTCACTAACCTGTTGCTGCTTTAGTGAGACAGTTTTTGGCTTCTGAAATTTTTATGGTGCCAAGAAGGAGGAAGGATAGGAATAAGGTTTTATTTTCTCCCTTGTGAAGGAACTTGTCTTTCCTTCCTGTGGTGACCCATGGCAGGGAGAGATCCTGTTAGAGAAAAGGGAAAGCAGTATCACAGTATCTCTAATAAAAGAACTGAAATTGTAGAGGAAACCATAAATTTGGGCTTCACCTTTCTGCCTTTTTTTTTTTCCTTTTTCCTCCTCTGAACCTGTTGTGGTGTGGATGTTCTGCAATTTTTTTTTGCAAACAACTAAGGACATGTCCTTTTAAGGAGAAAACCAGTGCTAAAAGGGGAGGGAATAGGGAAAATGGTAACCCACCTGCCAAGAGAAGGAATAAAATTTCTTTCTGTTGATGCTCTAAAGATAGGGTGGAAATAAATCCCCATAGACCGATATCTATAGAGCAGGTACTTGTTTATTGCAGCGCTGGTGGTGAGGGGGATTTTTCCTCTTAACTCACTCACCTTTGTCAAGTGCTGTGGTATATTTATACAGTAAATTTTGCTTAATGTTGCTATGTCATTACAGCGTCATCACATATGCGCTGGAACTAATTTATATAGCATGATCTCATGGTTATCAGATAATTCTTTGCACTGCGCATGCAATTCCCCAATTCGGGGGTCTTCGGGGGTCTTTGATGAAGGCTTCTAAAGTCTTCTTCACACTTGAACTTTTCAACTTTGTCTTCGGGGCACATGCAGTTATGATGCTCTTTGGTCCATCTCGTCTTAACTGGCCTAAATTCTTTGTTTTGTGGCTAATTGGCTTTGGCTTGCCAATTTCTCATTAGTACTACACTTATCTATCTCTAAAACTATACACTTGGTAAGTTGTTTTTGTTTTTTTCTGTCTCTTTTTCTGTATTCTGCATACAAGCAACTAGTTACTATATACTAGCCATTACATTGTATAAAAAAGTTATTCATATCAGATTATATGGGTATCAAAAATTATGATTCAGGTTATATAACCATCAGGTTATAGGTATAGAAGTTATGATTCAGGCTACACAAGTAAAAGCTATGATTCAGGCTATATATGTATAGAAAGCTATGCTTCAGGTTATATTGCTAGAAGTCATGATTTAGGTTATATTGATATTAAGGTTACATAGATAACCCAAGCTACATAAGCACTTTCTTACTTTGACCTAAGTTATATAGACATCACTGTTGAAGAATAAAGCAATCCCTGGCAAAGTACCCTTCAAAGCTTTGCATTGTTTGGCACCGGGGAGCTGCTGATGACTGGCTGAATTTCCCGCTGACAGTTACACCAGCTGTAGCACAGGAGAGGAATAGAGGGAAAAGCCAAACCTGGGAAGAGGGGGCAGAGTAACCAAAGGTGGTATCTCTCTGCTGTCCTGAAGGTCTAAATACGCCCATCGTTTGGCTGGAAGACAGAGCCGTCTTTCTCCCCTCTCAGACCTCCCCAAAAATCCCTCCTCACTGAGTCTCTTGCTCTGTACCTCACGGACAGCTGTCCGCGTGGGCCTGCACAGAGCGGGATCCTGCCTTCACGCAGCGGGAAGCGAAGCGTGGGGGAAGCTCTGGTCGGCTGGCGGCCTGCGGCGAACGCCTCCCGCCGAAGCGCCCAGTGCGGCCGCTGCCAGAGTGCCGCCCGTCGGCTGCGGCTGGCGCAGCCGCGGCTGGCCCGGAGCACCGGTCTCCCCCGCCGCGGCGGCCCCAGGCAACGCAGGTCGCGCATGTGGGGCCGGAGCGGAGTTTAGATCGGCCGCTGCTGTTGCTGTGCGTGGTGGCGCGGGCGGGTTCTGGGCGGGCTCGGGGCGAGCGGCCGCGGCGGGTGGGCTCAAGACCGGCGACCCTTGGCCGTCACTTACCTGAGGTAAAACGCCCACGGAAGCTCTGCGTGTTGGCGCTTGTACCGGCGTGGCCCGAAGTGCCGGAGGCTGGGAATACGCCGTCTGGCCCTGGCAGTGGCTGTTGTGACTTGGGAGTTGTCGGTCAGTCGGAGCGAGTACGGCCGGACACCTGTGAGTGTGTGGTCTTTTCTCATTTAGGAAAGATTTTGTGTTCCCTTTGGTGCGGAATAGCGGGTTTGAGTTTTGGGCTTTGAGCACCCACTCGTGGTAAGACAGCGCTGTGGTAACGTGTCTGCAAGAAGACTTCAAAAACGCGTTTCCACTGACTCCTGCTGCTGTGCATATGGCCATCTTCTCCCCTCCTTTCCTTATCTTGCTATGCTTTGCCTTCCCAGCACTGTTTTCTACCCTGACAGTTGTGGAAACGGGTAGCAGAAGAAACATAGCCTTTAAAACAAGAGTTCTAGAGGTGCCTTTTCTGAATGCTTGTGTTTTTTGAGGTTTAGATTTGGTAAAAATCTCTTGCACTGTCTGTATAAACAAGCTGGACACGGGCCTTCAGGGGACACTAATTAAGTTTGCTTATGATACTAAATTTGGAGGAGATGTCAACTCCCCCAAAGGCAGAGGCCCTGCATCAAAATCTTGACAAATTAGAGGATGGGGCACTCACCAACTGGGTGAAATGCAACAACGTATCGGATTTTGCACCTGGGACGGGTAACCCTGGACATCCAGACTGGGAAACAAAAGGCTGGAAAGTGAAAGTTGCTGCTCATAATATATAGTTAAATCTGTAATTAACTAACAAAACGTTTTAAAAACGTTTTACAAAGATAAAGGGAATAATGTTTCAAAAACATTAAAAATTGTGTTTAACCAGGAACTGACAACTGTTCAGGAAATGTAGTTGAATGAGCATGATGCCTTAGGTTTTAACTTTCGTATTTTTCAAATCCTGTACTGCCTAGTGCATAACTCTGAAGTGTTGTGTGGCCTCTTAACTACTGTTCTCTCGTGCTGGTTAGACATAACAAAGCCTCTCTAGGTCTGCTTTCCAAGGGACTTTGATTGTCCCAGGCCCCAAAATGTGTAAACTAAAAACCTTTAAAGAGGAGGGGCAAACTTGGGGTAATTAAATCATTAACTGGAGTTATAATTGGAGAATTAACCCTGATATGCAAATGGACCAAACTTATAAAAATGTGAAGAACCTGTGACGCAGTGTCCATCTTGGGTGTAGCCTTTTGACTGCCCAGGGTGTACCTTTGAAGGGCCTTCAAATAAATGCCTACTTTTATTCTCTTATTCTTGTCTATCCTCTGTTTTCAGGTAGCCACTTCAAGGCATCAAGCATATGGTGAAAAATTTCTTTGCATTGTTTAAAAAAGGATCTATAAATTATGCCTAACCAGGGCCCAACAGATGTTCAAGAAAATGTAACCGAATAGGTAATGCCTTTCTAAGTATAAAGGGTATATATCACTTAAAATAAATAAGCAGCCAATCAACAACCAACCTTCAAAGCTGTGAAGCAGGCCATCCAAGATGATAGGAAAATAACACCAGAAAGAATCAGCTTTGCAATTTGAATACAAGATAACAGAGACTGAGCGTGTGACCAGAAGAAGTAAACAACCACTATAGAGACTGTGTTCTTGAATCTCGAATCAGTAAATAGCAGCAAAACACCATAAATGACAGCAAATGACTAACTATGGAAATAGGTGTATTTAAGTAAAATATATCCAAAACCTGTCATGAATATGTAATAACCTTTGTAAATATAAACTACTTGAAGTCACTATTTCAAGGGGAGCACTCATAGAAGGAAAATCCCCAGTGCTTCCCTGGGGCCTCTAATAAAGAACGCCAGCTTAAAGCTATCAAATCTCGGTGTAGAATTGTTTCTTTGTTTCAAAGGGGACCTGGGAGTCCTTGGTTGATGGCAAATCAAATGTGAGTCAACAGTGCCCTGGCAGCCAGAAGGGGGCCACTCATGTCCTGGGGGGTATCAGGCCATCACTGGATGGGTGAGGGAGGGGATTGTCCTGCTTGGCTCTGGACTGGGGTGGCCTCACCTCAGGGGCTATTAGAAAATGTCCAAGAGGAGGGCTATGAAAATGGTGAAGGGTCTAGAGGTGAAACCGTATGAGGAGTAGCAGAGGTTACTTGGCTTCTTCAGCTGGAGAAGGGGAGATTGAGGCCAAACCTCATCAGGGTCTGCAGCTTGTGACAAGGTGCAGCAGAGGGACATCTCCAATCTCTGCTCTCTTTCACCAGGGACAGGATCTGGGGGAATGGCTGGAGCTGTGTCAGGGGAGAGTTAGGCTCAATATTAGGAAAAGATTCTTCACCCAAAGGGTGGTTGGTCACTGGAATGGGCTCCCCAGGGCAGTGATCATGACCCCAACCCTGCTAGAGCTCAAGAGAGCATTTGGACAATGCGTTTGGACAGAGGGTGGGATTGTTGAGGTGTCCTGTGCAGCACAGGAGTTGGACTTTGATTATCCTTGTGGGTCCCTTCCAACTCAGGTTATTCTATGATTCTATAAATAGGATTTTGTCCTCCTGTCTATTCATTCAAGCAGAGAGTAAATGTTCTTTTTTGACCAAGATCCATTGTGTTAGGAATTTCTCATTTGTGTTATGAGCAGAGAATTTTTCCATATCTAGAACTATTATTATATTTCCTTATTTTCAGTATAAGTGTTCACTCATTTTTGCAACCACGTAATATCCTTTTTACCTTCAATGTTTGTGCCGGTTTGAGACAAATTTGGAGGAAAATATCCTGATAGAAAGCAGGTTACAACCACCCCTGCCCCACCAGGTTTGGGAAAAAAAATTTCCTTGGACGAAAGTGAAGGAAAAAAACCCTATTTATTTAACAAACAGGGAAAAGAATAATAGTGCTAAATAAAACCTCTCGCTGTGGAGAGAAACGTGGGAAGATTTCAGTCCTTTCTGTGGGTGTGGTCTCTTTCTCTCTCTCCCTCTCTTCTCTGGAGCTGGATTCAACGTAGGCCCCTCCAGGCCTTGGTGGGAAGCTCTCCCAGTGAGTTCTGGTGTTCTCAACAGTTCCAGAAGAGAAGAAGAAGAAACCAAAGTCCCAGGGAAAAAAAAAGTTATTTAACTCTCAGTCTCTCTCTGGAGAAAACTGAGCTGAAAGCTGGCTGAAAAGCAAGCAGGGTGGTTCCTCTGCTCTGCCGCAGAAGCAGCTACCTCTGTGTCCTTGAACACAAACTGCTTTGAAAAGTCCACTCTTTTTTTTTCTTTCTCTCGCACCCAGTTTTAAAGACACAGGCACAAAATTAATTTGTGGGTTTAGAGCGGCGATAGGGGATATAGTCATAAAGTCATATATAGTCATAAAGTCACCGCAAGACAATATTTGTTCTTGCCATGTGAGTGGACCATCAAAAGGGAGGTACAGAGATTACAGAGCCAAACTATTTTTGATAATGGCTGATGGTGTGAAGAAGGAGAGGGGCATGAAGCTGCAGCATGGGCAGTTCAGATTTATGTAGCAATGGGGAACAAAGGTACATGGACCTCCTTGCTTGCTCCAAAGAAGGTCATTTTTATTGCAACAAACCAAGGCTCTGAACTTAAGCAAAACAAGCATGCATTGGCTGACTGCCACTGCTGTGTCCTGCATCCCTCCAACCACCTCCTTGATCACATAGTGTCCACACATCTCGCCAACCAGTCACTGCCCCACGCATGAGGCGACCACATGCCAGCCATGCAACTTGTTCTCTAGTTACGGCTGAACCTTTCCCAGAGTGCTTTTTGGTGAACAAGAGTGAACAGAAGTGAACAGGATTTAACAAAGGTGAAAAAGGTTTTTCTTATCTCCCACAGATTTAGATAGTAAGTAAAAAGGTCTTCATTGTGAGAAGGTGATGCAGTACTTGAAACAGGTTACCTAAAGAGTTGTGGGTCTCCATCCTCACGTGTTTTCAAGTTTCAGCTGGGAAAATCTAGGGCTGACCTGACCTAGTGTTGGTGAAAGTTTTGAGAAGGTGGTTAGACATCATGACATTCAGGAGTTCCATACATCCAACAGTTCTCTGAGGCTGCAAAATATTTTTACCTCTGCTAGTATAAGTAACACAGGATACCTTTTCTAAATTGCGGCTTATGTGCAATTCAAAATACAGTATCACTGAAGAGATATCAGTGGCAGGGCCACCAGGCATAGATGTGTGGTTTGTAGCATGCACTGTGTTTAAAAGTAATGAAATGTTTGGGGTTTTTTTCTCAAAGTGTTTTAGTATTATTCCCCAAGGAGCAAGCAAATGTTTGATTACTGTTAGGAATAGAGCTTTCTATTAATGTTAACATTGTACAGGATTAAGCAGTAAAGGCAAAATAAAGAATATACAATATTTTTAAAATTAAAGACAAAATAAAGTGTACATCTGAATCTTTATATCTATTTCTTTACATGCTAACTGCACTTATATCTGGATTTAAGAATCCAGATACTTCACTGCTCCTGAGCTTTAAAGCTGTATGTTGCTGCCCAGTTTGGTCTTAATGTGTGAAGAAGTATCTCTTAAGCATGATTGTGGAAGGTATCTTTTCAGCTTTTTACCGGCTAAGCTAGTGGTTTAATGCCTTAGAAAGCCTTGAGCAGCCTAGAGAGGTAGCACGGGCAATTTAGCACTTTAGTAGCTCTAAAATCGGTACCTGTATCAGCTGAAAAGCAAATACCACCAGCAGAAGCAAAGAGGGAGAAATATAGCTCCCTGCTCGCTCAATTTCCTGCAGTTAGAAGCTTTCAAAACAAACAGACAGCAAGAGATGTTCACAGGAAGGTAGCTGAGCCAAGAGAGGGCGGGGCCTCCCTCGATTGTCTCTTTTATTAGGAGAAGGGGACAGGAGAGGACTGGGGGCAGACCCGGGGTGACCGGCCAATCAGACACTGCTAAAGAGTTTGAGTTACATTTGGTTTTGCCCGCGCTTAGAACAAAGGAGCTCGGAGCACATGGCAGGAGCTAGTGTCTTTGGGAGGGGGAGGGGGAGGGGAAGCTCAGAACAGGCAGCAACACATGATACCTATTTCTTTGGTTTTAATTAACTCTGAATTAACCCTAGCTTGTTTTCTGTGTGCATTTTGAAACCCATGTAAATATGGTGCTAGTGGGTGTTTATGTACAGCTTTATTAATGGCACCATTATAAGAATGTAGGCTTTGTAAAACTAGGAGGGAAAGCCATATGACAGAGAAGATTCCTTAGTCTTGGTATGATTTTATGTGAACTTTTAAATTCTTCCCAGCTTTAGTCAGGAAGCAGATGGCTTTTTGAGTATAAGAGTTTGTTTTAAATGCAAGCATTTTTGTAATTCTAAATAGAAGCTGAAGTTGCTACTTTTCAGTTTGGATATTTTCCTCCTTTGCACTCTGCTCTGATACTTGTTTTGAAATATATAATTTTTTTGGGCATAAGCAGCTACTGTTTTGTTTCGGTGATTTGTCTTCCAGATGGTCGTGTTTGGGGAGAAATATTGACTGAAGGTGTCCTGGGTTGCAGTGTATTCTATTACCATCCTCATGAGCTGTTGAAATCAGGTGGGGCAGTGTTTCCTTGCCCCTCCCCCCAGACTATCTTCTGTTAATGAGCCTTATCAACACTTGGCCTCATGACTCATTACCCCATTGTGAGATGCTCCAGCCAGAGGGAGGAACCAAGCATCCCATCCTGGATATAATCTGAGATTCTGAACACCAGAGACAACCCTTCCACTGGATTTCCAGAGGACAGGAGCTACATAGTCACCACTGGACCTTCTGAGGAAGAGCAGACCCTTTTCTACAGGATCACTGCTTCAGAGGACTGCAGCCACCATTCTACCAGACTGCTACCACCACCCTGACTAACAGGGAGTCAGGTTGTATCTTGACTCTGTCAGTTTGAACCAGTGTTTTCTTTTAATTTTTCCTTTTCTTTAATTTCCCCATTAAATTGTTATTCTGACTTGGTGCCTCCCACTGGTTTGTTTTCAAACTAGTACAGAAGGATTTATAATAACATATTTGTCATGAAAAGAAAGGTCACTGAAACAAGAAGTAGCTTATAATCTGCTTTTTAAAACCTCAAATTTCATTATTTCACAGATGAATAGATCAATATCCCATCATTTACCTTTGAGTTTCAAAACCTGCTGTGAACTGAAGTAATGGATCCTATACTGGATGTAAGCTACTTTGGTGTTAGTTCGTGCTTTTATGTCACTTAGGGGCAAATAGAAGCTATTCCAGTCTGTCCACATCTTGCTTCTGACTTTGATTTTTATGATAGTGTTTTTATTGCTGATGTTGTGCCCATCCTTCTCTCCCACCATCAATCCCCCTGCCCCCAGATATTTTTCAGGCTGCTAACTGATTATTCTTTACCTGAAATCTGTAAGAGAAAAACAAAGAGGAAATATTTGCATTTATAAGCCAATCAATTGCAAGTGTTTTGAGAGATTGATAATTTTGATTTCCATTGAAAGCAAGGGAAAAATCTCACTTCTCCATATGCATGTTCACTCTTAAAAAATTCTGTGAGGCTCCGAGTGTCACCCTTCTTGTGCCCTGGATCGCAGGGCTGTTGCTGTTGTCACAGGTCGCATATGTGTTAGCTTGCGTTCACTGAGCTGGTATGAAAACACGCTCCCAGGTTGGTCCTGTTCATTGCTCAGAGTCATCCTATGAGCTGCTGCAGTCACTCAGGGTTTCAAATTTCGTTTGAAGATCAACCACATGTGAGGCCAGATACTTTTTGACCTGGAAGGCGATCTGATTTGCAGCCTTTCCTCCCCTTCACCCCTTCCCTGTTTGTTGTTGGTTTGGTTTTTGTTGTGTGGATTTTTTTAAAAATACACCTTTTGATATATTCGCTACATATACTATTTGATATAAATACTGATGTTAGTGGCTCTTGAAAAATGACACTGTATAGAGCAGAGGTTTTATTACAATTTGGAGCTACTGAGTAATGAGCAGATGGGTTTTGATCCCTTTGAAGGATGACCTAAATGTTAAACAGATAATTATTTTTAGACAGTGTCTTGGTTTGAGCTTATCATTTCAGTTCACTACTTTTAAAATTCTGTTCAAAGACTAATAAGAGATTAAGGAAAAAAAGACCAACACCAAAATCAGAACAACAGAGGAACCCCTAAAAGGGTACTGTTTAAAATGAAAGAATTTATTTTAAAAAAATTAATTGGCAATATCTATCTTTCTTTTGTCATCCAAGTACAAGGTATACACTTTATCAGACTGTCTGCTGAAGGAGTGACTCTGTAGCAACCTACTATTGGCTGATAGATCCAAACCCCAACTTTTATGGTTCCTGAGGGAGTTTAACTTCTTCCCGATAAAAATTAATAATAAAATTTAAAGCTATTATCAGGACGAGGTGGTTTACTTTTTATAGCTATACCAGTGATGAAAAAAGCCAGTTGAAACTGTTGAAAATTCAGGGAAGATGTCATAATTAGAGGACCAGTGTAAATAATATTCTAAAGAACTCTTTTGGATGTAATTCAAAGACTATTTCTTGCTGGTCATTAAGCAATGGTGTGAAATGTCTCAGGCTCATCCAGAAATTCAGGGGATGAAGTACCTCAGTGTGAATAGTCGTCTGTAGACTTTTTCCTAATCAGTATACAGTAGAATTAAATATTCTTCCACACCCCATGCACTCCCCTATCCCCCCAATTCTTGAGTGACAACTCAAGACCTTTACTCCATACGGTGTAAATAACAAGAGAGGTGAGAGAATTTTCTATGTGTTTGTCTGTACACAATGAAAAACAATACCAGGTACCTGTAATAGACTTAAGAGATGCCTGCAGTGTCACAGTGGGCTGGATACACTAAGAACTTTTAGATCTCTGGCAGGGTAGAATATGAAACTAGCAGAAAGGAAACTGGTCCAGACAGAGAGAAAAGCATTACTGATTAATTATTTGTTTTATTCCACCATCTTCCCTTTCCCTATTCTGAATCAAAACTCTAGAAGTATTTTTCTCTGTACTTTGTTCTGATAATTCTGAACTGATAATTTGGCTCTTCTGCACATTTTTCTTCATCCATAACATCTGTTCCAAACCAGCCAATTAGAACTGTACTAAGCTTTCTCACTGCCAGGAGGAAACAGTAAGAATTATTTAGAATCCTTTCCCACTGGCCTATAGTCCCCATATTTATCCTATTTTCTGATGTATCAAGAAACAACTACTTGCGAAGATGCTTTACTTGGAAATCCCAATTCTCTTTCTTCCTGTGTGTCTCAGTTTGAGACAAATTAGGAGGAAACATCCTGAGATGAAATGTATCCTCTAATGGAAAGTAGGTTTCGGCAGCCCCTCCCCAACAGGTTTGAAAGGAATGCCTTGGAGGAAAGTGAAAAAAACCATGTTTATTTAACAAGCAGGGTGCACACAGGCACAAGAAGGAAAAAAAATGAATAATGTTAGATAATAAACCTCTTGCTGTGGAGAAGACCTAGTAGATTCAGAGTACTTTCTATAGGTGTGGCTCTTCTCTCTCCAGAGCTGGGATGCAGCATGGGCCCCTCTGGACCACGGTGTCGGGCCTCCCGGTGATGGTGTCCTGGACTGGAGCAAAGCTGAACAATTCCAGGAGAAGAAGAAGCCACAGTCCCAGGAAAACTTCTTGCCTCAGCTAATGAACGAGAAGCTAGCTAAAAAAGCAAAAGAATGCAACTCTCTTCCCTGCTGCAGAGCTGAGAGCTGGGGAGAGAGCGAACGAATTATCTGTGGTTTTGAACACAGGCCTTCAAAAGAATTCCACCGGCTTCCCCCCACCTCTCCCAGACCTAGCTTAAAGGTGCAGGATTCATGTCTGGGCAATAAGCACACAATAGGGAATACAGTATCATACAGTCACCCCAGGACACTGTGAAAGTTCACAAACTTAGAAGTTGCAAACTCTTAGGGGCAGTATGGTCATAAATGCTGGTTTACAATACTGCTGCAAGGAGACTTACTTCTTTTGCCGCCTTTTTGTGCTGTGTTTTGTTCTGTACCAGAGTCAGTACAGAAGCCGGAAATGACGAGTACCTACTCACTGTAGGTATGAAACTACACAGAACTGACATGTCTATCCCTAATTATGGATCAGTGCTTTTAATTTTTTAGATGTCTGTATCGTATAGTGAAGATCATTTTGCTTTAGAAAAATCCATACTTTCTGTGTAAGTTATCTCCCTAAAAGTAAAAAAAATGTCACTTTTGGGGTTCAGGGTTATTGAGTAACCAACTCATGTTGAAATACCAAGTGAAATTAAACCCCTGGTAGATAAAAGTAGTCTGGATCCATTTAACTCTTTCTGGTTTGCAGTTCGTTAATTGGTTATTCAGTGCTCTGCTGTGATCTAAAGATAGTTTATCTTTCATGCCCTCTAGATGGCTGTATTGGTCTCTTTGAAAGAATATTACACAGTCCAGTATAGCTGTAAGAGAGAAAGTTTATCTAATTAGTCTCAGTTTTTACACATTTGTGTATTTGCAATTTACTTTCATGTTTATGAACAAAAATTATGATATGTGACTATTGAAAATTTGTTGTGAGCAACTGTCAGCTGATATGTCTTCTACTTCCGGGCAGGAGATGGATAAGCACTAACTTGTTTCAGAGAATTGAAAGTATTTCCTAATAAACTTTCCATTATATCAATAAGCACAAGAAAACTTATGTAAATGATAATATAACTGCCAAACAACAGCTTAATAAAACCACATTTTGAATCACCCATCAGCAGTGCAGAGTAAAAACTTCCTGAGGTTTTCAGTTTTTCCTTGTTAAAAAACCCTAAAATTTTTGGTTCTTGAAGTCCTTCATTTATTTTGTTAGATAAACTGCTTAGTACAGGAAGGAGCGAGTCCAGTGTTAGCTATTCATCTGACATCATCACCTGTAAGTAAATCAACTTAGAATGGGACCGTGTATTTGCTGTGAGTAAGTACAGAGAGGCATAAGCATCTATTGCCCAGTTTTCTGAATTGTGATTGTCTTGGTTTGAAAGACAGGTGTCTGCCAAGGAATGCAGTTAACCTTGGAATGGAAAATATGACCCCCTTCCCTCCAAACTATTATAACCTTGAAATTATGGGGCTTTCAGGCAAAGATGTGGGGAAAGGAATAACAGGTTTTAGTAGTGTCTATGTGCGTGTATATATATGTATGTATAACAAGGCAAACAAGCAACAACAGCAGCAACAACAAACAGAAACAGACACCCAGTAGCAACCTTCTCTCAGCAGTCAAGCACTTTTCCCTTCGGTGTAGTTACGGTCACAGCCGGCAGGGGCGCTGTTCGCTCCCGGCCAGGTTGGGCAGGTGTGATGGCTCCCCCGCGGCTGCAGGGGGCGCTGTGGCGCGAGCTTGGTCATCTCTCTCCATGCAGTAATGGCAGGTGAGCTGGCAGAAGAGATGAAAAAGAGGCTTCCTTTGCAAACCCACAGGGGCAGCTGGTCCCAGTGCCCCTCCGGATGGTGAGATGGGCTGTAGCAGGGATTTCGGAGCAGCAGGCTGGAATGGCAGAGGCGAGCGGACCCCAGGGTGGCAAACAAAATGTAGCAGAAACTCCGTGGCCATAGCAGGAGCCAGAGGGGATCCGGTGGACACAAAACCCCTGAAGCAGCAACAGAAAACAGCGAGGCTGGACAGCGGCAAAGAGCCGGGAGATGCTCTGTTGGAGGTGAATCGCACTGAAACCAGGCCAGGAGACACTTCAGAGACAGAGTCAGAGAAGTGGGTATTTGCTTTATTCGGTGTGCTGGGTGTGTGGGGATCGCTTCTCCAAAACACACACACCGGTGCTCCCTACAACACAGTATTAAGGGTTAAATTATGAATATTCATCACATTCTGTGGGACAGGTGTTGTTACACAAATTATTTCTTGGAAGTCATTAATATCATTAGCATACAGGTCACACATGCGCTGTGTGTCCTGGTAGTCGCACTGAGGAAGCTCCTCTTCTTCCTCAGGGGTCTTTCTGATGAAGACCAGTAGTCTTCCTCACACTGCACTTTTCACCTTTCTCCCTGGGCATGCGTAGTCCTTTGAGGAATGATTCAGCAGTCTCAGAGGGGACAAGGATTATCTCAATCTTGACAAGATTAGGGTGAATCCAGCTTCTTAGGTTTTTTAATTAACATCTGCTGTCTGAACTAACATTTGCTGTCTCCCAATAGTTAACTTGTGCTTACATGAGTTAGCTATTGACTGCCCTTTCCTCAGAGGGCTGGGGAGGGTGTCAGGGTCCCGGGTTTTCCCTTGAAGCACCTGAGTAGATGGTGAGGGTCCTTTCCAGTGAGATCGGGTGTTAATAAGGTCCCAGTTCAACAGCTGCTCTTAGGAGCAAAGCCTCACCCACAGTAAGGAAGAAGTAGTAAAGGACGGAACTCCACGGTGGTGGCAAATTCTCCCCACAGCAGCAACTGTCTCCTCCAGTTCCGAGAGCAAGAGAAAGCTAAGAGCTGAGCCCAGTCCCTCACCCCTCAGCCAAAATCTCACGGTATCTCTGCACTTCCCAAGAGAAAGCCCCTGAGCTAAGAGACTGTAGCCAGCTGCATCCTTCCCCTCACCTTGGCCACTTTTTTTGTCTCTTTAAGTACCGGTCGTTATCGTCTCTTAGGCAACAAATGCGAGAAAATTCCCTGAGAGAAAGGGAAAAAAGGAAAAAATCCTAACCTCCAACAGTGATGAAGAAAATTTCACACAGTTTCTTTTGTTTCTTAATGTCTTTACATATATATTCTTTTCAGCTTCTGAACTACTGAAAACGGAATTTTCTCAGTAAGTGTCACACTGAATAGGAAGTGCCCTCCTTTTTACTGCAGCACTGATCTTAGGGTGTTTAGAAACTACTGTCTAGTTAATTGCTGTTAAAGACAATTGTTAAGGGATGATAACTTACATGATTTATCATTGATTAAAATAATTGCTTTCTGGAAAAGACTCCCTAATAAATTAATGCTTCTGAAGGGGAGATCATAAGATTATTAAACATCCTTCTGTGGTCACAAAGAAAGATGTAATTTTCCATAAGTGACAGTCTGATATCACAGTCTGATAGCAACTTCGGTTAGAAAGTGACTGCCTTGCTCTGCCTCTCCTGCATTCAACAAAGGCAAATGCAGGGTTCTGCACCTGGGGAAGAATAATCCCATGGACCAGTAAGGGCTCAAGGCTGACCTGCTGAAGAGTAGCTCTGTGAAGAAGGATCTGGTAGTCCTGGTGGACAATGAGCTGTCTGTGAGCCAGCAGTGTGGCCTTGTTGCTAGGTAGGCCAATGGGATCTTGGGGCATATGAAAAAGAACATTGCCAGGTGGTTGAGGGAAGTGATCCTGCTTTGCTGTTCAGCCTTACTGAGGCGTATCTGCATGACTGTGTCCAGTTCTGGACTCCTCAGTTCAAGAGAAGCCTGGAGCTCCTGGAGCAGATCCAACAAAGGGCAATAAAGATGATGAAGGGAGTGAAGCATCCCTCTTATGAGGAAAGGCTGAGGCAGCTGGAGCTGTTCAGCCCCAAGAAGAGACGACTGAGAGGGGGTCTTATCAATGTCTGTCGGTATCTGAAGGAAGGTGTCAGAGGCTAGAGCCAGCCTTTGCCTGGTGGTGACCAGCAGCAGGACACAAGGCAATGGGCAGAAACTGATGTACAGGAAGTTCCACTGGAAGAACTTCTTTCCTGGGAGTTTGACTGAACACTGGAACAAGTTGCCCTGATCTGTTGTAGAGACTCTCACTGAAGAGACTCCAGAATCATCTGGAGGCAGTGTTTTCTAGGATGACACAGCTTGAACAGGGAGGTTGGACCAGACAACCCATTGTGGTCCCTTCAAACCTTATCCATTCTGTGATTCTGTGAAGGATAAGTAGTTATCCTTACTGCACGACTAAGATGAATCATGGTTGAAAAACATGATGTAAAGCATTAAGTGATCTTATCAATCATTCATAACAACTCCTTTATCAAACATATTTTTTATTAAAAAAAACGCAAAATAATTGGTATCCATCACATGCACTTTGTGCATCACAATTTCCATGACAGTAATGTGCATTAAATAGAGTCTGTCAGCTTAGCCTGGCTGGTAATGGCTCACAGCACATCAGTCTTAAAGAATACCTGCATCTATTAGTGAAAAAGTTAACTGCATTTTTACACAGAATTATATCACAGAACTCTCTTAGGGACAAAAAGTTGTAGTGTAATTAGGTCACCCAGCTTCTCAGGTAGTAGGATAAGGATAAATGGTCAGTTCACTTAAAATCAAAAGTCACGTAAGAGTCTTTTGAGGTTAAGAAAAAAATATCACGAGGTTTACATTTGACGTTATTAAATGATTTGTTTTTATAGAATTTTCAAATCTACCTTATTTAAATATATTTCCAATGAAGTAGATATTGAAGTGAAGAAAAAAAGGGAAACGTTGCGGGTACAGAACTGCAGTTTAAATGGCTTGGTAATATTATTAAATTCAAATAATAGGTATATTCAAAATAGGTAATATTCAAAACCTACATTTGTTTTGACTTTCAGAAATGCTTGATAACCTGAGCTGTTTATTATAAAAGAAAATAAATCAGAAAACTCAAGGAGCGGGAGAAAGTTTAAGGTTTACTCATTGCGCAGCTGTGTTTGTGAGAATGATGTGTCACCAGGCGTAGTGACAATGAAAGCAGTAGTGTTTGAAGAGAGGATGATCCCTGAAATATGTCAAAAGTAAATGAATGTAAGAGTTGTTGGGGGATGTCTTGTCTTTGGAAAAAATGTTTTCAACACACAAAAAAGGTGATTTTTTACTTCAGTGTCTGCAGCAAATTCCTTCAGTCAAAAATTAGGTAATCATTTTTCTCTGTGTTGCATTCTTTCTGTTTTTTCTGATAGTGCCTTTTGCAGAATATACTTGTTCAAAATGACAAGAGATAGACGAGACAATATCCTTTACTCAAAACTTAATTGAAAATACCATGAGGACAGTATAAATTTAAATGAAGCTCTGAATTTCATGGTCCAGCTGTGCACCTTTCAGACCAACAGATAGGAGAAGACATACCAAGCTGATCACGTATTTTCCAAGTTTTTGCGTTATTCCTTCCTTTTAATGCTGTATAGATAATGTGAGAAAAATCATGCTGAAAATATCAGTGTTGTAAGACTTTCAGTGTAAGATAAGCACACTAGGCAATGGTTAACTTTTTCACAGCCTCATTGTTTCAAGGCTTTTCTCCCCATGCATATTTCATTTTGCTTTCTTATGTTTTCTGTCTGTGAAGCTTACTCCTTTGCACCCACCATGTGATTCTAGTGTGAAAGTATGCTTGATACTGAAGTGAAGAAAAAAGGGAAATGTGGGTATAGAATTGCAGTTTTAACGGCTTCTGTGACTGCAGCTTATGTAGATCCACCAGAGCTATCTTTAAATGAGTTCACTTGGATGACACTAACATTTTGACAGTGTAGTGGAATTGCAGTACATGTTAGAGAAGTGCAGAAAATAATAATGTATTTGGAACATGCTAAGATCCATCTGAACTATACAGTGTGCTTGATTGATTTGAAGGTAGCTATGTCCCAAGGAAAGATGTATGATTAAAACACCTGAGGTTTACAGTTATGTAAAATTAAGGGAAATGTGAGGTTGTGCTGTCATATTCAGTGTTTCTCTAGCGCTGCTGTTCTCTGATTACATACAAATGCTGTTCAAGATCATTACTAATTTAAGTGTTTTTTTTTCTTTAACACTCTGCTCTTATTCTTTCTAATGACAGTGCTGTTAAGGTCTGTGTATGAGAAAATATGCAAATTCTAGTGTGTGCTCTCCTTTAATTTTTTCCCCCTGCTTAGCTGGAAAGTCAAAGAAAAGATTTGCAGCGTTTGCTGTTATTGTAAGGGAACTGAGTGGTTTTTGACTTACTCTTGCCTAATTGCCAGGACACACAAAAAAAGCAACTGTAAAAAAGAGAGGAGAATGATCGAAGTCAGACACCACACATGAATGTTCCACATGTCCTGTACATGTATAGCTCTAAAAAACTTGGTTTTCAGAAAATTTTGTTATAAAAGTTGGAAGTGAACTTTAAAAGTTTCACTGTTTTTTTTCAAATTAGTGGTATACTTTACATGGATATTTGACTCTGCAATGTGTCGGAACACATGTCCCTTGTGGGTCTTGCAGTCAGCCAGTTGGGTGTTCACGTTATGCTAACCCTGTACAGAAGCTACTATGTGTAACTCTTGATAAAATAGGATAAAATGTGTGTATGTATATATATAAAAGTATGTAGTTCTGTAGAAGATTGGTGGTAGCTCCTCTTTCTGTTTAGTTTTAAACATGTAGATGGCATATCTGTAAGGCAACTTCAACATTCCTCATATGATACTCTAGTCATGCTATCTATTTACTGTCTGCTCTATAATCACTTCTTTATTTCCTGGTTTTGCTTGGGGATTCAGTCAATCAGAACTATATGTGCGTATTCTAAATCTTTCATTTTTTTTACCGTCATGCTTCCTCTCTAGAAAAGTAATTATGAAGTGTGCTAGTACTCAAACAAATCTAGATCTTACATAAAGAACATTAAAATAACAAGAGTTTTCTAATTACACAACGAATGAACCAGAAAAAATAGTATCATCATCACATGACACTGCATGTAATCCAGGTATATCCTGAAATAGTGGGACATTTTATTAGAGTGGCATAACAGCATGAAATATTTAAAGTCTGGTGTCGAGTTTGTCCAGAATGTTTGCTGAGTTGATGCTGCCAAACGATTAATAAATGGAAAATTAGTACCACTCTGTGTGTGTATGTGAGATGTAACTGGTACAACCACATTTTGGTTTAAGTAACGTTCATCAAGTTCCAAAGGAATTCCTGTTCCAACAGTGCATAAGAAAATAGGTAGGGGGATAAAAAGATCTGGTTTTTATCCTAGCTGCTAAGGTGCAGCTAAATAAGTGAGTCACCTTTCTTTGTTTGTTTTATTTTTAATTCTGCATAATTCCATTAACAAAAGAGAAATGTGTAAAGTAACAGAGGTTGTAACCTCTGTTGCTTGGAAGGAGGATGTCTACATCTATTTATTAGGATGTGACAGAAGACTGTATCTTTATTTATTCTTCCACATAATATTCTGTGTAAAGTTGTGCGACTACCTTACACCAAAAGGTTATTAAACATGAGCATATGGCTTCTGTCCTGGTGGTAGCACTTAGTACTCTCACTGCAATGCACCAAGCATTTGGAGGAAGGAACAGGAATACAAAAGAATAAAGAAAGATAAGTAATAGACAGAGCACTGTAAAATGATAATGAGGGAGTATTCAGTCCCTCTCAGCAAGCAGCTCACCAGAGCAGAAGTGTGGCCTCAGTCACGGCACTGTGACTCATTATTAGAATCCTTTGCCTAAAGGCTTGGAGCAGTGATGCAGGAGAACTTCACGCTGAGAAGCTGATAGCTCGTTGGAGTGACTGTGAAACTAATCAGGCAGGCGCGGCTGCTGAAGGCTTGCGTTTGTTTCCTGACAGACATATTCAGAATCAAACATTAAGACTATCAGGTTCCATGCATTTCTGTGAGAACACAAAGCATCCCAGCTTACTGAGTATGAAATAGTGTTGTTGTTGTAGCAATAATAAAAATTATTATCATTTTTACCAGCTTCAGTTCTCTGGGGAATAAGAAAATGTCCCTCTGGAACTGCTGCAAATCTGACATTTTATTTTGTAAATTATTTGTCTGATTTGGACAGGGCAGGATGCTCATTTTCAACATTAGAATAATATTTTCCTATTAGCCTAGGAAAGGCATTACTAGAATAAATATTCTTCTGGTGCTGCTCTCCATCATTATAGTGACAGCACAGGAATTATATATAATATTAGCCTAATTCTAAAAATTTTCTACCTTGTGCTCATTTTCTCTTCCTGATTGTTTCAGCATCTTTGCATAATGTGGCTGCCACACAACTCCTCTTGTGTAATGATAAAGGTGTTCATCCTTGGTCACTTAATAACGCTTCAGATTCTTTACTGTTATATCTAAAAGCCTCTTGAAATTTGAATAGAGTTCCTGCTTCTTTATGGTCTTTACCATGTTGTGCCTTCTTAGCTAGCTATCTGTATCTATAATGATTCATAAAGAGAACAGGATTTGATGTTAATTGGAAGCATGGGAAGCCTTCGGGGATGGAAGACTAAAGCCTGAGAAAGCCAAAAAAGGTGGGTTTACAGTAGGCTGTTATTTCAGCATTGTAGCTCATATCTTCTGTTTTATGGCACAACATATAGTCTGTCCTTTTTCCAATGATGATACTGGAAAGGCCTTGCATTTCTTTACTTTGACGTGGGGAGTCCAGTCTTAAATATCTCATGTCCATTGTACCATATAAAGAAAATGCCCACTGACCAGAACTGGGCTTTGCAAACAGCTTGTTTACCAAATTGCATTAATCAGCAAAGAAAATTATGGGCTTAAGATTCCACTTTGTTAAGGATTTGGGTGTCTTACTTCATTAAGCAGCTGAGGCAGGCTAGTCTTTTTTTCGTACAGAATACAGCAAGGAGAAGGTTCACTTATACCCATAATTGATAGGCAGAGCTATACCCATTATTGACAGGCAGAGAATTCAGAGCTGACTGGCAACTGAGTGGAGCATTTGGGAATTAGGCTGATAGGTCCCACTTACAAATGTATTGCCAAATGGTTCTTTTGTGAGTTCTGTATTTCCTTTTTCTGAAGATCTGAGAGAGGAGCATGTGGTTCTTTGTGCCTGTGTACATGACCAAACCAATAAAACTTATTGATGCTAGGAACAACAGTTATGGGTTCCCACCATTTTTAATTGTCTACTTTGGAAACATGAACTCTCAAGACTGAGTATATTGTTTTCTAAACCAAATGGTCAAGACACATGCATTTCCTATCTCATCTCCTCTATTGCTTGCATTTGAAATATATTGAATCCAGGAATGGTTTGAAGAAAAGCACTGTAGGTTGAAAGGTGATTAAACCAGAGAGAGTATAAAGGAGAGAGTGTCGGAGGCTTTGGTTTGCCTTGTCTGGCTGAAATTAATTTGAAATGTAGGATAAACTCCACCCTCATACATTCCTGTGACAACCTACTTGACATAAACAGCAGTTATACAGAATTATGAATTTAACCTTCTTGTGGCTGGGTTTAAAATCTGAGCAGAATGAAGAGCTAGATTTGGATGCATTTGTGTGAATTTTTATCATTCCTTTATAACTCTGCTGAAGCACGTGGACTGCATATGCTGATTCAGATGCATATAATTTTGAACTTTAAGTATTTAAAATAGTGTTGGGTAATCATTTAATTGTTTGGAGTTTGGAAAACATTATTTCTGCATGTGTGTACTTTGTTTGCTTTAAAAACTTTGTTGTGGTTTAGAATGGTAACTTACCAGAGCACTGTACTTGGCTAGAAACTTATTTGTGTATCTGGACTTACTGAGTGCTAAATAATAATTCGTGAGCTGTATGCCCAGAATACTTGCCAATGATTTGCAGGTTTCAATACACAAACTTAAGAAATTCATAGAAAACTTTAAATTTGAGGATTTTGGCTTTGTCTCTGCTTTGGTTTTAGTGAAGCTGCTAGTTCAAATGACATGTTGATAGCACCAAATAACAGCAGTAATTGGAATATTTTGCTCATCAGTGAATACTTTCAAATAGTGCCCTAAGTAAACTTAATCAAGGAACATAAATACAGTTTAAAGACTAGGCTTAATGCAAATACAAAGAAACTGTAATTCAGTATAACTTAGGACTACAATATCTATCAATTGTGGTATTTCTAGTTGATGTGAGGCTCTTGTCAAGTCTTGCATTTCAGTGACAGTCATCTGATCTAATCTCTGTATCTTGATAATGTTTTAGTGACTTGATAGAGTCTGATCAGTGCTGACCACAGCACATAACGTAAGTGACAAGTTTTGCTCTTCTTATCTGCACCATTCTTCTTGGGCATATCTTGCTTGATTTCTGTTTGTATTTGTTTTAATTCTCTAATCATTAAGAGAACAGTATAGACAATGTAATTATTGTCTGTGCTGCTGTTCTCCTTTCATTTTTGTTGTTTTTTTTTTTTTTCATGAAGAATTGCACTACAGTATTTGTTTGTTTCTTTTGCTTTTGTTTTTTTTACTGGCTTCTCACAGCAGGAGATATGGTAAATGCTTTATTTTCTGCCATCTCTTCACTGTGTTCCCTCTCTGAAATTTCTATTCAGTCTTTCTGAAGAATTTCTAGTTTTATGTCTTAAAAATGGATTCATAAAAGATGGTTTAAATGTGTTTACAGTGCATGTCTTAAACATCTAAGTGGCCAAAGCATTTGTTAGGGCTTTTAGACTTTTCTTCTGCTCTACTTACTGCTTTGGGCAAATAATTTGAGAGAAAATATGGATGCTTTAGTGAAGGGCAATAAGTTGAAAGAACTTTATTTCTTAGTTTTAAATATATACTGAACACAGGTAGAATGTTATGTTTAACATATATTCCAGTTTAGTTATTGTATAACAGAGTAAGAAATCCCAGAGGAATTTTTTTAGCAAGGTAAAATAGAATCACATACACTCCTCACTATTGCAAAAGTTTCCTTAATCACATTGTTTAAACTCTGCAATACATTGTGATGCTTATTAGTGGCTTTTCATTTTCAACTGTCAAATCATTCCTTTTGCTAACTCTGGATAAATAGCACTCTCAATACTTTCTGTTTTAGTTACAGATGATTTATATATGACCAGACAGTTGATAAAATAAAGAACTACTGTGTTTTCCACTGTGTTGCATTTAGAGGTTCAGATGTGTTAATGTAATTTATTTGATTTGTAAAATTTTATAAAAGTTTCTTCAACTAAAATTCTGTTAGTGATTCTTGTTCTCAAAAGTAATGAAAGGAAATTAAATATTCTTTGACCTGTAATGACAGCAAATGGTCAGGGTCTAAACCAGAAGAAATAGAAATAGTCTCATGGTCTCTTTTTGTTCCTATTTTCCAAAGAAAACTCTACATTATCAGAAGTCTCTATAATTAGAGGCAGTGAAAGGTACGTTCTTTTCAATGGGCTTGTGCAAGGAAATAAATTTGGAATATCAGTTTGCTATGCCATTTCCAATAATGGTTCCCCTTTTCAGATTTTCCTTGTTATTCCTTTGTTTACCAGTGTGAAATCTGATTTGTTTTCAAGTCAGAAGTATTCTGAGAAAAGTGGAGAAGGATCTTCAAGAGACCTATCAAGACAAAAATGAGTGTTTAAAAGGAAATATATAAATAAGTCTATTTTTTTGTTGTTTGCTTACTGGTTGTTTTTTTTTTTGTTGGGAGAGAGGGAAGCACTAAACCTGGGGCTGGTTAGGATCCATATCCTTTGGTATGGAAAAGTCTTTAAGATTTAAACTTTATTGGTTACTTTTTTTTTTTCTTTCTTTTTTTTTTCATTTGAGGCAAAGGAAATAAACTGGCATAGCTAATTATTAAGATATAGTCAGGTTAAGTGGTATTGGGTAAAGGAGTTAATAGAATTTAATATGAGAACAAAATCTTAGCAATTCTGAACTACTTGAATTTTTAAAACCTTGAAGTTTAATGTTTTAGGAGACTTCAAGACAGATAACAATGGAAATGTGACACACTAATACTGTATTTCGACCATTAATGCCTTCTTGAACCCATTAACTTTTAAAATGTGCCCTGTACTCAGCTAAATTGGGTTGTCTGGAGAGGAAAATGTTCAAAAGTATCAAGAGACTGTGGACAATGCACTGTTGAAAACAGATCACCTCTACTATTAAAAAGTGCTGATGCAGGGCATTTGTGTTTTTTCACCATGTCTAATTCGCACATATTTAGTCCTGTCTCTTTTCTTTTCAGACCAGTCTTCAAAAGCCTGCAGAATGTTTGTCATTTTCTTTTCTTTCCATGATGATCCTTGTACATGATGAAATTAATTCTCCAAGTCTTTTCATAAAGTACTGAATTCAGCAAGTCTATTGTAATGGTGAAGTTATTTCTGCAATTCTTTGTTGGTCCTTTTAAATAGGAAAACCTATTTGTGTTCCATTTGTTTTGATTAATTGATGCAGACTGCAATAACAGAGTAGTTTCCTGTTGTCTTCTCTATTCTTATGTGCACCCAGTTATTGTCTTCATTCATTTTTCCACAACATCGCAATGGAAGCTTAAACTGGTCTTCTTCCCTAAGTGTCCCCTAATCTGTATCTGTATCTGTATCTGTATCAATCCCTTTTTGATATCCACATTTTTACAGTTTGTTGTATTAGAGTAGAATAAAATAGAATATAGGGGTGGTACTTTTTAAAAAATCCACACCACTTTTTATGCCTGAGTGAATGTCTTCATTATAAATGATTTTGCTAGTACTATAAACAATGGAGAGAGACAAGCTGCAGAGAGGTGTTTTTATTTAAATAGTTTTGTGCATAAGACTTTTCCCAAAGTAGAGGTGCTTGAAGAGAAATTGTGAAGTCTTATACTTTTATAAAAAGTGTTTGAAGCCTCCTGGATTGATGGAATTTTAAGTACTGAAAGTATTATGATTTATTTTATATCATAAACTCTGTATAATAAATGTTATGGATCAACCTTGGGATACTGCATTGGATTTGGCTAAGTAGAGTTTCTAGAGCTATATCAAGTGCTTACTTGAATATGTAAAGAAAGACAGAATATGCTTTTCCTTCAGCGATATATTTCAGTTATTGATCCTTTTCCTTTAGTGAGTACGGCCAGTGTTGTTACTTGGAACTTTAATAAAAGTGCCCATGATTCGAAGATAGAAAAAGCAGATAAACATAAGATCAATCAGAAATCACTGCTTATAATTTCTTATACTTGTTTTGGCCAGTGAAAAAGGAAGGGGTGATCCTTATTGTCTGTCCTACCTCCCTTAACCTTGTTAGTGGTTGTCTCGGTTTTGAAAGACAGGTGTCTGCTAAGGAAGGCAGAAGCCCCCCCTTGAAGTGGCAGATATAACCCCTTTTTCCTCTAAGTTATTATATTTTGAAATCAAGGGCCTTTAGGCGAAGATGTGGGAAATAGGAATAACAGTTCTTTACTATATATATATATATATATATATATGTATATAACCAGTCAAACAAAACAACAACAACTATGGCAGTAACAGCAAACACAAACCCAGTCCCAGCCTTCTCGGCTGCCGGGCCCTTTCCCCTCGGGTGCAGTTCCGCTCGCAGCCGGCAGGGGCGCTGGCGGCTCCCGGTGAGCAGGGCAGGTGCGATGGTTCCCCCGCGGCTGCAGGGGGCGCTCTGGAGCGAGCTCGGGGAGCACGCGGCACCGGTGCCCTGGGATCCCGGGAAGGGATGGAACAAAGGCTTCACAAACCACTGGGCAGCCGATCCCGGACTCTCAGGAACAGCAGGCTGGAACGGCAGGCTAGAACGGCAGGCTGGAGCGGCAGGGACGAACGCAAATCCCGGGTGGCAGGCGAGATGTATCCAGATGGGAAAACCCCACGGAGGCCCAGGCAGGCAGGGCGAGCAGGGCTACAGCGTAGCGAAAGCTCGAAGCAGCAGCGGGGCAGGGCAGCCACAGCTCAGTCTCCAGCAGGGCAGGGAAAGCGGCTTTTGGGGTCCCGGCGTTGTTTCCAGCAGGAAGAAAGAACGGCCAAAAAGAAAGAAGCAGCAGCTCCTTTCTCTGCAGCTTCTCTCTCCGGACGCTCAGAGCGAACTGACCCCACACCCAGGTGCAGACAAAGGAGTAGCCAGGCCCGCCCCACTCCCCTTTTTGTCTTTCTTAAGTACAGCTATTTGTCCCCTAGCAACATGCATATGGGAGAAAATTCCTTTAACAGAAAAAAAACTAAGACTAAACTGAAACCCCAACAGTGGTTTTAAATTATTGCCATTAAGAGAAGGTGGTTCTTTTAAGGGTAACTCTTCTGAGATCAGAAAATTAACATTTTAGTAAATTAGAGTGGACAACTTATCATGTGAAAATCTGAGTTACTTGGCTTATATTTAGATGATATTTCTTCCCGTTTTTTGAAACTTAGGGCACTGGTATTTCTGTGCTTCCCTACCTTCAAAATGCTTACAGAAAATGAGTGACCACTGTATTTTAACACAGAACATGTCCTTCATTCCAGCCTCTCTCTGTAATGTTTGGTGGCTAAAACAGAATTCTGCTGGAGCACTGAGTCAGGAGGGCTGACCCAGCAGAGCGTTATGTGTGTGACATGTAATGAAAGGTTGAACTGTCTGTCTCTGGGGTGGCGTAGCAGATCAAATCACAGAGGATCAGGCAGAGATATGTTGCCTTGCTCTGAGTGACAGAAGTTAATAATTAGTGACAATGATTGACAGATACTCTCCATCTGCCGCTCTGACGCCTAGGAGCAGTTATTCCACAACTGTCTGCAGGCACAATGAACTCCTCTGGGAGAGAAGGATGAGCTGTGATTGACAGCTGCCTCCAAGAGAGACAGGCCACTGACAGTAAAGTCACTGTCAGCAAAAGTGTTGAAGTCTCCTCCTGTTCCCTGGAAGTTTCACTAGCTGTATACATTTATTCTGTTTCATTTATCATGTCAGGTGGGGTTTTAAATATATTATTAGCCAGTCATTTTCTTAACTGCAGGGGTTTTTTTTCCAGTAGTAATGTAGAGATCCATACACAGTGAGATGACTTCACCTATCTGTGGCTGAGTGAAAGAATGTAGACCAGCATACTGACATAACTCTATCTAATTAATCCGTCTTTCTGTCTGTTGGGAAAGAAGAAATGTTGCATTACTTTCTCTCTATATTGAAATTTTGAATGGTAATGTACCAATGTTGCACTTTTTATATTTCCAAATTCAGAAAAAATATTTGGAAATGTTTTATAATTTAAGTCTGTATTTTGGGTTGGTTTTGACAGAGATAGCAATCTGTAGGAGGTTTTTTTTACCACCATTCATAGAACTGATTTGTAATGTAAAATTGTACTTAAAACAACAAAGACAAGACAACTAGATCCTGCATTCAGTAAGGTAGATATATGTAAGAGAATTATTGTAGCATGCTTAACATATTCATTTCATCACTTTACCTAATTATATATTATTTGTTCTGTGAAAGCAGGTGCAAATAGAATTAATTTTTTGTGAGTCTCATTTCATAATACTAAGAGCCTTCAATGTTTGGGAAGATTTAAGAGTATAATTCTTTTTAGGTTTTCTCTTGTTTTATTTTCTTTTCCTCTAAGTTACATTAGTATAAGCAGAATACATTTATCCAAACCCTATATCAAATTGCAGTTGTGAAACATCACATACCAAGGCATTTCCATTTAACAGGAAGTAAGACTTACTCTACCATGCATATAAAAAGAAATTCTGTGATCCATTCATAATTGCCTACTTTCTTCCCTCTAGCATATGAGACCACAGAAAAGAATAGAATTGCTGCTCCAACAAATTCCCGCAGATGCTGTAGTAGTACTTTGAGGATGTTATTTTTGCACTGTTTTGTGAAGCTTTAAGGTGAGGTCTTTCATTAATCAAATATTGTATACTTAATAGAGGAGATCTTTTATTCCTGTTTCCTTTTTCATTTTGAACCCCTCTCTACATTTTCTCTAGCTATACGTTTTGGATTGCCTGGCTATATAGAAAGCTATCAGATGTAGAATGAACAAAACACTGGAAGAAACTTCATTTTTGATGTCTTCATAACAACCCTTACTATATTTATAGTGATAAATACAATGCTTTAAATTTGAGTTTGCTATTTTTTTAAAAAATTCAATCAATTTCTATAGGTTTTTTTTAAGTGATCAGCTAATCTTCATGCACAGGTGGTTCACTGTGATAGACAAAGAGGAAATCAGAACGGATTCAGTCACAATAGAGAGTTTGTCTGTAGGAAGGCTTGGTTAGCTTCCATATTTCTGTTATAGTTCTCTTGCTATATTATGGTGCTAAGATCTCTGCTGCTTCTCCTGTCAGGCCAGGAAGGAAAATACAACCCTACAAGTTTGAGTGGAGCTATTCTGTTTGGAAGAGCCCCACCATTGCAATGTTCGAAGTAAAGGGTCCCAAAATCACTGTGATCCCATTGGTGGGCATTCATTTACTCTAGATTTAAGCATCTTCAAACTGTATTTTAGCATAGCTTCTATACAAAATACATGTTGGGTTATTGATGTGTTTGAATATGGTTGCAGTATTGTTAAATACCAGTTATGACAAAGAAAGGCTTTTTGTTTATACCCGATTTTATTGTGTGCAGTTCCCCTCTGATAAGTCTTTTCTATGACTGGTTTCTCCAGTTCTCATTCCCTTTCATAAAATGAAGAGTGAATAGACTGACTTTTTTACTATGCGGTCCTTTAAAAATAAAGCTTAAGGAAATTTGTGCTTGACGTGTACACTTTTACGGAAAAAGTAAGACTGGAATTTTGAGGGTTCAAATGTTCATCTGTCAAATTGCAGCATATCTTGCCATGGTTTTGAAGTATATTTTTCAAAGAAGTGGGTTTAAAATTACTTTTGAGTTTTCCTATGAGTGTAAATTGAAGGGTTAGAGAGAATCAAACTTTCTGACATTTCTGCATAGCTGTGGAAGTGATCTGTTACACAATGACACTTTTTTGGTCTATGTTTATGGCAACACAAAGCTAACAAACCTACTTTTGTAGCAAAAATACAAGCAAATTGAAGGCAAAATAAATAACTTGTCTAGCCTCTATAATTTTTTCTTTCTAAAATCTGGTTTAAATCTTATCTAGTTTTGGATTTACTGTCAAAAAACTTTGTTCATCTTTTTTTCTCTTTGTAATTTTACTGATTATGTGAGATTTATCACCATCTTTGAAGATCATGTCATGTAGATTTTTACTTTTCTAACCTGTTGCAATAGGAAAGCAACACAAATGGAAAGTTAGCTGTCTTTTGTAGTAAAATAATTCAAAATGTTCATCTTAGTGTTTGCTGGGAACATACGGAATTATAGGACACAAGTGTTCACTCCTGCACTGTCCCTGTAGGCCAAAGGTGTTTGCTGCTCTGCTGATTTTCTGCTTCAACCTAAATCAAAAACCTGTTGAGTACATCTGATATAGTCAAACACTTTGATTTTTGTAGGAATGCAGTAATTTGAAGTCCTTAGAATGTTAAACTGTCACATCTACAGCAGGTAAATATGTTACAAGTTGGGTTTGTTTATAATTGACTTGATAATTTCTTCCTTCCTAAGTCCAGATGTTTGGATTAAATTTTCATTTTAAGATTTAATGATGTGTTCAATTATTTGCCTATGGCTAAACATTGTAATTGTTGGACTTTCTTGTCTTAGCTGCTGTTTGCATCTGAAATCCATATAGATATGATGATACTGTTAAGGGAAGATTACAGCTCCTGTTCATCAGCATGAAATGAAACATCAGCTAACACAAAATTATTAAGGTATCTGTATAAAAAAAAGCACCTCAACTTCAGACTTCCCAAATAATAGCAATCTTTTGGTTTTAAGTCAGGAAAAATAGAGGGCAATCCTAAATTGTTGCTTGTTTGTTAGTAGCACCAGAATACAGAAACAATATGAATTTCTAACTCTGAAGTGTAAAAACAGTCTGGAAAAGATAACTGTTTGTATGACTATATAAGCTTTCCTCAGTTTGTTTAAAACTTCATCTTGGTCTTCACATTTGGAGACCTGTAAACCTTGAAAAATTTGGCTACGAGAAGGGATATTTTTTCCTTCCTGTCTTGCAGGAGCTTGTAGTGCTCTTTAGCTTTCTGCAAGAGAAAGAGATTTTATGATTAATCATAGAGATAAAGATAGAAGGTAAACTGAGCTGGAGAGTGGTAATATCTTCATAACCCAAAGCTGTACAAAACAATGACTAAAGGTAACAAAATACGTTAAGAAAATAGGTGAAATCCTTTTACTTATGACAGTTAAAATGTATTTTGCATGAGGGATTTGGGAATCTGACAGTTGTGAGACAATACAATTTTAAATAGGCAGAATGCAGAGATTTATAGTGTCATCTAAATCTAACTAACTCAAGATATCCTGTACCTTGAGTTAGTTATAATTAGTAGTTACTAGATTGGATTTTATTATTTAGAGCAATCACAAGTCTATACAATTTTCATGTATTTTGCATATTGACTCTATCATGCATTTAAGGAAAGCAATTAGACTATAATTGCCTCTATTCTATTAATTCCTTTCAAAATCCCAGAATTTGTGGAGCAACTGTGTTCCTGAACTCCCACTTTACTTTTTATGATAGATGAAATGTTTGTTTTCCTCCAAGTATAGAGTTTGTCAGCCTGAAAAAAGGTGAAGAATTATATCAATCTCTGTCAATAACACATAGATTAGAGCTGTGAACCCCTGATATATTGTCTGTAAAAGAGAAGTGCGTTCTCTAGTAAGAACCATCCTTTTTTTATTTAAAGTGTTGTTGTGTTATCATCAGGTAAATTTTGACTTAGATTTCCTTTACAACGTATTCTGTTCTCAGGAATCCCATAACCAGCGCATCAAAGAAAAAATGGACACTAACTGGAACTGTAATAGATGTTGTTTCATTTTCAGTATTGAATTCAAGCCTAATGGCAGCATTCTAACAACCCAAGTATTCTGGATAGCAAATAGAAAAAACCACTCCCTTTTATTTCTGGTTTTGGTCACTAGCATTAGTTTCCTAATACCTCAATCAGAAACACACCATATTTTGTAGTGATATGCTAAAGAAAAGCAGACTCATCGGTTTGCCAGAGAATGGGAAAAATGAAAGAAAACTCATCTGTCTGTGAATGTTAAAAAGAGAAAGTCATTTTTATGAAAACATAGAGATCATAATTTATTGCTTGTCTTGTTCTTTGTTGCTTTCAGTTGTGCTTTTTTTGTGGTGTGATTATAGTAAGTCTAAATGAAGATTTGCACTAGCTTTTAAATCAGCTGTGGTTTATTATTTGTCTGTGAGAATATGGAGGCTGCCATGCTGTTTTTACAGAATTCTTAATTTTGAGAAGTCTGTCTTGGCAATGTGCATGTATGTTCTTTTTTGTTTATTTCTAATGCGAATCCCATAGGAAAAGACTTATATCCAAGAGCGACTAAGTTCTAAGCAAGTCAATATGCAAGAAAATAGTCCTCACTTCTTACTGGTGATAACTAGTTCTGAATGCCCTAAGCTCTTCCTCTGCCTGCACCTATCATTTACATCATTTAGCTAATATTAGGCTGTGGCAGAACAGTATTGTGACCAAATCCAAAGATACCATATGTAGATTTGCTGCCGAAGGATGACCAATTACTGAGTTTACAGCACAGTTTACTTCAATGGGGCAATAAATTGAATGCTTTCCCTCTATTTATCTGTTAGTTTTTTGGGAGAGTTTTTTTCTCTTTCCTGTTTTGTTTGGGGGGGATTTTGTTTGGTTGGCTGATGTGGTTAGGCATGGTTTTGGTTTTTTGCTGGGTTTTGTTTGGTAGGGTTTTTTAACAAATTAGATTGAAAAGAGCTTTGTGTTTTAATTCTTCTGCCGAATTTGCTTGCAGTTAATTAACCAGATGAAAGCAATCATTGGGCAGGGATAAATGACTACTGTCATTTATAAATCTGTAAAACTCTGTTGAAAGGAAAAATACCATCATCGTTCTCCCTCTGCCCTTCTCAAATGGCTCTATTCACTTCCAAACTTAAACCAGTTTACACTTGAATATCTGCACTGGATTCCTCTGACGTGCTCTTGCTTTGTGTTGTGGTAAATAGCAGACCCTGATACTGTTTCTCTATGTTTTGTGCTCTGAAGGTATTTTTAAGATACAAACATTTATTGATGTATTTTTTTTATTTTAATGGTAGCAATTTCAGGTAATTGCTGACTAAAAAAATCCCAGCATGCTTTTATACATTTATTATTGAATAGTTTTGACTAAAGAACATACTCAGATTTCCTTAAAGCTACTAAGCATAATAGAAGTCTTCCTTGAGGTATCAAGAATGTTGTTCTGCTTTCTCCTGCTTGCTTTTTCGGAATAAGTCTTTTACCATATGCTATTTAGAAATGTGGTGAGAAAGTTCTTCCTTATGTGACGTGAGTGTTCAAAAGTACCAAACATTAATGCTTTTTTTGATTACCATAAACATCAAGAAAGTGCATACCTAAAGGATAGAATTGGCTGCTGGCATTTGAAAAGAACTTCCATGCTTTAGCTTCTTGGGTATTCTTTCATTTTGTTTTAAGAATGTCTTGTCAGTCATCAGGCTACAATTATTTTAAGTAATGCAGATATAAGTGCACAATCACTGTCATCCTGTTATGGGAAAGAGTCCTGGACGGTCTCCCTGCTTGCCTTCCAAGTAATTATTTAGGTAAATTAACTAGAAAATTCTGTGTTACTATAGTGAAATAAAGTTCAGCATACAAAGTTATTTCAGTTACTGCAAAGTCTATAAGAAAAAGCTCTTATGCAAAATAATGGTATAATATTTCAAAACTAAAGCAAATTTGTTGTTTTATTTTAAGGGGAAAATCACATTATCCTTCTATTAAACTATGTTGATTTTCCAGAATGTTTTATTTTGGACTGTCAGTAGGCCAGTTGTGTGTATCTTTTCCCATTTCAAATATTTCCTTGATTCACAATTTGGTTAAAAGATCCAGAAAGAACGAGGCAAACTGAGAGAGCTGCTTTGATCAAGCTGAGGGGCAAAGACTACAGCTTGGAGACTGAAGCTTTGGGCTTTTTGGACACATTCTTTCAGTCTGAGGCTTCATTTGCAAAGTTCACTGTTCATGCCTGTTAGCAGTGAAAGTCAAGTCTTGTTGAGTGTCTGTTTGCTAGCACAGCAGGAGGTACATCATCTGTCTTTGAATAGGGCTGCTGTCGTTTCAGCTGACATGTACAAGAGGCAGCATGCCTCGGAGAAATAAGTGTGTGATAACTATACAGTGAACAAAATATTCTTAAGGCATTAGGAAACTAAACATATCTCACTGTGTTATACTTCATCTTCACAATTCAAAATGACACATTTTTATAAGTTCAACTGTTATAATGGAATACATGTGAATGTGACTCTTTAAAACTCCTTAAGTTTTATGGACTGCTTTGCAACACAGACCTCTATAGAGACAGTTTTTAAAAGAGAAGGGGGGAAAAAACCCTTCATCTGCCAAAAGTGTGATTAGAAAGAAACTCCCCCGACCACTATGTTTGACTCACATTACTTAGTGGAATGAGTAAGTATCAGCTGAGAGCACCTTTTTTCCATCTTCGTAATTTTCTTTCCTTCTCTTTTTTTTTGTTTACATTCTAGTATGTGCTGCCTCATTATTATTACGTCTGAGCTGATTACCTTACCAGAAAGATGTATCTAGCTGTAATCTTCATCTCATCATTAACAGCCTGCCGTGAATGTGTTCTTCAGTTAATGGCCATTGATCCAGTAATGCACATTTCCTCAGTGATACCTTCCCCTCAGAGTGTTACTTTTTCTCCTTCCCGTTGTACAGTAATTAATCCTTTTGGCCAGTATACTGAGATCATCTCAAAGCCCTGCACATAAGATCACCTCTACACATAAGCCCTGCAGGGATATGACGAAACAGATGCTGCCAGCATTTTATTGTTTAATTATGATTACAGATGTTTTTGCACTCAGGAGACTTGTCTGTCTTGGCAGTACATTTCCCATCCAGTCAGTCAACAGAATGTGAAATAGGTTTCTCAGTTGTTTTTGCAATAAAATATTGAATTACCTCCTAATAGGAAGAAGCAGATAAGGTGTTTTTTTCTGAAGTCAGAGCAGTGTTAAATTACCTAACTCTGTGTAGAGTTGATTTCAGACCTAAATTATTATTATTATTTTGAAGCCCCAAGTTACATGTGAATGACTATATAGAAATATAGGTGTAGCACTTACATTTTGGACAGCATGGGATGTGCTGAGTGATAGTTTGGTTCTTTCCTCGCAAGGCTTTTTCTCCTCTGATTTTGTCCCTTTAAAGCACACTTTATATTGGTCTATGCTTTTGGTTTGTTTTCTCAAATTAAGTTGAATGAGTTATTTCTTGTGAAGAGTGGAAATAAGCGTGTGATAAGGAAAATCACAGGAATAGTGAACATATGAAATGTGTCGGTTTAAACTGAGAGACAGCAAAACAAGTGGGCAAATTTCACCATAGTTTGCCCTTCTAAAACGTGTACGTGATTAAGCTGTTTCTAATCTTATTTCTTCAAGATGCTAAGTATCAATTTGAAAACCATTTAAGTACTTTAGTGGAATTTCATTCTTTGCTACCTTGAGATACCAAACAATATCGTATCTATGCTTGACTTGGCAAGGTGGGGTTTCAGAAGACGAGAACTCTGCTGATGAGGTTACAGCTCCGCAGCCAAATCTATCCCTGGCAGAAATCAGCTTCCGTTTTTCACTTGAATTCCATAGTGTGTGATCACGTGGTAATGTTTACACTTTGTTGTTTCACCAGTGAGAAAGCATTAAGAGAATAAAAATTATTACAACAACACTAAATAGTCTGACAAGGCATGTTCTTAAATGCATTAGTACAAATATTTGCTGGTTTATTGCTTTTGCTTATGTACATTTAATATTTTATGAAGATACTTCCAGTTTCTCAAGATAACTTAGTGGCACACTACAAAGTCTTTATTTTCATTTTTACAGGCACTATGTCAGATCTTCATTGAAGAGAAGGGTTTTCCATTTTGGTTCAAGTTTGGTTAAATTTCAAGTAGTATATTTGGAAGTAAAGCAGATAGTTCAGAGAGTGTCATTAAGTTTTGTTTAAGGTAATTCAGGAATTCATAAGTATCCTTTTACTTGTCATGCTTATAGCTGAAGAATGGATCAAAGGGTTTCAAGGATGGAGGCTGCAGTCTACAAATATTCTGATTTTTTTAAAAAATATTTTGAGAAGACTTTTGGTAACTCTTCACATCACAATAAAATTTTTTCTGACCTGAGGTATATTTTCTTCAAATGCTTATGTTTGCAAAAAGCACATGGCTGCAAAATAGAATCAGTTGTGAAGTCTGTATTTTCTCAGCTGTTTAAGGAAGGGAAATGAACAAAGATCTCATTCAGACTAAGGTTTTTTAGTGATCAGCATGAGAGTAAAAGAAGAACCATTTATTTACCTAGTCAGATGAACTGGGAATGCCTATTAAAACCCCCCTTTTGTCAGGTCAGATATGTTAGATTTTTCTGTGAGATGAAAGGGAAAGGGCCTGCAACAAAGCTGCTCCAATTGAAAATAAAGATGCATATGAACCACATCAAAGACACTTCTCTGTTGTTAGCTTCTCCCATGAAGGGGAAAATTGTCTCATTAGAACAAGGAAGAGCACACAGTTTACCTGAGAAGAGCCTGATTTATGGCATACAATGGCTGACATGTTTATACCTCCTTGAGTTCTTCTGCCACAGAAAAACAATTCAGCTATCATGTGCACACCTATCAAGGTGTGCTCCCTTGCAAAAGAATTATTGTGCCCTTGATCAGTTTCCATTCAGTTTCCTTCTCTAATTATGTGGCTATAGACAGATTGTAAACCAACATAATTCTGGCTGCAAAATTAGCTTCATGGTTAAACTGTGCATTAGAAACGTTTAGAGGCATTGTCATACTCACAATATATACTGTCATTCAATCCTTGTTCTTGTGGGACTTTCACACTTCCAATCTTTAAGCCAATGTTTGCCTAACTGCCAGGCATATTTTTAAACAAACTACATGAAAGTAATTATAGTTTTAATTACTACAGATTTTTGGAAAGGGCAAAATATTTATACATGAGAAATATTCTTTGTCTGGGAAACAGAAATCTAAATGACATCTGATGTTGGTTTTTTTCATTGTTGTTGTGTTTCTGGTTGGTTAGTTAGTTTGGTCCCTTAAACTCTCTTGCATACAGCTGTTAAAGGGAAGTGCATGGATCTATTTTTTTTCATTATTATGTCAATGCAGGCTCAAAATTTGGAGGTAGAGAGGAAAACAGTGGTGTCTCCAATGTCATGTAAACTAACTAGTTGTTAATGAGTTCACAAAGCTTCTTGAAGAAAAATATATCACCATTTTGGTGTTTATAATAGACAAGACTTGTGTTGTTTAGCAGGTAAGATTTCTGGTATGTTTGTTAAACCCCTGTATTACTGGGGTGTTAAGCTGCTTATTTTAAGAAGTAATATATTGTAGGATCATTCCATCTTTCTCCCTTTACTGTAAAAACACATTTTTTCTGGTTTAGTGACTTGAAAGCCATAGAAGTAGACTTTACTAATTTAAAAAATAATTCTTTTCAGCAGCTCTTTTAATCAAGAAGAGAGTGTCTGGTTAGGGTTCCTGTTTCATTTGCGAGGTATTGGCCCTGCTTCAGTATAAACCATAATGCAAAGGTCATGGAGATGAAATAACATTTAAAAATCATAATGATGTAGATAGGATAGTAGGGTTATATCAGATTTTTGCAATCTAAAATTTGTGACTAATGTAATGAATCAAGAATTGTGTTTGTTAGAAGATAGAGCTCTTTGACCTTTCTTTGACTTGTTTAACTGAGAGTGAGATGGTAATTTTGAAAGTGATGGGATTGATATTTAATTTCTTCCAATGTTTTGTTTATAATTAAACATTAACACTTTTAATGACTATTTTAATCAGCCCAATCTAAAAATCTCTTCTTGTACTTCTTCCACAATATTTGTCAAATATTGGCACTTGTGGTGCCAGAAATATTTTTTACTTTGCCCCTTGTGGACCTAATTGTTTTGTTGTTGAATGAATGAAGACTTTGGCCTAAGGCCAAAGAAGGAAGGTAGGTGAACAAAGATTCTAAGCTTTGATTAGAAGGGCTTAGTATTGACAGGCAGAATATTCAAAAGTGGCATCCATGAAGGCATTGTCCACAGTACTGGCTGCTTTCTAATTTTAAAAAACCTTTTGGAACATGAGAGATTGATTTGTTAGGAATCAGGATGAATCAATAGCATGCAAGATGTGCATGTACAGTTCCTTTTTTTCAAAACAAAACATGTAGATATGAACAGTTGGATTCAGTTACTTGAATGCCAGACCCTAATACAGTTTTAGGTGCTGCCAGTAGCTTATCCAGAAGAGTATGAATCACAGAATCAACTGGGTTGGAAAAGACCTTGAGATCATTGAGTCCAATCTGTGACCTAACACTACCTTGTCAAGTAAACGATGGCACTGAGCACCACACCCAGTCTGTTTTTAAACTCCTCCAGGGAGTGACTCCACCACCTCCCCGGGCAGCCTGTTCCAATGCCCAGTCACCCTTTCTGTGAAGAACTTCTTCCTAAAGTCCAACCTCCCCTGTCTTGGCTTAAGACTCTGTCCTCTTGTCCTATTGCTAGTTGTCTGGGAGAACACAGAATCATACAGTGGCTCTCTTCCATCCTGTATTACATATGATTACAGAGGGAGCCTAAAAAGTTCAGGGCTTAGACCATTTGGTATCAGAAGTTAGTTACTTTTTCATGATGACTATCTTATTTTTATGATGTAACCTGATAAATTTGATATACATTAATGACATTTCCTGGGTAATGCTTTAATTCCCCTGAAATTGTCTGGATGCAATTGCCTGTTGCAGCTCCAAAGACCGGTAACTTTCCGCTTACCTGCTTGGGGTGATTGTGAAGAAATAGTCTGCCAGTTCTGAGATGGGTGCAATGTGCTTCTAGTTCCAGAGTGGTCGTATCATCTTGCCTGGCGCTCTTGTGTGTTGAGAGCCTAAACCAGCAGGAGGTTGAAAGATGCTGTTGGACCAGTTTCTTGCTGTGGTTCAGTAAAGGTTCTATGTATACAACAAGGCAGGTTTGCTTTGCTGCAGGCCCTCCTCACCTCCCTCATAAGAATGCATTAAGTGTGTTTGCCCTTACGGTTCCCCTAGAGGAGCCATCTGCTCACCTCTGCTCTCTGCCTTCAATCACCCCTCGGTGGCTGTGAGGAATGTTGTTAAAAAGAACGTTTCGCCCTCTGCTGCTACAATCCACTTAGTGACATAAGAAATGTCACACATGATGATTAACATTTTAAAGCAGTAAATCTTGAAGGTCAGTCTGAAACAGAGGACAGGGAAAGCTCATGGCTTTCCTTCCCTGTCTGTCTTCCATGAGGAAATGTATTGCATGGAAGCAGTGCTGACAGGGTAACAATGACACCTTGCTTTTCCATTATTTTCCATCAATAAAAAGGCAGAAATTATTTTAGACAGATTTTAGGTAAATATAAAATAAATAAACAATTTTATTTATCATATAGAAAAAGTATTGCCTTGACATATTCTCATATTCTCCGGAAAAAGCTTCTGCATAAACCAATGCATGTTCTTCTAACACTGTCATATTGCTCTGTAGGACTCATTAATTAGACTATTTAAATGATATAGTAACCATAAAACTCAGTAACATAAGAACAGGTGATTTTTTTTTAATAGCAAAAGATGGATGCCCCCTCTATAGAACCACCATATTACAGAACTCCTCCTCAGAGTGCATACCTCACTGCCCACCCCATGTTTCTTGCTAAGTGCATTCTGATGCCACACTGAAACATAAAATAGGTAAAATCAAGCAGCCACCAATGGCTATTTATATGCTAATATATATCCTCTAAGCTGAAGTAGGCACCTAAAGCCTATTGCTGCTACTAATGATGGCTATGTTTTAACCTTCATGGAAAAAAAGTATTTTTCCTTAAGAAAACAACTCAGTTGCTGTAAGATGAAATGTAATTATCTGTTATCAGATGTCTTTTAAAAATGGAAGGCATATTTAGGCTGCTCAAAATATCAAAACCCTAATTCCACCATAAAAGCATTTCAATTTCAGCAAATCAAATCTCTATTGTTCCAGGACACTTTGCTGTAGGAATGGGGTAAGAGGTCCATCTTAGCTTTTTAAAGAAGCATTTTCCTTTCTTTTAGACATTCAATTAGATCTTTGCAATCATCTAACCTTTTGTGGCACAAAATTTACTAAGTAAGAAAACAATGGCCATTAGCATCTAAAAGACTTTGTTTTAAAAAGTGGTTAAAGTTTAATTCTGATGTATTCTCATCAGAATATGTTTTGGCTGTTAAATTACCCATTTATGTTAGAAAGCTAGAGTTTCATTCACTACTGCTTTCCATTCAAAATACTTAATCTAAATGCTGGACAAAGTTGGTGTGAAGTCCTTCTGTAACTGGGTCTGTGATTTTGATTCTGACAGACATTTAAAGAGAAATGTCAAAGGCAGATGAATGCAAGGGTTACTGTTTTCTGTTATCAACAAGTACATTTACTTTTCTAATTAAAATTGCTTACTTACCAGCACTTTTATTGTTACAGTTCACATACATGACTGGTACAATTTTAGCATCCTCATTTATATTGGTGATTTTGTACTGTCATGAGAGCAGGTGGCTTATACAAAGCTATTTTGCCAATAGGTATCTCGTATTTCTTTTTAAAATGATGAGCTTTGCTTCACCTTTTCTACTGTGTGCTACTTTTGCTTATCTTTAGAATTTTTGTTCCACAGGATCAGATGAAAAACTTTAGTGTACTAGCTTCATTATGATGTCCAGTGTGATTATAAGGGCTATTTTTATCCATCATTCAGTAGCCTAGGGTCTTCTGCTACTGTGAAACAGTTTCAGTAGCCCTGGAGCTGAACCTTATTGGCACTTGCATTTGAATGCTAAAACCTGAAAAAAATATAGCTTTCTCTCACATCAGAAAAAACAATACATAATGCTATTTCCCCATCTGTTTTTCTCATCTGAACTTTACCTTGGAGTAAGATCTTTAACTTCAGGTAGTCTGTCCTGCTTTAGTACTGAATTCTAAATTTAACGTATTATTTGCTCTGGGTTTTCACTTCTGGGCTTTTAATTTTTAAACAAAATAAACTTGAAAACATTGTTGAACTCCTAGTAATGCATAATGAGATTATAGACTTCCTGTATCCTGCTTAAAATGTGTTCTCGTGGTTATACAATCAAGCAAAATTCAGCTGTGTGACATTTGCTCTCAATATTGTGGGAAGTGCATTAATGAAAACTCTTTCATTGTCAGAGCTATATAGGTCATGTATAGTGCAAGTGCTTCTGTATATTTGCAAAATAATGATGCTAATACTCAGAAAGGAACAACAGTAAGAAATTCTTAAATTTGTGTCCTGGGTTGCAGTGTATTCTATTACCATCCTCATGAGATGTTGAAATCAGGTGGGGCAGTGTTTCCTTGCCTCCTCCCCCCAGACTATCTTTCTGTTAATGGCCCATCATTGTCCTGCTGCATGACTCAGAGATAACTCCCTCCGGACTATCTTCTGTTAATGAGCCTAATCAACACTTGGCCTCATGACTCATTACCCCATTGTGAGATGCTCCAGCCAGAGGGAGGAACCAAGCATCCCATCCTGGATATAATCTGAGATTCTGAACACCAGACACAACTCTTCCACTGGATTTCCAGAGGACAGGAGCTACATAGCCACCACTGGACCTCCTGAGGAAGAGCAGACCCTTTTCTACAGGATCACTGCTTCAGAGGACTGCAGCCACCATTCTACCAGACTGCTACAACAGGGACTCAGGTTGTATCTTGACTCTGTCAGTTTGAACCAGTGTTCTCTTATTTTTTTTTTTTCTTCCTTTTCTTTAATTTCCCCATTAAATTGTTATTCTGACTTGGTGCCTCCCACTGGTTTGTTTTCAAACTAGTACAATTTGAGAAAAATTCTGCTACCTGGGGTGGAAAAGCAGCATTGAGAATTTAAATCTCTGACCATTGATGAAATATTTCTGCTTTAATTTTTTTAAAGAGTTTTAGGAACAAGCTGAATAAAGCTATGCAGCACTTTATTTAATAGGGTAATTAATTTTCTTTTGTACATTTTTTTATTCTTGCCTTCCATTCATTTTTCACTGAAAATATGAAGTCATACTTTCACTCGCTCAATAGAGTATCTTCTTCAATTTAAACTTGTTCTTTAAAAACAGTGACCTACATTGATTGTATTCAGACTATTGATAGGCTTAAATGTGTGTCATATTGATAGTGAACTGAGCATACCTCCTCTTAAACTCAGTAATTCTGTGACAGCAGCGAAGAGAATGCCGAAGTCCCTAAGAGGAGTTAAGCCTGCTCCTGTCAGATTCTTGCCCAAACCCTTGTGCTATCTGGACAGTATTGTGCATCTGTGCATAAATAAGGTACCTGATTATGAAATATGTACGTGGAAGAAGCCTTCTTTTGATACGTGGGAAACTGACTGGTACAGCCTGCAGATTGTCTTCTCTAATATTGTCACTAGAAAGTGATGGTTACCTTTTAAACAAAAACCTTTGTTAAACTTGACACTAAAAAAAAGGGTCAAATCTCTAAACAGAATAAAAAGATTCTAGCTCTACAGCATGTAGAGTTAGTACAGTCTTATTTTGCAAGAGATAATAAATAGGATGCAGTGTGATACATGCATGGAATAATCATCATTCAGTTTAAATCCAGTTATTCCAGCACTAACAAGAATAGTAGTTACAGGCCTGTATAGGCATGGCATATAGCCATATGAAACAACCTATTTAAGGTAAATGACCCCTTACTTAAATGACTGTAATAAGCATCCTCTGAACAAATCTGGGAGTTCCATTTATCACAGTGTAATAGAAAATTGTAATGAATAATAACATCTAGCTATTCTACAGCAACTTGCATGTATTAGGAAAAGTGCAAATAATGCGTCCAAGATGAGCATTGTGGTGTTTCGGGTTTTGTTTGGATTTTTTTTGCTAGTTTGGAAGGTTCTTTTCGTCCTTTACCTCTCCCCACCCTTTCAAAAACTACATCTCTTATGTGTGCAGAATGAATTTTTCTTGCTGTCATGGGTTAGCAAGCATAGTTCCAGAAGTGATGTTCTTGCAAAGGGGTGCTTACAGCTTCCTCTGTGACCTGACAGAACCTATCAGCTGGCCAGTTTGAATATGGACAATTCTTTAAGCCACTTAAAGTTGTGACTGCCTCTGTGATCCACACTTAAGAATAGGAAATTCCGAAGCAGAGTCTCTGTCTCGTTTCCCGTGCTGGGACAGGTGGCTGCGGGCCCCGTGTGGGGGCCAGTGGGCCTGGCCCAGGCCCTGCTTGGGCCAGGCCGGGCTGGGCCACGGCCATCCTGGAGCTGATGGGCCCTGTTCCACCTGCAGAACCCCCCCTTATCCCTGCTGTGGGCAGCCAGAGCAGCCCGGCTCCCCCTCTCCAGTGCAGCCAAGATTCAGCTGAAGCTGCCCTGCTGTCCAGCAGAGGTCATGTGACCAACAGCAATAAGCTTCATTCCAGCTGCAAGGCCTAGGTGAGATTAAACCTTTTACTGCTATGAAGAGCTGAAAACCTGAGGGTGAAGAAAGAGGAGATGCTTAAAGCTGAAATTCTGTTGTAAAGCTAGGATGCATCAGAGTACCCGCTGCAATTTCATGTAGGCATGGGGGGTGGAGCATTCAACTTGTACTTGTGAGCAAAAGCACCTGCGCTGAGATAGGCAGATGCTGATGCAGCTGTAATTTAATGAGAAGTTTGGACAGGGAGAGATGGAAGCGATGAGGACTTTTGCTCCAAATGGAAAAGGAGAAGACCTCAGTTCCTAAAGATGCTCCCAGAGATAGTCCTAGAGATGAAGATGAGGAGGACCCTTTGCTCCCAGGGAAGGAGAAGGGCCTCTGTTCTTAGAAATTAAATGCTCCCAGAGATGGGTGAAGAGAACTTTTGTTTCTGAACGGCTCAACCTTAAAGTTGTACCCCAAAAAACTTCAAGAGTGGACCCTCGAAAGCAGTTGTGGGAAAAGCTGCAAGTCGGGGGAAGGGACTCGCATGCGAGCAGAGAACCAACCTGGGCGACTGTCTCGTTGTGATAATGTTTTCATAGCATGGGCAAGAGAGACTCCTCTTCCTAAATGGACTGAACACGGTTATTATGGAAGTGGTAAACAGACTGAACATCTCAAGGGTTGTCTTTCTACATTGTCCGTGGGAGGAGGGAGGAAGGTGGGGGGAGGAGAAGAGTTCTGAAGGTGTATTTTTTTTTTCCTCTCTTTTAGGTCTGTTAATAAACTTCTTTATATTCTTTCAAGTTTGGTGCCTGCTTTGTGTACTGCCTAATTCTCATCTCACAGAAGGTAAACAGTAATGAGTATTTTGGACCAAACCACTACACTAAATTGGTGTTTCTGCCCGGTTACAACCCCAACCCGCTACACTTGCATGGAAGGTTTTTGTATGAGAGGCAAAAACTCTTTCTCTGTAACTCTAATCTACATCTCTTTTCTCTGCCGTGTACTATCTAAAGCCTGTATAGGTGATAATTACTGAACAGGAAAGTGAACAGGAAGAAAACACTTATTCCATAAGGAGTGTGGGCTTTGGCCCAAGCTTTAGCAAATGTGTAAGAATGCAAAATTGCAACAACAAATTTGCTTGGGCTCTAAACAAGATTTTACAGTTTTTATTCCCCTTAAGGCTGATAGCTAATTTTCAGTGTTCTCTAACACCAATCACTATTGCCCCTGAATCTCTTGTATCAGTTACCCAAATATATGTCTCTCTGCTCCTCTATGGATACAGAGGACCCTGGAGTCAATCTCACTGTAGTTACACTGGACAATGGAAGAGTGTAAAAGATAGGGAGGGGCTAGGATGCTGTAGTTCTCTTGGTTGTCCAGGGATCTCTTTTATCCTTCGCAGACATAAGATTCCAAGAAGTGAAGACCATATCTCCATGGCTGGTATGCCCTTCTCTTTGCGATGAGCTGAGGTCCTTTAGTTTGATGCTTAAGTGTGGCTATTTAGTATACAGTGTGAACTGTGTATGTATTTTAGGAAAGTTAATGTAATTTCATACTATGAAGACTAATTGGTATAATACTCAAGGAATGAGATTTGCACAACAGTTGGAAGTGTGTACACACACATATCTGTAAAATGAATTTTGTCTGTTTCAGTCTAAAATGAAACAGAGTACTTGCAAGTAGGTTTTTAAGGGGTTCTTGGTTCTTCTTAAGAATTCACACTCTGTAACTTCCCTTGAACTTTTTACATGGCTGCAACTTTGGCTTTGTCATGAATGTGATGGTGTGCTGGTTCTGTCCAGGATAGGGCTCATTTTTGCAGTAGCCAGGAGCAGGGATGGCCATGACCCGGAGGTTATTCTGTACCACATCACGTCCTTTTCTGGGAATGGGGGAAGGACTGGCTTCTGAGTTGGGGGTAGCATGGTAGTGGTCGGTTGAGCTCTATGGTGAGGATTGTGCATATAGCTCACTCTCCTTTGTACACTTTTGTTATTAATATTGTGGCTGTTTCTGTTCATTTTCTTATCTCATTGCTGTTTCCAGTAAATTGTTCTTCTTTCACAACCTGTGATCTTTGCCTTTTGTGCCTCCAATTCTCCTCTCCAATCCTCCACAGCAGGGAGGAGGAGAGGGAGGGAGAAGTGAATGAGCAGGGCGTGGTTTCAGTGGGAGCATGACATTGGAGAATACCACTCCTAAACCTCGACAGATGAGCATCCTGTCATCCAAGGTGTGCTAATGACATTCATCTAGTTATTATTCCATTAGTAAGACTGTTATAACCACTGAATATCAGAAATCTACTTTAAGAAGCAAACATCACTAACAAGTGGGCTGTTACAGCTGAATAAGTGTATTTCTTCACTTAAATTAGTAAAACACATCTTCTAGTATTACTTTATTTTGATGATGAATGAAAAGATTGAATCATTAACAAGCCCTTTAAAAGTTAGTGACTACACTAACATCTTCTGTAAATGGAAATAGAATTTTTAAATTAAGTATTTAAGGTTCTATACTCCCTAGTAAGTGCTGCTTTGACCATTAATAGTGAATCTTTCTGTGCCGTAATAAAATGTAAAAATAATAATATAATTTCAAATGGCTAATTATACTATTTTTTAGGTCAAGTTTCTGAAATTGAATTAATGTGAAGCTACTTTTTAATTATTTTTATATTTTCTCATTTTGGTCATAATTGGGGGTCACTATGATTACACTGTTTTAGGGAGAATTCCAAGAACAGGAGCAAAATGGTAAGGAATTTGCTCTAGGATGAGCCTGCTTGAACAGCAAGGTTGGACCAGATGACCTGCTGTGGTCCCTTCCAACCTGACTGATTCTGTGATTCTGTAATTCTGTGAATTATTTTCAAGTCTTGCTTAGAGGACCTGTACTCTGAGGGAAGTTTTGAGGATAGGAAGAAAACATTGCTGTTGCAATATCTGTTTTGATAAAAATAACTCTCCCTGCTGTTGGACAGTTCTTCATTGTTGAGATTTAATTGCTATGAAACGACCTTTTAAATAAAATTGACTTAATATTATGTATGCATAATTCTAATATCAAGTTATGTATTTTTAAAGAGTTTTAGGGTAGAGAGAGAATCCCTCTAAGAAATTGTGATCTTTTACAATGATCAACAAATCCCAGATTATCAACTCTTAAACCTGCTCTTCAGGGGTTGGTGCTGGTGCAAGAGGTATGTGGTTTGTTTATTTATTTGTTTGTTTTTAAAGTTGTACCTTGGTGCTTATTTTCAAGACAATTACTTCCCACTCAGATCTCTCTGAACAATGCTTCTGTCTTGCTATTGAAATTAAAAAGCCTTGTCACCTTGGGGACACTGTGTTTTGATCCTATTCTCTGTGTAGGTTTAACTCAGAAGAGGGTGCTTTTCTCCCCTGATTGTTATTGTAGATAACTTTTATTCTTTCATCTTCATGTGTTAGTGCTATCAACAGACAAATAACGTCACAGAAGTTCAGATTAGTGGTTGCTGTTTTAAATGTTATTGCTGACTACGTGACAGGCCTGTTTTAACCCCTTCTGATACTTTTGACATGCAGTATGGCTCCCCTTAAAAAAATTAGTGTGAAAGCATGGATCTCTCACTTGTAAGAAAAAGTGTCTTCCAGTTCCTTCTAACAATTTTTTTTTTATCTGGGACATCCGCTAAGCAGGTGGTGGTTATTAAAATAGTTTGATTTTATATTACAGAAATCAGGTTACTCTTTTTAAAATTATTTTTTTCTTCTGTATGAATTAAGTTTTGTGGGTTTTTAAATCACTTTTTTTCCATAGGGAAATGTTTCCTATTTTTCTGCTGAGAGTTTCCAGTGAAGTCTGTATATCTACTATATTTTTGTTGTATGTTCGGATCTGTATTTCCTGTGTTTTAATTGTAGGATACCAAACACATTTTCAGGTAAACCGAAAGAATTGTTGTGTAGGGCTTTTTCTCCTGTTTACTGCAACATTGTCTATAAGGGAAAATTTACCACTGTGTAGAAGATTAGTTTAAGAACTTGTTGACAATTAAGAGACCAAAATAGTGAGACTTATTGGCAGTGCACACACGTGGCTCAAGCACAGTAACGCAGTGTGGATTTGCATGGGGTTCCATTGTCGCTGAATCAGTTGCGCACAATGTCAGTTTAACAAGCAAACCTTATTAAAGCAAACTTTCAGAAGCCTTAGTAAAAATTGTCTATGTTGGAACTGCTTTGCAATAGGGAGATGATAATAGGTGCTACAGAGTTTGGTTCATTCGACTCCGGAATAAAATGACACAGAAGGAGAGTCTAAGGGAGCAGAGTTTAAAACATCTCAGCCCAGCTCTTCTCAGAGAATCCTTGATAGGAAAAGTATAAGGGCCACAAGTTGCAACAAGGAAAAGCTCTGATCTTACCTAAGGGAGATATTTTAGCAGAGTTAGTGGGTAAGCACTCAAGTTACTCAGAGAACCTGTGGCATCTCCATCAAAATCATCCTGGAAAATGGTTGATCAATGTGATTTAACTTTAAACTTAACTCTGCACAAAGCAGAGTGTGAGAAATGAAACAACTCTTAGTTAAAAAAAATTAAAATAATTTATTGAAAACAGAAAAATTGAAAAATTACAGAAATTAGAAAAATATAAACATTTGGGATCCTATGGCTCGATAGATGGTATGCCCCAGCAGCGCAGGGATCTGAGACCTTCCAGCTGAGACAGCACTGGACCTCAGATAGAGAAAAGGACTTGCAGTGCTGGGCTGACTTTTAGCTGGTCCAAAAGTCAGGAAAAAAGAATTATTAAAGGCTCCTTAATAGGAGTAAGGCTTTTAATGCCCAGCACTGACACCCACCACACCAAGCCTGCAGGGGACACTCTCTCGGTTTTTTAGGAGCCTGTCTCGTTGTTTTATAGCGCCTTTGCTCCGCCCCAGTCTGCCCACAGCCCGCCCACAGCCCACCCACAGCCCGCCCCCTTCGGTTTAAAGTGATTGGTGCTTTCCCTTTGACAGATCATCTCCGTCCACCAATGGCTCATCGTTGTCAGAGAGGTGGTATTAGTTGAGATAAGGGTGCTAAAATGCCTTCATTAAAATTCAGGTTGCCATGGAGCTTGCCTACAGGGTAACGGCTATAGGGCTAAAAATAGCTGCTGGCTGTTAGAACTGGGGTTTTTGGAGTTAGCCTTGGAACCAAAGTGCAAGTAAAAACACCTAAAAAAGTACTAAAATACATCCAACATCATCTTAAAACACCAATACATCTTAAAACACTTGTAAAAGTATACAGTAAACACAGGAAAGATAACTCTTATGGTGTACAGGTGGTTTGAAGTTTGAAAAGGGAGCATAAGTTGGGATTTTTAACTGGGAAGGGTGCAACTCTCTTAATAAACTACTTTGAACAATTGAAAACACTGATAATGGAACTTGATTTTTGTACCTGGGCTGATGGATTAATTTTAACATTTAAAATATTTAACTCATAATTAATTAATTAAAGCACTTAATATGCAAAGACCAAGCACAATTAGGGATTTCATGTATGACACAGAGGTTTGAATAGATGACCTCCTGGAGTTTCTTGCAACCTAAATGGGTTTCTTTTGTGTTTCTATGAGCATTAGTCTGCACTTGTTGAATTGGAGCGTTGGTATGCAAACTTTGGTAAACTTCTTGATATCCCTGATGCTCACATTCAATAATTTCCTTAATACTCTTTCTGAGAACGTGGGAATATTGTTTCGGTTTGCCTCAAATGCACCACTAAAATAAAATAGGGGGAGAGAGTTTTTAAAGATTAGAATGGAAATAAAAATTTAAAAATTAGAATAAACCTCCCCCATTAAACTCTACGGACCTTGGTGGTGTGTTGCTGCCTGCTCCCGAGGTGCAGCACCGCCCCGGGACTGGCCAGACAGATCCGGACTTGGTTCAACCATGTGCTCTGAATCCTCTTTGTTCAAAGCGCGGGTAAAACTTGAAAGTAGCACAGACTCCCCCGAAACAGAGTCCGATTGGCTGGTTACCCCCGGTCTACCCCTAGCTCTCCCCTTTCCCTTCCCCCGAATAAAGAGCGAGTCGAGCGGGCTCCGCCCCCTCTTGCTCCTGCCCCCCTTCTGTGAACAGCGTCTCCTGTCTCTCTCGAGACTGGAGGAATAAAGAAACAGGAATAAAAGGCACAGGGTTTGGGCTGTATTTCTACCTCTTTGCTTCTGCTTTTGACATTAGCTTTACAGCTATCGCTTGCTGCCTTTCGGAGCCACCGAGTCACTGGATTGCCCATGCCGTCTCTCTAGGCAGCTCGGGGCTTTCTAAGGCACAGAACAGTTAGCCAGACGACTGAGCAAGCTGTGAACATATCGTCAGTGGTGTGTAAGCAAAGGGAAAGAAATGAAGGCAGGGAGAATAAATATTTATATGTAAATGAGTTAAATATGTTTTACAGCAAGGGATTGGATGAAACACAACTTGGATTACAAGAGCCAAAACGATAGGTCATTATCACAGCATGGTAATAATGACAATTTAAAGTCATATTATTTTTATGATGAGGGCCATTTTTTCTCCGAAGTGTGAAAAGAAACGGCCCTGTTCAACAGTCTTCCTAATAACAAATAAATGGTTTTACTGAGACTCATTTGCCTATAAGGCATTGATTTAAAGCTGCAGATCAAAATAGTTCTCACCTTTAGTGGGAATATAAAGGTTTAGTACTGAGGTATTTTAAAAAAAAGAAAGAAAGAAAAAGAAGAAAGAAGTCAGTAACATAATGCCTTTTAACATCTCCTGAAAACTAGAAATTGCCTGAAAAATCTTACTCCATAGATCCAATTCTTAACTTGTACTTCATGACACAGAGATTGATGTGTAACTCTGTCATGTTTGCAGAGTGTGGAAACTGGGAATCCAGAAGATATTTGCCTTATTTAAAATAGCTGGTTAAGGGCTGAGTAACTACAAAGCATATTAACATTTTACTAGAGATGGTGCTATGAAAAAAGCTTGCAAACAAATCATCTACTTTTGTAAATCTAGCATTAGATACTTGTGAAAAACGAGGTTCACTCTCCTGTGAGAATTTAAAGGGTTTAATATAAAGACAATAAGAGACACATAAAATAAAGCAAAGGGATAACGGGCGGGTGCCTTGGCGCTCTGCCAAGAGCACACCTGATGCCCGAGGTGAGTCCTTTTTATACCATTTTTACTGTCTGTTCTCTATTCATATTAAAACTTTTCCAGGAACTGTTCTGCATGGCCACTCCTTGGGTCCGCCTTTTTAGAGCATGCGTAGTCTTCTGCCTTGCGGTTTTATTTCTTTTGATTCTTGGGGTTGGGCCCGCTAGGTAAGAGTCGATGGTAGGGTGGATCTCTTAATTCTCCAGACAGTCAGGGCTGATTGCAGCTTTGGGCCTCTTTGCCCCCCGGGCAGAGCAGTGATAAGGGCTCTCGGACTCTCCTGGCCACCCGTTCTCCGGGCGGAGCAGCCTTTGGGCCCTTTTGTTCCCGGGACAAAGTGTTGATCAGCAGCTCCTTGGGCCTCATCTTCTGCTCGCTTGGAGGTTATCTTACTTGCTCACACTTGCTAACATTCTTGCTAAAAAGAGAGAAAACTACATTCACACAGCAAAAAGTATTTCTAACATTATATAATATCTACTTTAATACTTTGCGAGAAGCCAATACTATATGTTTATAACATACTGCACTTACGGCACTTGATGTAAAACATTGGTTCTGTTCCTACGACTTGAAAATTTAAGTGTGTAAGAAAAAAACCGCCTGTAAAGTAGTTTTTAAATATAAGACTTTATTTTAAAAAACAACTAAGAGGAAATGCCCATAATGACAGAAAATTTGTATTTAAGATTATGGAGAATATATAGAGAGTTTTATGTTTAAATATGCATAAAAGTTCTTGGGATTTGATAATTTAATAATTTTGTAAGAACTTTTTTTTTCAGTATTTGTATATTTGGGGGAAGTTATTTATTTTATTTTATGTTCAGAGCTGAAAAAATAGGAAGCTGATCCAATTTGACATTTAGTCATGAAACAAGTGTTTGAATAAAAGTAGTTCAGGAGAAATAGACAGTACCAACAGCTAAATTTACCAAATTTGGACAAAACATACGTGTTGGTCTCTGAAATTATCCATATTTCTGTTCTTAGTAAGCTGTTTTCAAATGGTATAAATATGCTTAAGCAAAAATAGCAATAAAATATGATCCAAGAGATAAGCAAATGTCGGCCTTTTTTCTTATGTCCCTCTCAAAATAGATATGATGCTATTATTTTTAATAGAGCTGTGTTTACCATCTTACAAATGATAAACTATTTTTTTCAAATTCTCTTTCTTTAGGTAGAGAGTAGTGTGAAATGTGGCCAAAACCCCTGAAGATACAAGCAATTGCAGTAGAAATTGTGTAAACTTTAAATTGTCATGCTAGTTGGTCATTATCTGTTGAACATAAATAATCAAATGCAAGATAGAAATTGTTTTACACTCTTCATTTTTGGCTAGTATCTTTCTTTGTGTCAGTGGAACCTTAAGATTTGTTTTCAAAATTATGAGTTTAACAGACTGCAGTCCCATAACATTTCTTCTGAACAATAAAATACTATTTTGATAAATTATTGCTTACACTGAAATGCCCCTTCAAACTCAAGCCTTTTCCTTTCCCTCTCCCTACCGATGAGCAAGCTCTTGGGTCCATATATTATTCATTACAATCAAATAAGACACAGTGGTGGCTCAGTAAACTTGCTTTTCATATAAGAATTGATTTTATTGAGTAATGCACACTGCAGACCACAGCTTCCAGCAGCCAAGGCTGAAATGAGCAATTCTCTCATTCTAATAATGTGCCTCTGTCATCTCCTTATTATCAGTGTGATAAAAGATGAAATATTCACAGATGCTGCCCTCCTAACCTGATCACAGTTTGATATTTGAGCTTTGGAAATGAGTTTTATAGGTTTTAATATACTCCTTGGCGGAGTGACCCCTGAAATTAAACATTATTACAGAGCGGATATTTAAAAAGCTGGGGCCGCAAATTGCATCAAAATGAAAATATGAAGGAGTATTAGGACTATACCTAGTGGGAACTCACTACTGCTGAAATGGTGAATGCCATAAAACTCAGCACATTGGTGTCAAAAACATCAGAAAAAAATAATAACAGTGCAGGCACCTTGACTTCTGTTATTTGGCTAAACTAAATTACTGGAATGGTTTTTCCCCATAGGCTGGTTTTCCAGGAAGAAAAAGCATATTGTTCTCAACTTTGTTTGCAGCATCCTTCACAGTTCTGTTAAAATGCACATTGCTTATTTTCTGTGCAAATGCCAGTAAACTCTACTTAAGTGTAGTGAAAACAAAGACTAAACTTAAGAAAAGAATAAGCCAACATAACTAGGTGAAATATTTTGATTCCATTTCTGGTGTTATCACTGTTTCTATGGACAGGTTTCTGCCAAAGTCTGGTGGGATATGAAGAGCTAGGGAAGTTTCCTAGACAAGAAAATAGAGTAATGTACAACATATTTGTTATGTTTCAATCCAAATACTATATTGTTAAAGTTAGGAAATAGCAAATTTTAAATCCCCGTAAAGGTGAAAGAAGAACATGTAATTTATTAATTTATGTAAAGCATTAGTTAAAGGATAATAAAAAAAAAAATTAATAGAAAGGGAATTAAATATTGTTTTATATTTTATTCAGCTTGTTTAGATATGCATAATCTAAAGAGAAACAATCTTATAGAACATTCTGTATTTACAGCCATCAGCTTTCTTCTGATTGCAGTGATCATTAGACAGTAGGAAGAAAGGAGACTGAAATGCAAATCCTATGCAAGTCATTCAATGGGATGGTCCTCAGTGCACTTGGGAGAAATGGGTGGTTATGGTGGAAATGTTTATTTCTGTGACAGAAAGAAGAGGTGGGGCTTTTTTTTCTGTTTTGTGGAATTTTTGGTTGGTTGTTTTAAACTGAGACATTCCATGACCATCTGAAGTTCTTGTTGGCTTCAATATGCCTGCCTAAGTGCATGAACGAAATATCTTTTTTTTTTTTTTTTTAAACTCATAATTACTGATGCCTTTAAGGCCATTATTTAATTTTTATTTACATCTTAGCTTTTTAATCTGGTTGTGTACCGAAATATGTTTAGATTTAAGTCTATTTATAGTTTTGAGTTATGAATTTGTTCTAGTTTGGACATCACCAAGCCAATGTGATTGTAATACCCTCTGCATTGACTTTACTAAAGCTCTTGCTAAATTGAGCTCAGCAGGAGCATGTCCTGTGACCTCATAAATAGTGGAAATGATTGCAAATCAGAATTCATATATGTTCCTATCTCAGTGGGTAACTGTATCCCCCACAAAGGATTCAATAATTTCTTTCAAATTTCTGTTTGCCCTTTCACTCAGATATGTTTGAAGAAAATCTGGAGAGGGAGATCTTGCAGAGTCTGACAGAACTGTTACTGGAAATCGAAAAGAAATGCCTTGTGTCTAACAGTACTACTTAGAGGTGGATGTTTCCAAAAATACCCCTACTGCAAAGAACTTAAGGGATGGTGTATTATAGTTCCCCAGCTGGGACTGGAAATTTTGAGCATTTTTTTCCTAAATTACACCTTTATTTTATTACAAATAGGATGTCCTTTGTTATGCCTTACTATTCTGTGATCTTTTTGTTAGTATTGAGTTTGTTATTGAAACCATGGAGATTCACCTGCAGTCTTCTTTCAGTAACATGCAATAGGGTCATTTTAGTTCAAGTGGGTGCTTCCTTTGCAATTTCTATAGAGACAGAGCAAAAAGCTTAGACTGCCTAGAAACTCTCATTCTTGAAGCTTTCTGTCTCAGGAGATGTAGTTAAAGTGGAGGGTAAGCATGTTAAACAAAAATTAAACCCCAGACAAATCAGCAGATAATGTAAATAGGAGAAGGGAATACAGAGTAAGGCCTTTTGGGAGTGGAAGAGATAGATATTCGACTTTGTCAATACCTTGAGAAAAGGAGTTGTCTGTTCACTCTTGCTCTAGTGTTCTAAAACAGCTGTCTGAATTAAGCCTTTCTCTCTCTGCAAGGATGGAAATGGTTCCTGTTGAAGTCTTTGTTGAAGTATGTTGCATGTAAAATACAGTTGCTATGCTCAAATTTCTAGCTGACTACTCAATATTTAGTTGTTGACAGCTGTACTGACATAGGTTCTCCAGTATGCAGAGCTACCAGGGCTGTAACAGGACCAAAAGAACTCCTGGGAGTACAAATTCTGTCGTTCAAAAGAAAACAAAGAGCACCATATTTGTGGCCTCCTAGGAGTAGTTAACTGTTGTAGTTTTGTGTATGTATATTTGTATTAAAATAACATGCGCTTTCTAGCTGGAATTGATGTCTAGAAATCAAATCACTCCTGAGAAGAAGAAATTGCTTAATTGGAAAAAATCTGTATTTATTACATTAAACACTAAGGTTGACCACAAATGTTTTATTCAGTGAAAGATTGTTAATGACTGAAATATCAAACAAGAGGCCTGGTGTCTGAGAATGTGTAATTTAAGGAAACTGATTGAAGCCGGATGCTTTACTTTATAGAATCAGGTTCCTAGCAATTTGCACTAGAGGGAGCCAGTCTTTAGGACAGGATTTTAATAAAATAAAATTCCCAGTTGGGTACAGTGGAGTAGAAACTAAAACATGTAGGTAAATAGCTGCAGAAACAGAAACACTCACATGCACGTTTCTTTCTGGTTCACCGCTTTTTCGTTAGGACAGGCAGGCAAAGAGCTGTTTGAACAACACATGGTGCCCTAACAACAGAATGACTCCCACTGTGACTCTAAGCACACATCAGGTGTAAAGAAGCCGCTTCTTCTCTCTGTGTGGAAGGCAAGGATATGTCAGTGTCATGTAGTGGTCCCAGAACTGTGCTCTGGTCCTCAGAGCTGTAAAGTTGTAGTGTTGCTCATCTTTTAGGTAAAGCTTGACATAATTCATGATGCTTCCAAAATACATTGGCACAGGTACTAGGGATAGTAGAATATAATATCATACTTGAGTACAACTGTAGTAGCTTTTAACTGTGTTACCTCTTTATATTGCAGGTGCTGAGGGGCTTTTAAATCAGACTGTCCCTTACTGAGTTGAAATAACACATACTCTTCTTTCAGTCATCCCAGATGGCTGGGGTACAACATAACCAGCATCATGTTATAAGCAATTTGTAGTTGTTATAAGTCTAACTGAAACATGTTGAGCTAGAGAAGTGTTAAGAACAGTAACTGTCAAAATAAAAATGTAGATTCTTGGCACTGCTGCTTGTTTGGTTTTTAAAACAGAAACTCTGTTATCACTTTAAAAACATCATTTAGTGCTGTAGAAATTTTTATTGCTAAGCTATTATTGGCAGCATGTTTGCAGTGCTGGTTCCTGGTAAACCCTAACTATATGTCCAAGAATTTACAGTAGAGGAGAAACATGAGGCAACATAGAAAGGAAAACTTTAAAATCATACACTTCTGTATTCTAGCAAAAACAGAGGTAGAAAAGGCATTACCAAAGAATTTTCCAATTCTGACTTAAGCAACTGAAACCACTCAAAAATCTTTTTCATAATAAAGTCCTTTGTGAGTGCTAGTGTGAAAGTGTAACGGGTTTGCTTTTCTAAACATGTCCATTCTTTTGCTTGAATTGCTTCAAGCTAGTTCACCACAGCTCAAGATTGTAGTTGGAGTGTTTGGTCCTTTGGCTGCTGGAAATTTATTCCAGAAGTGACAGTAACAGCTTTCAGGAAGAATGGAGATAGATGACTGAAACAGCTGTCAGAGCCTGGTGCAACAGGAGTTGCTTTCAATCTGGAGGCATTACTTGGGCACGTTGTTACCAGCAGGGAAGTCTCCAAAGGTAAGACTAAGACTTTTGCAATGAAGGACTACAGTGTTACAATTTATAGGCTTTTAGTAATGCAGAATCATTAGAAGGGAAGATTGAAATCGGTTAGTGAAGTAATATTTTCTTCCTGCATACCTGGAGATTTTTATTTGAAGGCCGAATAAATTACCTGGAAAATTAGGATCAATTCTGTAATCCCCCTTTGTCACAAGCAGACTGTATACGGTAGCACAGAGGAGTGTATTAAATGAACATACAGGGTTTATTTCACTTCTAAGAACTTGCACCTATAAAGTCTGGACTCTTAACAGTCACCTAGGATGGAGGAGCAGGGCTCCAGTTTTCGTTGCAGTGGTGGAGGAACCCAGAGTGCAGAGAATATTTCTCTGCCTGTTTTGAAGGGTTCTACCCCCCTGGACAACACTGTTTTTGACCTTCGTCCTTGGAGAAAATTGCCTACCCTCTGGGAAGAATTAGAATCTACACTGGTGTGAACTAGGTGGTAGAATATTATGTAAGATTGTCACAGGGTGAAAAATTTAGAGGATTTGGGTTTGTTAATATAGTAAATAGATAAAAGCAAAAAACTTTAGAATGGAGGATTGTTGTTGTTCTCCAGACCTTCTTCTTCTACTACTCCATATTCTGCAGTAGAAGTAGTTTGGGATGATTGGATAAAGAATTCTGCAGTTCCTGTCTACGTGACTAGATGATTTCTTACACATTGGTGGAAAAGTAAAAATCGTGTACGCTTTTAGTGACCATTGGTTGATTCACCTTTAAAAGACTGTGTAAATCTTGATAATTGGGCATTCTCCTGCATTCTCTGCTCTGTGCTATGTCTGGGTCACATTAAATGGCTCTATTTCTCTGGTAAGACGTAATAAACAACTCTGAAAAGCAGAGAAGGCTGGAGGTCTGTTTGTCTCTTGAACTCCTGGTGAGGACTCTAAATTTCTCCCCCAGCAGGGGAGGCATAATTATGGCACGGTCAGTGTCACAGTGGGAGAACCCTTCAAAGCCAAATCAACCCTTGATTTTGTGTATGGATGGTAAGAATTATAGGCTTACAAAGGTAGAAAGTTTATGACAATAAGGAAATACTGGCTTGAGCATCCTAGAAAAGAAGTAGGATGAAGAGGAGAAGTAACTGGATGAAGACAGACTAGTAAAAAGTAGCTTGGATCAAGTGTAAGGGTACATACACCTATGTAGCCTGAAACCCAGAGCTGCATCAGAGAGACAACAGCCGCTTCTTGAGTAACAGCATTGGTAAGTTTTACAGCTGGTGATGGGGTCAGCGGCTCTGACCCAGGAAGAGGTGACCGGCCCGGGGAGATGGTCCCAAAAGGAATCGCCTTCCCGAGGCCTGGTGTCTTCCCTCAGCTGCTGGCAGGAGGGCCCTTGCAGAGACTGTCAGCTCTCTAGTGATTATCAGCTCGTGATTCCAGTTCAGCTCTGCAGGGCAGCCTGCAGGCCAAGCCAGACCAGAGAGAGAGACAAGAGGTTCGTGTGGCTGGTTCCGCACGAAGGTAGCTTTATTGTTGGTCCCCTCCGGTGAAGGGGAAAGCCAAGGACGAGAACCCTTTCTGAGCCACAGGGGCCAGAGGGCTTGCTTTTATAGGGATACAGGGGATGGGTGAAGACCAATGGGTTACAGAGGATCTGGGATGTGTGAGGACCAATGGGTTACGAAGGATCTGCATAGGGTGTCCTAAAGGATTGTGGGTCTGTCTTTTCTCACCGTGACCAAAGAAGTGGTTACCTTTCCAGGGAGTCCTGCTGGGCGATTGCAAAATCTCTTATCTCAGCAGAGATCCCTCCAGGGCAGGGGCTGGGCATACCCCACAGGTAAGAGTGAGTGCTTCTATAACATTTATGCGAAGATCTCCTTTGTTTAGGTTAAGAGACACCGCAAATATTTATTTTTCGTACTGAAATTAGATAATTTGGCTATTATTTCCAATTTTCCAATTATTTCAGGGGAAAAGACTATTCTGGTAAGAGTTTTTTGTGGTGATTTTTTTTAAAAGAATCACACAGGAGGAATACTTTCAATAAAATTGCAGTTTAATGAAATGAATATGAATGCCATTCAGAAGAAAGAGAAGACTGGAAAAGAGTAAAATTGCATGGGTCCCAGAAAGATGCTCCAGGTCATCCAGTTTACGCAGTTAATTCTTTTAGTTCAGTTAATGCTGAATGAGAGTCAGAGACTTCAATGAACCATTCAAATGCTGAGCAGTGAGCAGCATCTTAGCTTGCTGTCTATCTGGAAAGATATATTGTCTCTGGATATTGGGTATTGGGCTGTATAGTAAAATTCTCTGGGTGTGGGATGTAGCATGCTACTAAAATCTTGTGTCTTGTGTCCTAGTGTTTGGAATACACACTCCTAAGAAGGCAGAATTGAGTTCAAGGTAAACCACAGAGGGTTCAGACTCCTAATCTATTCCCTGAAGTGCCTGGAGGTTATAAGCAGGTCAAAGTCAAGGCATGTTCTGTCTCCTGTTGAAGGAACAAAAAGTGCCAAAATTGTGGGTTATAGAACTGTCTGGGGGACCTGGCCCAAAACAGAAACTCCATGGTTTCTGATCTTTGGTCTCTGGACTATTTATGTTTTCTGTGAGGCAGTACCTGGTGTTAGAACAAGGATGTTAGAAGGAATATAAACAGGAAAGTAATAGTCTCATGGCTTACACACTGGTGATGATTAAAAGGATCCTCTTTGACTGAGATGATCAGTACTTCAAGCCTCCAGTAAGAATCTTTTGTTTAAATTACAGTTGTTAAAGTGAATATTTGCAAAGAAGAGAATGATACATATCTCTCAGAATGCTCTCTCAATGAAATCCAGAAAGTTCACCACCATTTTCTTTTGGCTTATCAGTCTTTCAATCTTGCTTTTATGCTGTTTTCAGGGGAAAGAGAAGAGAGAAAAAGTAAATTATACACTGTCTCCTGAATGACAAAAAAATTTGCAAGAAAATTTGAATGAAGAAAAGAATATTTTTTAAATATAGCGAAACTTTGTGCCATAATTAGTTGTCTGATGACTTGGTGTCCTTTTATGTTTACTGTGGTGCTGCCATAAAATTTGGCTGAACTTGGTATAGAAAGGGACAATTCTTCAAGAGGCTTCTACTTTGCATGTGGTAAGTTTTCAGGAAGCCAAGTGGGTGCTGTTTTTTAAGACATATGAGATATTCTAGTGGAATTTGCCTGACGCTGTGCTGGCCCTGTCAGCAATTGTTCCTGTACAGTGTCAGGCTGATGATTTATAGGCCTGTTTAAGTGAAGGCCAGGTTTACTCCCATCACTGCCACTTGTGTGAGCTCTTTTTGATTTTTTTAATGACGTCAGAAAGATGTAGTTATGGAAAGGCAAACGTGAAGCTTGCTATTGCTGCTATCTCTGTGGGGTTTTTTTTGCAAATGGAAACTACTTTCTCATTGATCAAACCTAGGGAAGAATTCAGTGTTAAACACCCTGGTAGACTCAAAAAATGATCACATTTTTATTTCTCTAATAATGCTCCCTAACATTTAGGTAGCATTTTTCAGCAGCACTTCTCATTGTATGTTCATTTTGCAGATGGGAAGTTGATTACGGTACAGTCCTGCTGAAGTTGATTTCTACACCAGTATGACCGGGACAGCTTTTTGTCCTTCTTTTTAACATGAAAAGAGTACAGAGTCCTTTTACTGTCTTCTCCCCAAAGTGTTAGTCTTCTCCCTAATACCTTTCTCTTAACTTGGTATTTTGAAATTTAAAAACCTACAAGAAAACCTAAATAAATCTATAGTTAATACTGATTTTTCATTGAAATTATGCATGAGGGTAATTTAACTGGAGTTGCAAATGTGCCTTAGTGGTTTTTCTAGTAAATCTTAAAAATTTTATTTTGGGTGTAATTGCCTGGACTTCTTGTCAGTTCTGGCTACCTGTAATTCTGGTTGCTCAAAACACTGAGAACTAAAAAGGCAGAGATGTCACAATTTCCAGAGAAAGTCTAATCCCATAATTCCCTATTTATAGCCTTTCAATTTTCCATAATATTGACTATTAGATGCCTTGTTGTGATTTGAGCCATTTACCTTTTGCCTTGTTCAAACTCCCCTTATGTTTCCCCTTTATGTACTAACATCTTATGTATTTGAATATTTGCTATCATTTTTTTCCCTCCTCCATCTTTCGATTTCATGTTCCACTGTTTTCAATTTTTCATTCTGGATCTTGTGTTCTATATATCTGCTTGTGCTTTCTTTTCTTGCTTAAATCCTTGTTTTCTGATTTAATGCAGTTTTCTAGTACACAGCATTCAATTTAATATTGGTACTTGAGTAGAAGTAATTTCTTTGAAGTGATAGTAATTTTGAGGGTCCACTTCTGTATTGACGTTTGGCTGGAAATCAGTTCTTTCAATCTACCCATTAAAAGTTTTGCTCTTGTTTCTGAGCCACAATTGTTCATACTGGCATAAGCAAAAACAGGACTCTGTTGACCAATGCCATTAGCAGATCCATTGTATGGCTACTGCAGACATGTTCTTTACAAACTCACCATCTCTTTTCTGACTTCTGGTGTTTCAAATTTCCAAGCTGCTGAAGTTTTGAAATACCATTTTTTTCCTCTCTTCATTTGTCTTAATTCTTCCTGTTAATATTTGAAGTGTTTATCAAACTAGGTAATTACTCAAGGGTTTTTTTTACTTTCAGTAAACAGCAAATTTTTTTCTTATATCTGAAATACTGCTGAGAAGGAAATCTTTTTTTAACATGGGCCCAAAGCATATATAAAAGCGTAAAAATTATACTTGTCATACCATAGGCTGAACTATCTGTACAGTGAAAGTGAAGATAACTCATAAAATTACATGTGTTTTGGCTTAGTTTCTTTTTGATTGTTATGTGGCTTGTTGATACTACGTGAAGACAATTGTGTTTTGTGATCAGGTTTGGATTTGTTTTTTCTCTGGAAAGGGATTGTTACTAGATTCCACTTTTTTGCAAAGATTGTAGGAGTATCTAAGTCCTTGGAACTCAGTGCACTCTCTTCACTGTGGTTCCCTTGCCCCAAGGAGAGCAAGCAGTGTAAAAGGAAATCTTAGAAGACACATTTGGTAGGAAAGCTTATGAAATGTTTGACCATGGAAAAGTCAGAGTAGTTTGTACCTACAGAACCTTGTCTGTTTGTGAGACCCTATGTTCCCATGCTGTTACTTAGTTTTGATTTAAGTCTTCTTCTGTGTTTCCAGCTTTCAAACTCTTACCCACCTTACTGTTTCATGGGTTTATTTTTACAGAAGACATTCCATTACAGAAGACTTGCTTTGGAATGTAGTGATGGATTTCTTCAAGTATTTACTGCTGATTTGATATCTTGATAGTTGTGCGGACGCTACTCTTACTGCCACTGCATAACCAAATACTACAACACTCTAAATAGATATCCATAACCAGTCAACATTTTGCTTAGGTTTGTTTTTCTGTTTAGGTAATTTCCTGATCAATTTTTGGTCTGAATTTTAGACTTGGTTTCTGAAACTTAACTATGAGAATGAAGTGACTATATGGAGTTGCTTGCTCCCTGTTCAGAAATGCAGACATCTCATTTTATTGGTATTCACCTGCTTATAAAAATTCAAATGTTTTTCTAACTGTTAAACATATCTTAGTTGTTAATATACCAATGGAAGAAAAATAAAATGAAGAGCAGAACACAGCTAAAGGAAGATTGCCTTTCCTAATTCTAGTAATTATTACGGTATTGGTTTTCCCTCATCTGACTTCGTTTTTTGGTGCATGAGTACTTAGGAAATACCTTGACTAAGAGTTAGAAATGATAAGAAGTGTCTAGAAATGAACAAGTATGTTTTAATTTAGTTTTTTTCATTCACAGGGTTGTAATGAAAAGTATAAAAATGATGGCCCGAGATATGCATGGAAAGCCTATTTCTCTCCAGTTTTATGTTTGAATATTCTCTTTTTATCTTTTGCTTATGTCAGTTTCTGTCTACTCATTTACCGGCATTTCACAGGAGAGAAATTATCTGAAAGATGTAGACATAGTAGTGACTATTATAATGGAAATCCTCATAATTTCTTCCGTTTCCTGTACCAGCATTTGTGGACAATTTGTCCTGAGAATTTAATTGCTTTTTGAAATTTATTGTATTTGCATTTAGGTTTTTATTTTTTAAGTTTTTAAATATTTTTTCTACAAGAACTTGCAGAGTGGTTGTATGGTCTCATGTATTATTTCTTTGGTTTCTTTTCTGCTTTGTATATCAAACTAGCAGGATGCTTTTTCAGGTTTATGGTTAATTTGACTTGGAACACAGTTTTCTTCCTAATGCCCTCAGGGGAGAGAAGGAATTGTTGGACAATTCCATTCCGAAGAATTCAATTTATTTCACTTCCAACTGCAAGGTTATTTAAAAATAAAACAAACAGCTAAAAATGAATGTTAACCCCAATGATTCTATGTATTAAACAAATGCTGGAAATGTGTGAATGCCTGAAATGTGAAGTAGTGAGTGGTATATGTTGAAACAGTTCAGATTTTTAAGCCAGTAAATGAAATACTAAATACAGGGTTTTAGACTGCGGTTATAAATCTAGAAGGATGAGTTGTTTGTTTTTTATCCTCTCAGTACAGGACAAGTAGTTCTGCAAGAAAAGTGGAATTGAAGCTGACAGATCTGGGGAGGTGATGGGAAATGGTTTAGAGGACTTTCCTTTGGCCACAGCTTCTACAGGAATATGTGCAGACCTGGGGAGTTTACTGCAAAATATTTTGCCTCAAAAACATGTCTAATTTCATTTTTAAAACCCTTCCAGCAGAGGTGAAACTCTCTTGTATCTACGTATTATTTAACCCCAGGAGGGTTTCATAATGGACATCAAAATAGATCAGTTGTGACAGACACTTCCTGAAGTCTGGCAGTAGCTGTTCACACTCGGGGATCTAGTGACCATCACCATTGGTATGAGTTTCATGCATTTCTTTCCTAATTTCTGGGCAGGATAATTTTGGTTCCAGTGATAAGACTGTATCATTATGCAGATTTATTTTACTCAAAAAAAAAAATTCCAACACTCCCTTTTGAATTTATTAATTCAAATCTGGAATACCATAACATGAGCTGTGTTTGGTCTATTTGACAGGGGAAAGTAAATTTTTAAAAACTACACCTTGCAGTCCAGAATTCACTGCAGATCAGATAAACTGTGAGTATGTATTGTATTTTCCTAGTTGTCATTTCATATTAATTTTGTGTTGGAAGTTTTCCAAATTAGGAGCAATTTCAGGAGTTTTTTTTCAATTCTCTGGCTATGCTTGTTTCTTTCCTTCATGTGCTTTTATATT
>NW_024582076.1:0-782 GCF_017639235.1 Corvus kubaryi | reverse complement strand
GCCTAACAGCTTTGTTAAAAAGCTTCTTGACTTCAGTTAAGGCTGGCGATGAGACCTGTTCTCTGGGGCGCCTGTTCCACTGCCCAAACATATATTGGCTGAAAATCTTTTCCAGATATCCAGCCTAAACTGCTCCTAAATCAGTTTCATGCTGTTTCCTGTCACTGATCACATATAAGGTTGGGCCTTTTTCATGTTGACTTTTTCATCACATTATATAATTAGAACTTTTTTGCAGAATATTGCCTAATTCTCGACTTCAGTTTTGATGAAAACTTACTATAAGATGTTTTCCTTCCTTTTGCATTTTCATTCTTTTACATGTATTTCCTTTCTTCACTGTCATTCAGTGATTAGTTCAACAAGGAAGAGTAAGTTTGTCATTTCCACACAGCTGTCACTTCTTTTTCCAAGGAATTTCAGCACCCTGAAGGTGCTTAAAGAACAACTGGACAATTTCTTTACCATTCTAGGAGTGTTTTTCTATTGCTGTAGTGGGTTGATACTGTTTGAGATCGTCTTCTAAAACTTAGGTCAGATGCCTATGAATCTTACTATTTCAGACACTTCCTGGTAATCACCATTATAGTCCCGTGCCAAAAGCTGTGTCCCACTGCAAATGCAAATAATGAAGATGCTGTGATACTTTTTCATGGGTTGTTAGAATAGCTGTTGATAATAATGTGATGTCAAATCATCTTTCTATTTAAATGTGAATTAGAGACTATTTCATAGAAGAGTCTGCTCCTCCCCTCCCTTCCCCTCCCCTCCCCTCCCCTCCC
>NW_024582075.1:20176936-20510213 GCF_017639235.1 Corvus kubaryi | reverse complement strand
TTTATGACATATGAAGAACAATTATTTGAACCAGGATGAACAATATCTGATGGTCAATGCTCTTTAGCTACAGGCTGGTGGGAACATATTCTCTTTTGATAGTACCCTCAGTGCCTAAATGTGAAATCCCACTCCAGGAGTAGGAGGCAGCCAAATAATGAGCCCTTCTAACTTCTTTTAAGTTACAGGTCCAAGATATGATATAGATTAGGGACAACTGAAGGGCAAAGATCTCTTTCTGAATGAGTTTTAAATTATGAAAAATTTGATTTAAATGCTGTCTGTGTTTAATGGTCTTACCAGGAACATCTGTTGGTATTCTGGTTACAATAATCGGGAGCAGCAGAAGTAGCAAAGCACACTGCCCTAAGTGGCAGGACCAGTACTACATCACACAGGGAAACGAACTACATAAGCTGAACACCTAGACTTATCTTGCTTAGAGCTGTGCTTTAACACAGGTGGGTCAGTTTACATGCCAGGTTTTATTCACTGTTTGGTTTTAACACAGAAACAGAAATGAAGTAATAAGAAACATGCTGCTCAGTTCATTTATCTTGGGAATACACTGTGTGCTATATTCCAGGCCAGGGTCAGACATCTGACAACATGATGGTTAGTAGCAAGTTAAATTCCACATACATTCCCAAACCAGCAGAACTCAAATTGATACATCTGCCAGAAACAGAAGAAGAACAGAACAAAAAGTGTTAGAAGACTGTTAATTTTCCAACAAAATCATATCTGTTGGCCTCTTTTGCCTTTGACATTTTATGAAGGAAAAGACTTTGACCCTAGTCTTAGTTAATACATGTTTCATGTGGCTGTGCAGGCCACTGGCCCAGAGCTCCATCGCTGTGTGCCACAGACAGAATAACCCAAGTTACTGTGACAAAGGACTCCTGACGATGGCAAGTTGCTCCGCAGGGCAGCCCTTCCCCAGGTTGCAGTACAGCACAATGACCACCAAGAGCAAATGTTGGTTTTTTGAATAATGTGGCAGGATGAGGAAGGGAACACAAAGGATCATTTCATGTAAATACATTAGATATTTACATTTGAAATTCTGTCAAACTACTTAAGTGAGGCTAAGGATGTAATTTCAAGGTTGCTTTATAGTACAGATAGATAGCCACTGGACAAGTTAATGTGCTTTTCCTGCTTCCCATTCTCTGCTGCATTCTTGCCTGCATTTTCCCCTAGATTTTTGGCCACACCAGTGCCCCAGGGATAGTGTGAAGAGTGGAACCAGAGAAATGATCCTGCTGAGAACTAATGCAACAACACAAGATACATATGTTAGTGTTTGACCAAATCAATTCTCTGATCTGACACAGCTTGGCTGTGTGAACTATTGCTGGCACAAGACAGACAGCAGGAGAACAGGATTACCCACTCTGCAGTCATCAGAAAACACAGTTCAAGAAACACTGACGCTTTTCTTCATACCTTTTGCACTATCCCTGTATTTAATAAGCACACACACAATTATACAGATTTTAAAATTGAGATGTGCATCTCATATGCAGCTATTTCCTTTTTGTTCTTGTCAGCCTAATTTCTAAATAGCCTTTGGTTTGTACGTGGGATACTACAGAATCCAGATGACATCATTTTCTGGCAACTATGGCAGGCCTAGCCTATGAGTCACTTTGCAAAATGTGGGGAGAGCCTAGCTAGGGAAGTACACAGGATTCAAAGGTTTCTATTGTTCTAGTGGACCATGGAGTCCACACAAGTTCAGCCACTGCTCAGTACAGAAAAAGCAGCTATCAATCTCACTTTTGACTTAAATGAAAAGCAGCATCTTAGAGAAGTGATCATGCAAATACAATTGTACAGTCCAAAACACCAGAGTTACACTATCAAATGCTTGCACGGATTAGTTTATTAATGGGCAATTCATAGTAGGTATGCAAACACACACTGAGGTGCAAGTTACTTTATCTGCTTTTTCCAGCTGAGCACTTCCACAGCTGTAAGCAGCAGTTTCACTAACCCTGTGCACAAGGCAGGGCTACAGGATTACAAGGCTTCTCTACTCAACCCTGTCCAGCCCTCCAATTAACCTATCTGGGAAATAGACGGAAAGAGACCCAGAAGACTATGGAAACAATTTCTCATTACGGACTGTCTTGAGGAATAATGCTAATTATCATGGAAGTGTTTCTAGTTCTTCACTGAATCCAGGCACTTATCCACCCCGAGAAGAATGTTCCCTCTTTAGTCACTAATTGGATCTTGTTTGTAAAGCCAATCTCTGTTTCTAAGTCTGTCACAGTTTGGGAACAAGGTTGCTGTAGGGGCAGAAGATTTAAATGGCTATCCACAGCTGACAGAGACAGTAGAAATATTGTCCACAGATAAAAGCATGGCACATATTAACATGCACTACTTTCCTTTTAGCTTTCATTTTGTAGCTTGGGTAAAAATCTAACACTAATAACTCTTCTCAAGGTGTATTGGAAGCATTTCATCTACCGCAACTGCAGAGTCTCATTTCAAGTGTTTGCCAACCAGAAGGGCTATCTGCACACTGAATGACAGGTTTATTAATTGCTTAAAGAGATATGTACTCCAAGAGAGAACAAGCACTGCTCACTGAATGCCATGGTCCATACAGGAGCAAGACACAGGTTTGCTGTACCAACGTCCCCCTGGTTCAGACACAACCATTTCTCCCCTCCCAAAAAATGGAGTTAGCTAAAAACACCTAAAAGACCGTGGCTGAGTTTGCAATGTGTGTACACCTCCTTTGTGTGACACTGGAAACAGACTTTTACTAGATTTTTCTACCCCGGTCCCTAAAATAATTAGAACGGTTTAAAATTCACCATAATTTGATGATTTATACCCAACTTACGTAATTTTGATGTGTTTCTGCTCTTCATGACATTAACAAACTAACACACCATCAAAAAGCCATCCTCATGTTAGAGTATTGTCTAGTGCTCTCTACTTTTTTTAAAATCATCTTCCACTTCAGCTTTCTGACCTCTAGTCAAGGAAAGGCCAAAGATACACCATGTTCTTCCAACTCCAGCAGAGACCACACCATCCTGAAGTATTTTGTGCTCCAGTTGTGGAGGACACTAACTTCTCCCAGCAGACAGCACTAGATGAGTATTCAGACACAGGTACCAGAGGGCCTCCACGGGCCAAGAAATCCTCAGCAGTAAAAAGATACAGAGGAAAGCTGTTGTTAAGCCAGCTCTGCCCTGTCCTCTCTTCACCCCGCCCTGAGTCGTCGAGACGCCATCCAAAGTTGAGGGGAGAGGTCCCAACCTCTCCCCTGAACTGCAGCTGTGCTTCTGACATAAGAGCAGCAGAGGGGCTTTCACTATCTCTGCTTTTAGAGCCACGTACAAGAGAAAACTCACACGTGCTAAGCTGTCGCATCAAGCAGCACCACTATGCAGAACTGCAAAGCTGACAGGCGACGAAAGGACCAGCAGCCCAACATCCCTCATTGGCTACTACCACCACATTTAGTCACTGAAAGCACAGATCTTCATGATGCTTTGGGTTTTGCATCAAGTTCAACTGCCAAAAAAATTCCTCAGCTTTGTCTCTTTTTTTGCTACACTTACACTAAGCCATATACATTAGCAGCATATTTCTCCTAAAAAATAGTCACAAGGAAGGCTCTCCAAGCTAAGCTGTTATGCACTTGGGTGATTTTAAAGCTCTGTTTTTAAATGTTAGAAAAATTATTCCATGCAACCATGCTGGTCTACTTTCAAGCAGAGATGAAACAGGCTTATCAATATACAGTTTGTCTTTTAGCAGAAAAGTATATGAGAATTTATGAATATTGATCATTTTAATACCAGCAAATCCTACTGGTTCCTGAATTTTATATGAAATTATTCAAAGCAAAATGCTTCAAGACAGAAAATCAGTGTTTGTTTTCTATCTGCTTTTCTAAATAGAAGACCACTGCCTATGGCTATACCACAATAAACAAAAGTTGCATGTTGAGGTAAAAGGAGTCAGACCTTCACATCTCAAGAAAGATAGGAAAATGTGCCTTCTCTGCACACCTGTAAAAACAAGAGGAGAGCATGGCTTTCAAAGTAGTGGAAGAATGGCTCTGTCTAATTCCTGTGCTCAGTGAATTTGGGTGCAGCAATCACTCCTGCTCTTATTATGCAGAACAGCTCTTTGATTAAAGAGCAATTTTCCCCAGGACTTGGCTATCTGGAGAAGGAGCAGTAACCAACATTCACCTGGGTGAGTCAAGTCAAGTCAGTTGAATCTATCATACCCACATGCATATTGAAACCATAAAAGAAAAGCACAGTATTTCTGATAGAAAAATTGGATTTCTAAAAAAACTAGTCAACAGTACCATTTTGGGTTTTGTCAACCAGAATAAATAAAATATTGCAGTTTGGTATGCACTATTTATGCTTACTCTCAAAAGCCAGTACTCAAGTCAAACTACTGAACTAGCCAGATCTGGTGCCTGCTTTGTTCAGTCTTCTCCAAATACTTACAAAAGCATGTTTTGTGTACTAAATCTGAAATAATTTTTTTTAGGACCAGGTTCTCACCTATTTATGTGAGCAAGTACCTTAATTTCATATTCCTCTTAAACCACTCTCTGAGAAGCATTTGTCTTCATAAGTGTGTTGGACTTTACAGAGCAAATCCAATGTGATGCAGTTTCCTCTCGCCGTGAGAAGACTCAAAGCAAGTAGTTTATGACAATTTCAGCCCTGTATCCAGAAGTTTACCTGAATATGAGAAACATACCAGAGAACATAAAGTGGAGTGACAGTCACACAGGCTAGACAACAGATCCATAGCTCCGTACCTTACTGTCCAGCACATGCAACAAAGAGGTACAAATATGTTTATTAATCAATCTCATAATACTTTAAGTCTCATTGAGTCTCAGTTTCTCAGAGGTTAAAAATTATTTTAAACATGTAATTGTCTGTACTACCTACTTCAGAGGGGATAACTAGAGCTGGAAGAAATGTGACATGTTTGTAATAAGCTTCAGTTCTGACCTAAGGTACAAGACCTAAGGTACAAGAAATCATGCTTCTTTGCACACAAACAGCATTGAACACTATTCAAGGGGCTGTTACAGAGCACAGCCATTTATTCCAGCAGTTGCACTGTGGGAACACACAGGTGTGCAGACAGCGCACAAGAAAAGTGGCATTCCCAAGGACTGAAGGCTCAAAGTTACTTGGTTCCTTCCAAAGGCATCAAAACACAGCACTTAAAATCATGTCAGGCTGAAATCTAACTCATGCTTGTTTTATTAATGCATCTAGACCTTTTTCTGTGCATTTACATGGAACGTATGAAGGACTAAGAGGGACTGGTCTAATTATCTTTAGCAGTGCTAAGCTGCTGCTCGATTTTTTTTTTTTTTTTTACTAATCTAAAATGAGAGCTTGTGTAGATCAAACGTTGTCACTAAATCATAGATCATTACCCCAGTAAAGATTACATTACCCATCAAAGATGTACATGCCTGCCCTTTGTCAAAGAGATCAGCGTGTTTCATTATGAGGTGTGGGTCTGTTTCACCTGATTTGAATACTTGTTCTGTGTATGGTCCTCTATGCATCTCCCCTACAAACCTAGGAATTGCCATGAGTCTGAGGACAGCGGTACTCATTATCTTCTAAAAATGCTTTACTCTGCTTTCTAGGCACAGATCACCAGAGCCGCCGTGTTATTGGGCAGCTCAAGCTAAGTTTATGTTCTTGCCCAACACCACATATTCTTAGCCTAGGATTTATGGGCCATATCTGAATTGCTAACAAAAAAAAGTGACATCGCTTACACAGCATCTGAAGTTGACCATCTGACATACCAAGTTAGATGCTCCAGATGCATGACCGCTCCACCTTTAGCGGTGAGAGCAAGCACAGAAAGGCTGTGTGTCCTTATCACTACTCTTTCAAGTGACAAATGTGCTGATGTGTAAAGGTTGCTTTCCAGTTAAATGGTTCAACACTCTCACTAAACATATATACTGTTCTTTTTATGTTTAATCTCTATTTAAACCTCTTTTTTTTATTCAAGTAGTATTTAATGACATTCTGGATGGAGATCTTTTCAAAACAACAAGAGTTATTTCCCTAAGAACCCTAAGTTGATGCTTTGGGAACATTTAAGATTAAGAAGGAGAATATGGGTGGCTTTTTGGCTGACTAACAGCTCTGACACAACATCTTCATGATAAATTTTCATCTGGTCAGTAGGGCTCCCACAGAGGTCTTCCTTGATATATCCATTTCAAAGGAAATAAATCTCACACAGAAAGGAACTTGGCATCTGTCTCTAACCAAGAGTGCTTCTTGAAGTAAAGCCACTAAGCCTCATTCATTCTGACCCAGAAAAGGCTACTACTATAACTGCTGGGATTTCTCCAGATCTCCACAAGTACCTTGATGGAAGCTGCAATAACCCCAAACAAGTGATTAATACCTAGACAGCAACCTTGGCATCCAGCAGAAAGCTGTTTTCATAAAGTTTCATTATTGTTTTTCCATGTGTTATAACCAGCTTTTGCCTCACTCCTGTCTAGTAATCTCCACTGTATCTCCACTGATGTCCACTGTATCAGGGTTCCCCAGTAAAGGGAAAGCCAAACATCTCCTTTAATTTTTTGAAGTAACCCTTTGACCCAACCCATGAGCCAGTTGCTCACCTATCACATGATGTGTTTATCCAGCTGTGTGCTAGACATTTTGTCCAGAAGGATCCTGTGAGAGACAGTATCAAAAGTTTTACTGAAATCCAAAAGGATTACATCAAATGGTTTCCCTTGATCACCTAGGTGAGTTACATTGTCATGAATGGAAATCAGGTTTGATAAGCCAGACTTTCCTCTCATGAAGCCATGTGGGCTGTGACCCATGACTGCATTGTCTTTCAGGTGTTTGTCAAAACATCCCAGAATAGTCCACTCCATAAATTTACCAGGCATTGAAGTGAGACTGACAGGCCTGCAGTTACGAGAGTAGTCCTCCTTGCCCTTTCTGAAAACTGGGACAATGTCAACAGCTTCCAGTCAGCTGGCACCTCTCTGGATTTCCAAGGCCACCCAAAAATTGAGAGAGGTTTTGCAATGGACTCACAGCCAGCTCTTTGAGAATTCTTAGATGGATCCCATCAGGCCCCATAGACCTGTAGGGAGTCAGCTGTAGCAGCAGATCCCCAGAACCACATATTCTGTAATTCTAAGTAACACTTACAAATAAGAATAATTGGGCCACAAGTACTAGATTTACACATTTTCTACTTAATTGTATGATGTCTAATCAGCAAGTGATGAGTATGTGGACTTAAGCAAGTGTACTCTTACAGGAAGAATCAGATGAGACCACAACCTAGAAATACTGGATGCTAATTTGATTTCTAGATGTAATGAAAGCCACAGCCAGCACTATTTGTCTACACCGCCCAGCACACTGACTGTATTGTCACTTGCCTTTCCTACATCAAATGCTAAACTGAAATACCAAGTAAATTGCAAGAGCTTCCAAATTCAATGATAAAAGGCAGTAATTGTTCTAATGCCTGGAAACTGTGGAATGAAGATTAACAATGATGAACATCTGGCTACCATCAAATCATACTTTGTGGAGCACAGAAGAGCATTAGCTGAACCAAAAGTATCTTATGTTTCTACCTTCATGCACACCAACTGGAAAAATCCTTGCCAGAAAAAGTATCTGCACTGCACATAATAACAAACTGCTGTTCTGAAGCCTAACCAATTCTCTTTTCCAAGAAAGAAAAGTGTCAGCCAGCAAGGAGCATAGCACAGGAGCTGCAGCTGGGCCATGGCAGCCACTTCCTTTACCAATACTCAGTTGCTGAAGCCAAGAGGAGAAAATCTCTTCCAGGTTGCATCACAACTGCTTCTTCCCTAGGTCGCATCACACCTGCCAGGGTTTGCTCTGAAAGGGGATGAAAGCTATTCAGGTCAGGGAGGCTTAGTCTGTAGCAATCATGATTTGCATGAAAAAGAAACCTCCTGGAAACAGACTACACCCAGGTGTAGACACATGCTTATTAATAAACCAAATGGCTAGGTGGCTTACTTTGACAAATTTTGCACCTCTTAATCCCAAGTCTGAACATTAAAATAAGAATCGACAGATGTATATCTGTTTTCTGTGTCATTATGCTTGTTCTCATGTAAAAAGCAGCATTATTGAGCTGATAGCATTCTGTTATGGGGTAGGATAGCCTAAAAGGACAAATATTACACAATGATTCCTTTCAAGCACAGCATACTGGCAAACCTCCACCACTTGCAAACAAGAAGTTTGACCTGGGGGGATGAACTTACATAGAATTTAAGATCTCATTAAAATATGTGGTTAGGGTTTCTCATTACAGCAAAAAAAATGTGAATGCAACATAAAAACATCACCAAATTTCTGAGCATGCAGAAAAATTGGTACAGTGTTTTAATCATAATTTACTGTCTTTGCAAAATCAGGGAGATGATATTGATTCTAAATACTTTTGCTTCTGATGTTCAAGATAAAGACCCACACCTGTTTGGGGCAAAGAAGGGGATGCCAGTAAAGGGTGGGAGCCTATCTGGCAGTCATAAACAGGAAGCAAGTCTCTCAACAGCTTCAAAAGCAAAGGCTGAGGAAGATGCAGTAGTGGGAAGAACTAGGATGGACTGTAAGAGAATTGCAAAAAGGGAGCCAGAAGAAAACTCTGCTTTTTTTTTAAACCAAAGTGAGGAGACAGAACAAGAGTTAGAAAATATCTTTGAAACAAAAACTCCGCCAATGACCCGCTTAATGTAAGTGTTTAACACCACGTTTTTAACTCTCAAAATTACTATAGCTAATTACCACGTCATCATCAAATATCTTGGTTATAAAAACTGTTTAATCTGACATGTTCAGAAGTTGTTTAATCTAGGGATCAGTGACTATCAGGGCTTAGGCACTCCAAGAAATGCATCACCAAGGATGGGCAGACCTTGTTCCCCTCTCTGTAGGCAAGTCCCCCAACAAATATAGAGCTGTGATCCTCTAATAATCACCATATAGCTAGCATAAATGTGTTGATAGTTATAGCACGTCTAAGCTACTTTAAAAGAGCAAGGAACACAGTGTGCTTTAGCAGTTCATTATTAGATGCAAATCATTGTTTACAGCATGAGTATACAGAGTTTACAGTTCAACATTTGGATGGAGCAGAACAAAGATCTTCTTATCCTTACAGAAGTGAGCACTGAGCACTTCTTCTGAGGGAGGAGCAATGTTTAAACTGTACCAATTCAAAATTTCAAAAATTGCGAAGAATTATCTTTTTAAAAAAAGATAATCATTATGAATATAGCTGTTCATCACATTACTTAAGGTATTACTATCCTACCTGCTGAGAGAGGTCACAACAAAACTATGTCCTGGCAAGTATCAGAAGCCCACCATGGGGCAAGCCTGCTTTACCTGATGGTCCTACAGGCTGTCAGCTTTCTGCACAACACATCACCACCAGAGTTTTCACACATCCCTTTCATCACAGCTCCAACCAGGCTAGACTCCAAAGTTTTCTGCCCCCTCCTCAACTGCACAGCCTTGCAATCCCATCTATCCACCTCTTGCCTGGGTGCTTAAGGAGGGAAAGAACAGTATTTTCATCCTATGAAGAATCAATCTTCTCATCCAAAAAGCTACCCCTCAGTTCCCCATCTCCTTCTTCCCTGCTTTTCCAGTTTCTTGGACTGTTTGACTGTGTCCTGTTGGGGCAGGCTCCTGGGAGAAGTTTGCTGTGGCTGTTCCTCTTCCGCCTGTATGGGTCACCCCTACTCCCCCAAACCATTAATCCCTGTTTGCTTCTGCTCTTCATCTGGCTCCCTTCCTTCAAGCTCACACTTTAATTCTTCTGATGTCATCCTAGTCTAATTTCTGCCATAAAGTCTGTTCATGACTTTGCCAGCTGCTTTTCCCAGGACATACTCTGAGGCTAAAGCAGATGAACAGCAAGACAAACTCTCTTCAAATTCAGGAACAGACTTTATCAGCAGTGGCTAGGGAACTGCGACCCCAAATCTGTCCCCAACATCCAGATCCAGCTGATGGAACATAAGCACCATTCAAATATCACACTCAGAAAAGCTTTTCATCTTTCCCTTCCCTTTTTCTCTGCTGATGAAACCATTTGGTTGTGGTATAATCAGAGGGGAAAGCTGAACATCATCTTAACCTGTTTCTTTTACCAATGCACATCTAAGTATTGCTATTTCCTCATCAAAACCTCATGCTTTGACACACTCAGTGGCAGCAATAAAGCATCTGCACCATACCACGTTCAAAAGTTTTCATTCTCTGCCTGCCTAGCAGAAAGCCATGTGTGCTACAGCAGTGCCATACTTGCTGTGCACTGTCTTTTATATATACCGAGACAGGATATTTACTGTATTCATCCCTAATCTGTTCAAGTAGGTCACTCAGAGTTCAGTGTTGCACACACCACTGAGAAAGTATCTGGAAAACAGTATTTCCCCAAATACTCTGAAAAAGCATGTCAAACACAGAGCTCAATCAATGTGACTACCTATAAAAACCCCCAGATTTAATCAAAGCAATAACTTGCCAAAGTCTGAACCTTGAGGCCCCCTTATCTGTAGACTTAGATCTTCAGTAGCTAGTGAAGCACTTCTAAAATGAGACATAGTGGGGGTGAAAGGAGAGAAGTGACAGAAAAAAGAGATTGGGCCCCTCTGCTCTGGTGGGATCCTAGAGTCTGGAGTGCTGCATTCAGCTCTGGGCAGTCCCAAGGACAGGAAGGACACTGACCTGTTGGAGCAAGTCCAGGGGAGGAACACCAAGCTGATTAGAGGAACTGACCACCTCTCCTACAAAGAAGTGCTGAGAGTCTTGGGTTTGTTCAGCCTGAAAAAGAGAAGGCTTAGGGATAACCTAATTGTGGCCTTCCAATACCTACAAGGGAGCCGACAAGAAAGATGGAGACAGACTTTTGACGGAAAGATGGACAGCACGGGGGAGAAAAAACTGAAAGAGTAGGTTTAGATTTGATATTAGGAAAAAATTCTTTACTATGAGGGTGGTGATGCACCAGAACAGGTTGCCCAGAGAAGTTATGGATATCCCATCTCTGGAACTGTTCAAGACCAGACAGGGAGGGGCTTTGAGAACCTGGTTTAGAGAAAGGTGCCCCTGTCCAAGTCAGGGGATTGGAAATTGATGGTCTCTAATGGTCCTTTTAAACCAAACCATTCTCTGATTTCAGGAGCTAGCATCAGATTTGTATTAAAAGTATTTTAGTTCCTACAACACACTCGATCAGTGGTAACAACTTGCCAGCTGTAATTCTTACACACCAAAAGAACAGAGCTACTGCTGACTTTAATGGGGCAGGCTCAGAAATGAAGTTAGATCTTAAGACTGCATTTTTAAAGTTTTATAAAAAAGATATTAATGGGCTCCTTAGAAACCTGGGTGCATGGCTCTTTACTATTCACATAATGGAAAATTGTCAAACCTGCTGAATATGAACAAGTCAAATAAAACAAAGCTATCAGTCTCCTCTCATATATCCTCACACATTCCCAGTGAAAGAGGAAGAAAAGGTCTGGATCACTATGAAACACGTACTGAGTGTTTCTTACACAGTTTTGCTCAGGAAAGGGGCAGGAGTCCATCTTCAACTCACATGCAGGTATGGCAAATTTATAACTCAAAACACTTCTTCCAGTCTCCAACCTTGAAAATCTACCATAGGACAATAAGCTATTTCACAAGCTGTTAGGTAACTTCTGTAGATCAAGTAATAAGTCTCTGATGCATCTTGACAGGTTCACATCAATTAATAAATTGTAGTTAGAAGTCTTACACCTCTAGGAAAATCCAGCACAGTTCACTTACAGCACCATAAGCCAGCATAGCTAACAGAAGTGAATTACAACAAAGGCTCATTTTTATCACCAGCTCAAGCACTTTTGACCTTTAAAACACGACCTCTATTCAAGGCAGAATTGTACTTTAAATTCATTAAGGACGTATTAAGTCAGGATACTTCATCATGATTTCTGAATGTGTGCCTTGAGAGAAACTTTCCAACAGATGATGCAGGAGGAGAAAAGATGCCTGAGGTTATTCAGTTTTTTGGCTCACTGATCAGACTCCTTGGAGTAATATGGTCATCATGAAAACATTCTGCAAACACTAACTCAATAGTATTTCAATGTTTAAATGTCAAAATTGGATGAAAGCAGTATTGTGCAAAGGCACTAACAACAGTTTAGAAAGTGCTTTATCAGGCATTACCAAAGCTGTACTTCTAAACAAAGCAGTTTTCTTGTTTTACTTGCATGCTCTAATGCTTCCCAGACAGAATTTTTACTAGTAGGCAGCCATGTGAAAAGATTCACTGCCTTGAGGTGATACATCCAATTTTACACTAGACACATTCTTATTTTAATAGCAACACTCAAAGAACTGAACGCTTCACATCAAATATTTTTAGACCTAGTTCAGGTAACAAATTTGCATATGCTTTTCGCAAATCCTTGCTCCACCAGTCATGGGAAAAGTAGGTGTTTCTCTCCTGTAGCAGGAGGAAAACCTCAGTTGCAGATTATTCTTCTGTACCTGCTTCTGCAGCTACAGATGCTCAAGCAAACCCCATGCTACCCCTCCCTGCTCTGTCCCAGCACTGCATGTACCAGCACAATTATCTGACCTGAAACAAATGGCTAAGAGAAGGTGATGACAGAGAAAGGTTAGGAAATTTGTTCACTCGCTTCTTTAAATGAATCTGAGAAGTGGAACACCTATAAAACAACAAGAGCAAGTAGTTCCTTCAGTGCCTTCTTAGCACAGACATCAGCCAAGAGCACAACATTTTTTTCTTCGAAAAAACAATGGACTGTTTTGCCTGCCTGGGAAAAGCACAAGCTGTCATAGCATTTAATTTACAGAAACTGTTTCTTTCACCTTTACCTTATTCTGTCAGTCTCTTTATTAAAAAAAAAAAAAAAAGAAGAAAAAAAAGGGGGACTGTTTTAGGGCAATGTTTTTTTAAAAAAAAAAAAAAAAAAAACGTGTTAAAAGGAATTTGCTTATTCGTGAAAACTCCCAAATGAACCTCACACTCCCTCTCCCAATTCTTGCCATTCCTGTAAGCAAGAGAAAAAGACTCAGATAAAACCAAAACATGCTACGAATTTCTTATTATGCCTTTTTATTGGCGATGAACCATAAGCCTTTTGTAGATAATTTTTTCGTAACAGCCACCTGCTTATTCACATCCTATGTCACATGAAAGGCCACACAGCACAATCAGCACTAATTACTAATCTAATCATGTTATCAAAGTACTAGCTAAGCAGGATCTTCAGAGAAGATACAATTCCTCTGGTGACACCCAGCTCAGACAGCACAGAAACATAAATAACCATGGAGCCCTGTGAACTCTGCCCTGAGACAGTGCCTTCTTTTGAAACCTGTGATCTTGACATCGATGTAAATCAGAAGCCGTGCATGTGTGTTTTCTCTTTGACCGTGCTGGAAATGAATAGATTGCTGAAAATTCTGCACTGCAGTGTAGGTATCAATGCTTTTAAGAAGCCTGTAAAGCAATGGCAGAGTTCAGCCCTTGTCTTTAGGTTTTGAAACCTAAAGACAAGCCACAAGAAAGTGAAAGTGCTTAGAGATGAACAGATCAAATTCTTTCTGCACTAAGGCAGAACCTAAACAAAAAATTCATTAAGTATAATCTTTTGCTGACATACAGATTTTGACTTTACTTGCTGAAAGCAGAACAAATACAAATAACAGTTCTGCTGACCCTAGTGAATGTTCAGTACATAAGGAGCCCTTTACAGATTTCAGAGGAGGTCTCAATCAGCTGCTGCAGTGTACTGCCTCTTCCTTGGCATCTCGGGTTATTAAAGGTCAGTCTTGTTAAATCCTCCAGTTACCCCTGCTCTCCTAGTCTTTTTTTGCACTGTAATGCACAAATTCAAACTTTTGTTAGACATCTTTACAAAGGTCTGAAAATGCTGTTTAACATGGGGTTTGTTATTATGGTCATTACTGCATTATATCATTTTTGTTATTATCATCATCACTGTTATTTTCATCATCATCATTATTATAATTATTAAAAGGCTTTTCACCCATAGGGTGGTCGGGCACTGCAACAGACCCCCCAGGGTATTGGCCACAACACCAATCCTGACAGAGCTCAAGAAGTATTTGAATGACACTCTCAGGCACATGGTGTGATTTTTGGGGTTGTTGTGAGCAGGGCCAGGAGTTGGACCTTGATGCTCCTTGTGGGTCCCTTCCAGCTCAGGATACTCTGTGATTTCCTAAGAAGCAAAATAACTGCTGTTGACATTGAAAATACCATTGCAATCTCAGCCAGTAACCACCACAGCAAATGAGTTACTCCCTGCAAGTTTCAAGCACTGAAAACTGAAGCAGACCCCATTTTTTCTTACTTATATTATTCTCTAACAATAAAGAAACACAAGATGCTACAAAAATAATGAGAAGCCTCCCTATACGCCTACCTTGTCCTCAACAGAGTAGGAGTGCATAAGCTCACAAATAAACAACACTTCTGGGACAAATTCTGTTCTCTTCGATTGCTTCTCAATCAGAAAAACAGTATGTGCTACTAACCGTCATGTGATACCACTTTGACCCTGAGGAAGTGGAGAAAATGTTGAAATTGGAATCACAACAAAACTATATTTACTTAGGAAAGACAGATCAAGGTCTCTCTCTGTTGAGACAGAAAGCAGCAGGAATATTAAAAAATACATTCAGCTTTATACACTGAAAATAAAAATATGCCAATACCATTCAATACTTTACCTTGTATTTACCAAGACTTCAAGTTAAGTGTAAACTCTCCCCAGAATAGATAGCAGACATCCCATATTAAGTATTACGCTAATCACAAGGTTAGATCAGGGCTCTTGTGGGAAGAAAAAAAAATGGAAAAGAGGCATGAACAAAGGATTTGAAAATACTGTAAAAGCATGCTATTAAAAATTCAAAAACCTGCAAACACATCTCTTTCAATGCCATCAGTACTTCAGAAAAAAAAACCCAAAAAACAAACCATAATTTTTCCCCCTCTCTCAATAGCTAATGATCAATGTTAAGTGGAATTTTTGTTTTTGAAAACAGTTGAAGATGGTGTGCCTCAAAAGTTACTGGGTGGATCAAGTCAACACTTCCCTATTCTGTAGATGTTAAACAGAAAAATGGGAAGCCCTAAAACCCAACTTCAGTCACGAATCACATTGAACTCTGTTCCAGCTAAGAGATTGCCAGACCAAGGCCTGGCACTCCCCCAAACATGCTGCAGAGTAAATCCCACATGACCGGGTCTGTACATCAGGCAAATGCAGATGTACTTGAATAAAGGACAATGTGCTTTCCTTGGATCATGGCAAGGGAGAGGATGCAATCTGCAACTTGGAATCTCTCAGGAAAGAAAGACATTCCAGCTTTTAGCATCTATTGATGTGACATCATTTCACTGCTTTGTTTCCTTAACAGAGAAAAAGAGTTTGGCACAATGTGTAAATAGATATTTGATATTTACTCATTTTAGAGCAGCCTGTTTGACAGCCAGTCTTTAAAGACACTCCTGCCACAGAATGTAATTTATGATGCAATTCATGCTGCGATCCTTTCTCCATAGCCAGTGACAGGCTGCCCTATGGCAAATGTGACTGGCATGCAGCAGCATCCTCCATACCCCCACCCAGCCTCACATCCCAGGAGCGGCAGACAGGGTCCATAACCTGCATGCAATGGCCCTCCACAAATTCCTCCCACTCTTAAGCCTCCTGTCTGGGGTACTTTCTGCACATTTCCAGTGAACCATTTCCCTGTCTTTCCTTGCTCCCACAGCTTCTTCTATTCTATCCACTGGCAAACAAAACACACCAGTGACCTGAGCATAACTACAACACAGCAGGGCAATTTCTGTGCAGTGGGATATGCATGACTGCAGAAATCACTGTGTTTTTTATTGCCTTAGTGGACAAATTCTGCCTTTGGACCTAAAACAAGCAGACTTAGAGAACAGAATGATAGGGATAATGAAAAGCATTGAGTTTAAGTAAATTTCATTCATTACAAAAGTTCCTCTTACATTCTTAGTGCATCAAATGTTATCAACCACCCACCTGCTTTGATGGTAAACAAGTTTTAGAAATAGTTAAAATGCTATAGCTGACAGAAGGGCTTGAGTTGTCAGACTAGCTTTATCACTTCTCTTGCGAGGTGAATACGTCACCAATAGCTCATGTGAGAGCAATAAAAGCCAGGATGAGAATACAGTCTCTCACGTTTGCCATCTCACAAAGTGAGCAGTGTACTCCTACATTGCAGGAATTACAACACATCTTTACAATTGCCAATCCGAGACCTCTCATCCCGGGGCAGTCTAGCTGTTCGTCCTCTGGATAGCTGGAAAATTATACATGGTATTAGCCATCATCCTACCAGAATAAAGCTGTACTCAATGCCACAGTACAACTCACTTGTCAACACTTAACAATTCAACTTGAATAATTTAAAAAATACCTGTAAGATTCTTTCCCCTTCAAGCTAGTAGATCTGCTGCACTTGCAGAGAGTGGAGGTGTCTTCTTCCAAGCCAGAACTTGCATAGCATTTACAGACACTGGAAGCTGTATGAAGTACTTTCCAGCACTTCAAGCTCAAGAGCAGCTCCTTCTATTCACTTGAGAGGATTCATTAACAACCCTTCCCCCAGACTCAAATTTTTCAGGCTCAAAACCCATTTAGATCTCAGTCTCTGCTTCTGAAACCAATTTCAGGCCTTAGTTGTCAAAAATGGAGCTAGTGTATAGTAAAAACAGTGGAATACATTAAATGTTTGAGGCCATGTTCTGCTGCCACTGCTGAAACAGATCACCAGTATCTCACCTCTTTATTTTGTGCCTAACACAAGGCTAATTCTGACACATACACCAGATCACAGCAAGGATATTTGGGCTACCATTTCTCTTTTCACAAAAGAGATAACTCCACTAGTTATCTCTTCTAGGTTTTTTCTTTCATCTGTTTGTGAATTGGTATCTAATAGCACCAACCGCTTCATATGAGACACCAACAAGTTCATATGATTTGAAACTGTGAAATAAAAATCTTGTCAAGAAATTTTTTCTTCCTTGTGTTTTAAACAAATGAAGTTGAGTATTTTCTTTAAGTTGTACTAATTCAAGAATGCATGCCAGTTCCATAACTCAGTTGAAAAACAGATACATCACTAAATTTTCCAGGGACTGGTTTGGCTTAAAGAATCTTTCCCCTGCTGGTATTAAATCTGGGATTGAAGAGATTACCCTGAAACCTCTCCTCCTGTGCATTACAGAAAGTGCATAAGCAATTCAAAGAAACATGGACAGCTGGAAAACAGAAACACTGAAGAACAGAGCCATTTTCACAGCTCTCTCCAGTTTGAGTGAGGTGGAAAGAATTTGAGGAGTTTACATAGCCCCACACAGACGTCTGCACATGCCTATCTAAATCTGGCAACAAAAACAGCAAAAGCAAGGGAGGCTGTCACACTATCAGCCTCAAATGACAGTGGCTCCAGAACATCAAGAAGTGCCCTGACAAATGTCCAAGCTCCTACAAAGTCCATATAGGCTCTTACCTACTCTGGGACACTACTATACCTCTTAAGAGAGCTTTGAATTTAAATGCAGGTGAATAGAAAGTCATCTTTATCAAAGCACATGAATCATGGAGACCAACAGCAATCAAAAGCACCATACACTGCAGACGGCTGAGCCACACAACCTCACAACTCAACCAGCCTAGTTGTAAATCTGACCACGTGTCGCTTTAAAAAGCAACCGCACCTCTTGCAGAGGACTGCCACTCATCTCGTGGTGGGGAACACTGGTTGTGCAACAGCTCTATCTACTAACACAGGATTCACATGGTCTGTGGCAAGCAACGTCCACAGCCAAAGCAGTTTCCAGCATTACTCCATTCTTCAATATGAGATACAAACTGCCAGAGTGCTCCTTCTCTGGGCAGTGAACTATTGAGACATTTGCAACAGAAGTGATTTTTAAAGGAACCCAGACTACATCCCTCAGAAACTGCTTTATTCTACAAAGTGCTTGCTTGCAGTACCTGAAAGGCAAAAGCTGGGTGCAAGGTCATACCTACACATTCAGTGAGCACTGATCCCTCCACTCCTTGAGCTGCTTTTCCCATCCAGAACTGGAGGTATAGCAGCACACTAGTTCTTTTGCAAGTCTCAACAATCATTGGACCGATTTTAGGATTTCCAGTCTCAAAGCAGTAGCTACATCATAGAGATGTGGATTTCTAGCAAGGAAACCACAAGGTAATAGCAAAAACCTCCTGCTCTAAGAGCATGTTTCTTGTGAACAGTCATTTTTTGTATCCAATACAGTAAGATTCCCTGCACACCTGTGGGAACCTCATTAGCAGCAGTGGTCAGTACAAAGTAGTGCTGTAAAGGTCATCACATACAGATGCTGCTCCATCTCTTCTGACCTATGAAGAGCTATTCATCCTCCCCACAATGCTTTCTGCCAGAGCCTGAATAAACACTTCTTCCAAAGATCAACAGCTCTTCAGGATGTGATAAGCTGAGAAAGAAAGATCTCAACATGTGAAAAGCACACTTCTGCAAAGGGGCTGTTAAGAAGCAAATTCCATCAGTCCAGGTAATTTCCTCCTCTGGTCCAAAACAAACAGGCAGATGATGCCATAAAGCTTTCTGAGTGCTACACTAGGGATATAGGCCAATGGAATGTGTGCCAGGGAGAATGCACCATTCTCTGGTCAGCTATTCCAGCAGCATGGCATGCAACCACGGCAGCCCGCAGTCCAGCATAGGTGACATGGGCACAGCACACAAGCACTGCCACACATGCTGTCACTTTTTTCATCATTAACATGCAGAGAATCAAAGGCCTTGGCTGCTCTCATGTAAACAGGAAACAGTGCAGAAGGACTTACCCAAAGGTCAAGAGCAACACTTAAGTCCTTAAACATTAAGCAAAAGATGTCGATCCTTCCCAACAGCAGCTTCATACAGCTCTCTTAGGCAAGGTGCAAACCTTAAGTACCTCTGCTACCTCTAATATCCACAGTTGTGCTCCTCTCTACACATCTCAGCCCCAAGCTTTCCTTTAGTAGCCTTCAAGGACAGAGTTTTAGCTTGGTGATGTGCAAGCCTCCCTGTCCTACTCCTCCGTGCGCTCCCCATGGTAATGCAACTACTCAGCCACTACTGACACCTTCATGAGGCCACCTCAGGTCATGCTTAACATTAACTAGGAGCTACCCAGGGTGCAGAATGAAGCCATCGCTTTGATCTGAAAATCAGGTAGTCTTGTGAGTGGAGTGTAAAGTCAAAGAAGCTTTCTAGATAATCCAAGATGTAGAAGGGAAAGTGAAGGAGAAATGAAAATGCCATGTGCTCTCCTGAAGAAGCTGAGCCTACAAACACCAATACAAGGGCAGCAGACCATGAACTAACTTCAAATTTGTCAGTCTTCCATCAAAAAAAAAAAACCAGACCAAACTACAATTCTTTTACAAGGCAGTAGTGCCTAAAAGAAAGGTGGAAAACTTTAAGAAAGAGAACTAACTGGCTCTGAAGGGACTATACTGTTAGCTTCAATGCATGCTATGGGACAAGTGCCATATGGTTCAGTCTACAAAAACAAAGCTCACATCCATCATTACTCGGCATCATTATTCCACAGCTATACAAACTGAGCAATGACCCATTACATGTCACCTCAACATGCCAGTAAGCAGGTCAATGCATCCTGTACAGAAACTAGCACAAAAGGTTTCTCTCGCCTTTAGATCTCACCATTAAGACTGTTCATATGCAAATATCACTATCCAAGCAATTATTGGATTGATTGATATCACTGACACTTGCATACAAAAATTCTGTCTTATCCGCACAATCATATAACTCTCCAAAACAAAAAACTGTTCTACCAATATCTGGCAGTCTAGGTAAGTATGCTGAGGACCAAGACATGAAACAGCAAGTGTACTTGTTGATCAGTACTTCTGTATGGACCAAGATACTTCAGCAACAGGTATATCACAGCTAAGTATGTTTCTTCAAAGTATTTCACCTCATGATGCACCCTAATTTCAAACACTTGACCTTTACAGAGGTCCTGCCAGCCATGTTCACTAGTACTTTATTTGGCTTAAAGCAGGCTTAAAGTAAAGTTCATAATTTACAACATGATAGTAGACTCTCAATCCCAAGAGAATTTTCTGACAAACCCATACAAAACATGTTACTAAGAAGTATTTTAATATTTTCTGCCTACAATTGCATATTTTTACAGCTAGATTACAATATTTTATATTTACTAAAGGCACAGATCTTTAAAGATTTGCTGTAGTCTGAAATCATATGAGTAACATTAATTCACTCATGACCTGCCAGGGCTGAATGGTTGCCATAATTTTGCTCCTGGAGAAACAGCAACATGAAACCTGGCAGACCTCCCTTGTAGTACACCAAGTCTTTGAAGGACTCTCTGGTACCTTCCCCAGAAACAGAGTGGCCCCCTAAGCCACAGTCTCACAGTCCTGGCAACTGCAGCTTTCCACTGTGCTATGGTACTGCAAAACTGTGTCAATTAAGCACTTCAGGGTTTGACCTTTTAAGTATATTAAACTGCATGTACATTTTCATTCAGCAGTTCCTAACTATAATCAATCAATACTGCAACAAGCTATTGCAAACCAATTAACAAAAATCAACATTGTGAAAGAAGCAGGTTTTGGAAACAAAAATGGGTAATTTGTTTTTCTATTGAAAAAAAGTTGGGGAAGAATGAGAATTTACTTTTTCAAAATGAAAAAAATGACTTAAAAAAAAATTTCCTGAATAGCTTTCTTTTACTGTGTCTTTATTGTCCTAATATTGAAGCTAGAGCTTCAGTGTTTTACACAAGTTACTGCCTTACTGCACAGCTGAGCAAAGAAAAAAAGAATTCTGGCAGCTCTGGCTATGAAATTGCAGAATATAGTGTGTGAAACAAAGTATATTCCATTTCATTCAGGGAGAGTCAAGGCTAGTAAAATGAGGAGTTCCATGGTTCAAATTCAATCTTATCATGAAAAGGTATAATTTCTAAAAAGCCAAGAGAAATAGTATCTATTTAATTATGGATGATTATAAGCCTAGCCAGCCACAACACATTTACTGAAAATTTGATTTGCTTTATATGCCAAAGCTTCAATCACAATTTAAATCCTTCAAATCTGTATTATCTTTACAGTGCAGTAATTACACATCTGCAAAGAGACAAGCAACAGCAAAAGCCAAACCCAAGGCAGAATTTGATGTGTTGGGTATTTCCTTTGGAAAGAAGGATGCTGTAGTAAATATTATCTGTTAAAATTCAAGAAGACATGAGGGCTTGTGACACAGCTGTCCATGCCCACCTTAGATCTTTGCTATTTTATAGTACAATTTTCCAAACTATACAGGATATGTGTCAGGGTAACATCTGGAGGGCTTCTATTAGCGGCACACATGGCTACATTTCTTGAAGTGAGAAAATCCCTATTCCTAATTGTATATTCTTGATTTTTTCTTCTCAGAAGTTCAAGGACACAGGACACTATCCATTTTTTGTTCATTTTTGGTTTTTTTTTGTTTAGTATGCAAGAGACTTTCCTTAAAGGCAAAAGTAATAAATCAAACAATATATATAAGCAACCAAAGCCTCATTTTATCAGACGTATAATTTCAGGAAGAAAGATTTGCCCCTAACAGAAAAAAAAATCTTTTTTCCTCAATATCAAATATAACACCCTATCAAACTTTACTGACCTCAGCAGATTATTACAGGCCTGCTCATTGTGTTTAAAAAATAATTTCCTATGCTGTATAGGTGTAACAGATACTATGTCTAGCTCAGAAGGTACTAGCAGAAGCATCAGCTACCAGTGACAGGATTCTTCTTTCATGTTAAACTTGCCAAGTTTTTATTAAAGCTGGAGTACAGGAATTAAGTGTGCAAACAGTGATCTGAAAAGCAGCTGAAAGCACACATTCTTTGCCAGTTTAATTAACTCTGGAATTTCAAAATGCAGAGCTGCTACAACATAATGTTTTGGTTACAAATACGGCGAGAAACAAAATATGCCTCCTGACATACTGTTGTCCAGGTCATGTTCTGCCTCATCTTTTGCTATTTGTTTATTTCAGTATTTATTACTCTCCAGTATGGACCAAAACACATTGTCTTTCCATAGAGCTTATTATCTAAAACAGTATTTGCTGTCATTTCAGTAGCTGTCAATTGGAAAAACTCACCTTGATGTACTCATTTGAATCTATTTATTGTCATTGATATCCACAGTGTTTTGAATATTAAAAAGTCCTCTCCAAGGACTCAGGACAAAGATTAAATATGTCATGAAGGCAGTTCCCACTCCCCATAGTCATCCAGGAGGGTATTGCAGTGAGCAAGCAGGCAGCAGGCACAGCTCTGGGTGGTTTCACAACCAACTGCTGCACCTGGGGCTAAAGGCACCATCCTGCCTGCTCTGACTCAAACCCATTGCCACAAGTACACAGCAGGGGAAGAAGCCCTGCACCTCCCGTGGGTGCTGCTCCAGAGCTGGGGAGCATCCAGCTGGGACACCTCCATTCAGCTGCAGCAAAAGTTGTGGATGCCCCTCCCCTGGGAATATACAGGACCGGGGTAGATGGGGCTTGGAACAACCTGGTCTAGTGGAAAGCATCCCTGCCCATAGCAGGGTGGCTGGAACTGTGTGATCTTTAACAGATCCCTTCCAACCCAAATCCCTCTGTTGGTACTATGGATGGCCAACCCACCAGCTGGCTCCTGTGAAAGCACTCTCCCAGCACAGCTGAAGGGCAGGACCCACCATGTGCTGAGGAAGTAGCCTGCACTAAAGCCTCCCCAGCTGGTCTCATTTGAATTATGACCCTGTTGCTCTCTCTGCTTCTCTCTCACTTTCCAGAGTCCCCAGTTTTGTTCAGGCTTAGTAGTGACAACAAAAATGCTATAATCATGCAGGTACAGACAAGGACTGTACACCAACCTGTTTCACCCCTAATCAAGCACACGAAATGAATAACCACGCAGAGAGGAGTGATACAGAATTTTCTCATGTCTCCCATTTTGCCACATTGGAGCTGGGACAAACATGGCCATGTGCCTTTGACATCCAAGCCTGGGCCTGACACTAGCTCAGCCACCCTGGACAACATCAGTCACCTCCTGGGGAAGCTAGGGGCTACACAGCAATGAGACACAGGCACTTCTACTTGTTTCAGCAAGCTATTTTGTACATGTTTGTTGCTGGGTTGTTTCCACAATGGTAAGACCGTCCCCAGCACAAAGTCTCATAGTACAACAAAATTACCTCAGGGGTTCTCTGTGAAGGGAGAAGTTCCCCCTCACACACTCCCTTTTCTCACAGCAGCCCCATCTACCCAAAAGCACTCTCAGGGCCTTCGCCATACCCAGCATGACCACCCTTTCCTTTCTAATGAGCACTGGGACCAGCACACTGAGGCAGAGGACAGGACATCCAGCAGCATTGTGCTGCCACATCAGATCCATCCATGACAGCCCAGTCCCTTGGTAAGGGGAAGTTCAAGGCTCCTTACACTGCAAAACTCATCCCCACCTCATGCAGTAACAACCACTTAACAGTACTAGTCTACTCTGATTTTCCAAACAGAGATCCAGAAAAGCTTCCAGGTACCTCACAACCCTGGGAGTAACTGTCCTGGATATGAAGTCCTGTCATGGACTGCAGAGCTAAGGGAATGCTTCATCTAGAAAACTGCTAGTGGCAAGAATCTCTATGAAAATAAATACAAGGAAGGGGAGGCGGTTACTCATAGCAGATGCTAATTTAAGTCATTAGCTGTAAAAATAACTTCACATTTCCTTGTGAAATATCAAGGGAGCCGCTTCAAATTAACTAGAGGACTTGAGTTCAAAGTGACAAATAGCCCTGGGAAAGTGGAAGGCTGAAGAGAGCCAGGAAGAAAAAAGCAGTAATAATTGCAGCAGAAGAGAAAAGGTTGAATTTGGAGACTAGATGCCATAAGGCAACAGGTAGGTGAGTTGCAACATACCAAGAGAAACCTTGGGTAAAATCAAACCTTGACTCACTGAAGTTTGCTGAGATGGTGGAGCTGATCCAACATCTTCACAAATGAAGCCTACTCCCTTCCCTCTCTCCAGTGTGCAGCTGCACCCCATCCCCTTCCTCCTGCCTGCAGAGATTCTCCTCTGACCCCTTGATCAGACCAGTCAGCTCACCAAACCACAGAAAACTAACTCAACAAAAGGGCTAAGAATTCCCTGCCACAATAGCAAGCTGACTCATCTGACTGAGGGCAATCTCTTGCGACTGCAAGATGGGGGCAGTAGGAGGTGTGGAGCAGGTCAGTCCTCCCTGGCAGCAGGAAGACACTTGCCATCTTAAATAATTGAACAGGGAACCATTGCAGGAGAAAGAGGAAGAAAGAGCAAAGGAAGTAATGTTTGCTACACCAAATGGAGCAGCGTAGTGAAGAGGAAGAAAGAATGGCTGATTTTGTAAAAATGCCCCTGGGACAAAACCACTGGCAGCCATTGAGAGGGAAACTGTGGATTCAAGGCCCAGAGCACAATTTAATAGTAGATTACTGACTGAAATACACTGGTTTACTCCATTACAAAGATTCTATGCTTTGTCTTCACACTAAAGTTTCACAGCTTGCACTACTAATCAGTAGTTCAGGTTTTGTTGTCTCAACAGAAATTCATGGGAAACTCATCCAAATACAGCTTATAACTAAAAACACCATCAACAAACAGAGCAAAGCAAGACACTACCACTGGTGCCAATAACAATAACATGAGTATAATAGGCATCTTTGAAAAAGTCTGATCAGACTGAATATAAAATATGCTTTTACATACAATAATTGCAGCACTTGAAGCTACTTCAAAAGCACAAGCATATTGTACCTTGTTTCCCTGCTCAGTAATTATGAAAATAATGTTAAATATTTGTTTTGAGAATGAAGTGCACATAGCACAGTGCATTTGCACAAAGGTGATCAAATCCCTGTGCACTTTCAAATCAGTGTTTCATCACAGGCTGTTGCTTCAAGAGATGAGTACTGCTGACCAGTAGGAACTGAAGCAAGAGCAGAATCCATCTTATTGCCCTGCCTGCACTTACGATTGTAACACTGAGATGATATTGATCATTAAACCAGTAAGAGCCCAGGTGATTTTCTGCCATTTTAGCAATCTGAGTGGCTCCACAAGCACTAGCACCAAGAAGGGAGCACAGCCGCAGAGCCAGGAGCAAAATACTTTCCCCAGTTAATCACATAAGCCTGACTCAGCTTCTCACAAAACTACAGCCTCTATCCAGCCCCTACTTCTGCTGAAAATTGACACCACAGCCAGTTTCAGGATGTTGTCTTGATTATTTCAAATTCTTTCTTTGAATCAGACTTTTCATATTGGGCATTAGTTTCTCATACTGAGTGCTATGATACTCCAACGTTCAGTTCATCCAAGTAATTCAAGATGTTGAATTAAAAATTGTGATGCTCAAGAACACAACAGGCCTGAACATCTGAATTTAAAGGCCAGAAATAAGTGTGCTTTCATTTACTTACCTTTTTGCTTCTTCTAAGTGGCACAGATACTCATAAGCAATATTCTGACGCCTCCTCTCATCCATTTCCTCTGCAGAAAGCCTTTCATCATCCACAATAGCTGCAAACAGAAACCCATATCAAGTTACACATAAGTCTGGGTGATTTTTAGAGCAATTTTACTTAGAACCTGGGTGAATTGCTGAAGAAGGGAAATTAAAATAGCTATCGCTTCACTTTAAAACAGGCTTTTTATAGTATGGTGCACAAAGATGTCTAGGTCACCAAGAGCATTCTGTTCTCTCTTCAGTGAACTCAAGTTCCACTTCCTCAAGACCAAGCATGTATTGCAGTGAGGCCATTACCTGGTTTGGTGGCAGGATGGAGCACTCAAACATGGGGGGCTGAGGCTGGGAGTCAGCAGAGCTTCAGTTTACACATCCTCAGAGAAGTTTGAGGACTCTCATAAGGAAGCTCAAGGCAAGAAGTGGGTGGAGCAGCCCCAGGCTAAGCAGATCCTCAATAACAGGGACAAAGACAGCACACTGCAAAGGTATCTCAAGGACAAGGTGGGAATTGGTTACAACTTCAGGAACCCATGAGACTGCAACATGCTGAGCTGCCTCCCACTGATGGAGGTGATGAGGGTTGTAATCAAATGAACCATCTGTGGTTTCTCCTACTTGCTGCTGCAACCTCATCACCTCCCATAAAAACACTCTCCCAGTCTACTAAGGATGTCTGTGCACATCTCCAGCTGCAAATTACCCCAATTATTTACAGCTACTAGCCAGTGACTGGTCTCTCTCTACTTGTGGAGTACAGAGGGGGCCTCTGTGAGCAGCTCTCCCATTCTTCCAAATGGGAGTTTGAAGGAGCATACTGTAGTGCTGACTTGTAGGTGAATTTTAGCCACAGCAGGTGAGACTTCCGGAAACAGCCTTCAGCATAAATCAGTTACCAAGATGACACACTGTTTGTACTAGGCTGACAGTTGGACCAGATCATCTTGAAGATCTCTTCCAACCTTGACGATTCTGTGAAAAGATGGGGTCTTCCATTCCCTCATGTTTCTCACCCATGTATTCACATCACCTCTCATGTCATAGCTGGCAACCCAGTGGCTGCATCAGTGAACCAGAACAAGGGGCAGCTCTTGCTAAAGAGACCTGTTTCTGGGAAAATTGACTCCCTGATCTGAGCCACTGCACATTTGCAAACACAATGGTGCGGGCACAAGGGAGGGGGCGGAAATGCAGGGCTGGGCCAGCTACCTTCTGTGGCAGCCCACAAGCCGGTTAACTGAGAACATCATGACATCCTCAGTAAAAAAACACAGCCCCTGCTTCTCCTGAAATGCACTATGACATGCTTTGTTAGTTCCATTCCCACACAGACTCCCGCATGCCATGAGCAAGTTCTCAGCTTTTCCCTGACAATTGTTTCAAGTAGTGGATAAACACTTTCTGGTCATGGATACAGGCAACTCAAGTAAAAGGCACTTAAAACCAGCAGGACTCTGGGCTTTGCAAGTACTTGCATACTTTGAAACCTGTACCTCAAAAAAAAAAAAAAGTCAGAAAAATTATCCCACAGGCATTTACTGAAGACACAGAAGAAACTACATTACTCGGCCACGTTTTGGATTGATGCTACCATACATTTGTTAATGTCTTGTATAGCTGCTTCAAGCTTCGTAGTTTCAGTTTTAATGACCACATTAAGAGTTGATGTGTCTCATCTTCCTTTGCTTTTAAGATTGCTCTTCCTAATTACCCAGATGTTTCATACACCAGTCAAACAAATACATGTCTTGCTCAGAGTTTCTTTCAAGTCTGGTAGCTCCAATAAGCATGACTCACTCTAAAATGAGCTCTCAGATACTGTAATCAGGATATCACTTGCCATGAACCAAAACATTAGTTTGGAGGCAAACATGGGATGCCAATGGTAAAACACTGTGCCTGGCAAACTGGCCATGGAGGCTCCTCTAGTACTCCTCTTGCCCTCACCACGATCATCACAGCCAGGACAGACTGCTCCTACTCCATGACACAGCTCCTCTGCTGCAGAGGGTTCCTGACCGATATCTGGGGCCACTTTTCAGAAGCTCTCCCAACTATGAGTGCTCATAAATGGAGACAAGTGCTGTCAGAAGAGCCCAGCTGATTGTCCTAGCTGGCTATGGTCCTGTCAGCTAGGGTGGGACAGCCAATACCCCCCATGACAATTCCCACGCCCTGTTCCTCTTAACTTGTTGAACAGTCTTTACTCCTGCCCTCCAAAGACAGCTCAACACAGCCATAAGCAAAGCAGCAAAAAAGGCAGCTTGTCTGAAGGTAGGTGAAGGAAAACCACATGACCCATTTGATAAGTATCAGTCTAGGAATTAACCTGAATAACACTAATGCTTTACAATCTAGTCCTGGATCTGCACATCCATGGGTGCCTCCCATCCCCAACAAAGGCATCGCAGATCAAGCAGCCCTGGCCAGCCTCAAATCCCTCATTAAAATTATTTACAAAGATTGATGAGGGTGGATGAAGGCACCAACAGATATTGTGGAATTGTAATAGTTGTTCTGCTTAGCCAACACTGCAACAATGAGAGGAAAGGGCAAGATTCAAGAACAAGTAGACACTGGGAAGTGGAAAACCCAGCTCCTTTCTAGAGGACGTATCAGCAGCTCATAAGCTGTAAATCAGACTTTTTTCCTGTCAGGGCCAAAACAGCTAAAGTTTCCAGGCTGAGTATCTGAGCAGTGAAAATAAAGAGCACAGGGAATGTCAACACCTACAGTGCTAATCTTGGGAGGAGTCTCTAACAACACCAGCTTCCAATAATGATTACATACTTGCCCTCTAGCATATACTGGTTTCAAAGCAACTGTGCTATCACATCAAGAGTGGTTGCAGACACAATTTTAGAAATAGTAATGACAACCTGCAGGATAAAGGTGGCCTCAGGACTGAGGTGTAGAGGCAATTACTTTGAAGACTTGGCTTCTTAAAGTCTAGTCTATAATAATATATTTTGGCAAGGGCTTCAGTCTTTGACTAGAGCCCTGCATATATCCTCCTTCAAACAACCTGAGAGCATCCATCAAGCCAGCCGCACCAAGTTCAACACACAAACAAGTTTGGTTTGGAGACAGAAACCTCAGTCTTTCTGCTTAACAGAGCAAGTATTAGTCAGAAGACTAGGAAGATTGATGAAAGAATAAACATATTTCTGCTATATCAGTAACTTTTTGATAATGCTCAGCTCACAAAGGAAGAGAGTGCTGCAATAAAGGGTGTCATGTGGCAGAACAATCAGGGCTGGGCTTCACTCTACCAAGCAGGATCCTGACACAAAATGTTCCAGCTGAAAAGATCCAAATGCCATAGAACAAGGCACACTCTACATCTAAGCTATACAGAGGGGAAAAAAATGCATCTCAACATCTTACAATTAAATTCATCAATTACATGGCTTAATTTCAAATTGAGAGGAAAAATCTAAAATATTGCCTCAAAGAGGGAATGTTAACAGTGCATCTGGACAACCAACAAGAACTAATAAAAATGCTAGCCTTAACGCTCTCTATTTCAATTCATTTTAGAGGTTGTCATCCTGTTAGCCAACAGTCAGTAGACACAAAATGTGTTAAGACACCAAGTTCACTCAGACATTTCTTCATTAAAAAAACAGTAAAGGAAGAGTGTGTATGAAACACATGGAACAGTGAGCAGTACTAAAGCTTAAACTGCCACACATGAGAGAGACTGATGCTAGTACTCAGTATGGTGCACCAACTTTCTAATTCCTCCCACAACTGACTCAACAGAAATAAAATAACATTCTCCTAACAGCTTCCTACATACATATATTCTACATATTTAGCACAAAAGTGTTTACCAAGGAGTTTTCCTAAACTGAGAGACTTGGTCATCTTCCATCAACTGACACCTTGCACTCACACGCACCTTCCTCATTCTAAAATCGTCCTGTGTAGGCAGTATCTAGGACTAATTGATGTTTGCGGTCTGGTTATGAATTGCAAAGCTTTCTGATGTGCCCTGATCCAAGACAGCTGCTCCAGTTGCTGGCAAATACTTGGAACTATGTCATTTGCTGACCACAGAGCTGACAACTCAACCCAACGTGCTCCACGTACCTACAGCCAACATGGTGCCTGCAGGATTGACTAAGTCTGACTCAGCATTAGTAGACAACATGAAAATATTTTGAATTTCTGGATTTGAGTAAGTTTTCAGAAATAGAGCCACCACTTCTGAAGATGCAATATTATTACTGAAACTAGCAATCCGCCCAGGTGCACAAGAGCCACTGGAGCCATGAACAGAACTAACAGAATCTGGAAAGAGAATCAAAACTTCAGGTTCACATAGATGTGGTCACTTTACACAAGAATTTTAAAAACAAGTACTGTCTCTGTAAATGTAATCCAGTTCAGAGCTCACCCTCATATTACATCCATGACAAGGATTTTGGAGGTCCCAAGCTCACAGGGATAATTTACACTGATACTGAGTTTACTGGAAATCTAATCACTGTTTCAGTGCCTCACCACTCAAAGAATTTCTTCCTAGTGGCTAATTTAAATCTACCCTCTTTCAGTTTGCAGCCATTCCCCCTTGTCCTATCACTACAAAGCCTTATAAAAAGTGCCTCTCCATCTTTCTTGTAGGCCACAATAAGGTCTCCTGGATCCTTCTGTTCTCCAGGCAGAACAATCCCAATTTGCTCAGCCTGTCCTCACAGGACAGATGTTTCAGCCTTCTGATCATTTTTGTGGCCTCCTCCTCTGGACCCGTTTTAACAGATCCGTGTCCTTCTTATGCCTGGGGCCCCAGAGCTGGATGAAGCACTCCAGATGGGCTGCTATGTGGCTGGAGTGGAGTGGGTATAATCGCCTCCCTCGACCTGCTGGTCACAGTAGTTTATGTTTGAGTTTACATTAACTAAGGGGAGTTTCACAGGTCTAATTTGCAACAGTTTGCAAATTAGTCATGGATCTGTGGATTGTACTTTTAGATTATGCTAAACTTAAAATTTCTGTAATATGTAAGGAAAAGTAACATTTGTAACAAGTTCTGAATACAAATTTACAGAATACTTTATGAGGCATAATCCTTAAATTATTCAGGTACAACCATTTACCAAAGAGTTTTTGTTATCTTGAAAAACTGAGGCTGGAGAAAAAGCCCTGCAAAACCTACAACAGCACTTAAGGCTTCCTGGTCATTAATTTTCTCTCAGACATACAACTATCTGCAATAGTTCAAGAACAGCACATGGCTGCTTCTAGCAGGCAGACCCTCTAATAAGGCATTTGCCACAGACATACCAAAGGACTTCTTATACTGAAGAAGGCAAAGAAAGGAACAGAAGCTTTTATCTCCCAGGGCCAATCCCCCTCAGTTTCCTGCCACCAGGGACTTTTTCCCATGGCAGGAGAGACGTGAGCAATAAGGAGGAGAGCTCTTTTGGCACCACAACAGGGAAGCTCAATGAACAAGACATAACAGATGATGGAGAGAACAAAATCCTCTTACAGTGATAGAATAGAATTTGTAAAGTCAGGGTTGTGCACAGGGGTGGGGGGGTGAAGAAAGATACAGGAGAAAATACTGTAAAATGCTGGGATAAAAGTTTTTCACTAGAGTGTTTGAATTAAACATTAGCTAAACCACATTTGGCAGTCTCAGCTGTCTGCTGTCCGAGCCACACAGTAAGCAAGGCAAGGCAGTGTTTCAGTCCACTGACAAGAAGTTCTGCAAATTCTGTTTATGTCCCCCTCACACCTTCCTGCCTCCTCCTCCCAAGCTCATATCCCCTACCCAGTATTAATACACTCAAAAGTACTTGACAGAGCCATGCTATAACAAAAACAAAAGCCCGGGAGCCTTTCCTGCACAAAAACTTCTGACTGGCCACAGTTTGCTGGCCACAGCCAGTTCCAGTGATAGCCAAACCCAGTACAACAGGCTCTAGGCAGCATCCCATTTATGTCTCCCTGTACTGTGAGAACCTTAAGCATTTGTCATCACAATTCAGTGCTGTAGTTTCAAGAAGAAGCTAGTTGCATTTTAGATGGTCACAGTGACTTAAAACCTTACAGTCACTGTGACTTAAAACACAGTATTGTTTTAAGTTCAAATAACTTACGCTATTTGAGAACATACAACTATTTTGTCCTAGTTTGAAAGAGGCCAGTAAATTCATCTTTTTATTCCTAGTAAAAAAATCACACTCTCAGGTACCCATCACCCCAGGAGTGCCTGCCTTGGGCAGTTCAACTCCATGGTTGCTCCTAGTTTGGCAGTTCACATGCTGTCATTGCACCAACACAGCACCAGCCAAGACCTGTACCTGAAGCAGGTTGAGCTGGCAATGCTCTGAGGCAGGCTCACTGCTCCCTGAGCTGTCCTCACTGCAACAGGACAGGAGCTCAGAGCACTGGCAGGAAGCTGCAAAATACAGGGAAAAGATACATGTACAGATATCAGAACGACACTTCTCAAAGCTACAAGCAGATGGAGTTCCCCCCTCTGAGCCTCCACTCCCAATATCAACTTGCAGGTATCTAACGTAACAGTTTATTAAATATGCAGAAGAAACTATGTCAACTATAACTATGTGAACAGAGATAATTCAATAGGCTACAACGAAAAAATGGCTTTACAGCACCAAACACCAATTACAGGTGTTCTGTTAAGGTACTTTTTTACCTACAGGTCTATTGTTATGCTGGAAGTTATTTATCTTTGGATGAAAAATTTAAGGCTTGGATGAAAACAGCTTTCTACAGACTTCTTCTGTCAAAAAGTACAATTGCAAGCAACTAGCATGTGTCTCACAGTAATAAAACCAGATGGCCTGAACCTTTTTCTGTGTCTCCAGTTAAGGGCATTCAGTCCATTCCTTGAACATTTGCTCCAAGAAAGGGCTCTAGACAAAGGCAGACACTGCAAGCACAAAAAAACCTACCACAGCTGTGAACTTGGAGGCCAGATTCACATGAGATGGTAGACTAATACACTTAATTAAAGCATAAGGGTGTCCAATATGCCATTTTTCAAATGTTCCCAACATTGAACTACTCTCTCCCTCCCTTAAAAAATTGCTGTATCTCTCCTAATCTAGTTATTTCATTGTCAAAGCATGCAGGCTCATAGTTTCAAACAAAAATACAAATGCATGCTCTGGCCAGCAGATAGATATTATCCGTTCTCACAAATTGTGTGACACACAGGATCTCCAGGGCCACTGCTCTGGACTAGGTCTCACTGCCAGACACTGCGCAAACAGGGAAAGCAAATATGCACCATTAGCATGGGAGTGTTGACAACAGACATCCAGTAAAAAACATCCTGATGTAAAATTAAAAATGTTTGCTAAACCAGTCTTTCCCCTGAGCTTTCTCATAGAACCTCATTCCTGTGCATTTACTTTCCCAAGTCCTCCTCCTCCTCCCATTTCCTTGATAAAGGTCTTATTTCAGTCTTATGTCTCTGTTACCACAAGGCCAGCCACATCCATTAACAGATACTGAGCACTATTGCAATACATGGACCTTGGGACTATCGTACAAGGGGACAGTGATGCAACAGCAACCACATTCCATGTTCCTGGAGCCAAGTGTCAAAACCACTTCATTTCAGTCGGACACAGTAGGGCTCCTCAGACACATCTCAAGATACTTCAATCTCCACAAAGTTTAGAAAATGTCTCATTTAACCACAGACACAAGATGGTTTTGGCATTGACCAAGTCACTACATGCACTGCCAGAAAGTTTAACATTGAATTTTCTGCTTACAGGTATACACATCCTGCACTCTGCTTTTAAACCTCAAGCTTTTTATGGTACCATCAAGTGAGACTTAAGCAGAGGTAAATATTAAAAGACACTAAGTAGCTCTGACATTACCTTATTCTATGATGATACTAGAGCATAGACATCTCTTTTCTAGTAGCGTCCCTTAACCCTGTGCAGAAAAATAACATGTTTCATTTTGTCGCAACTTCATTATAATTGTTCAGTATGTTTGGAAGAACAAGGAGAAAAAGTAATGGAGTTGAAGCAGATCAAAGCCCAGACATTTTCAGTTAGCTGCAAGTGTTGCCATCTTTGATTACAAGGATGGGATGGAATGCAATGTATCCAGCTTATTGCTCAACCACTTCCACCAACATCTAACTGCTGGTCTCACCGTCTCCAGCAATATTTGGTGTAATTGCTTAATAAAATTGTAACTGTTTATCTTTGCATACTTTGCTAGCTGGTCAGTTCAACGCACAACAGGTTTTCCTAAGATTCAGGTGCTCTAAAAATTCTGTTAAAACTCTAGCTCCTTTCTATGACCTTAAACTTTTAGGTCAACTTAAACAATTGACCTTAACACTCTTCACTCATGGGGTTTTTTTGTTGGTTTTTTTTTTTAAACACTCTTTACTCATACTCACTATTTACTAACAAACCCTCAGCCTAGGTTCCCAAAAAAGTCACAAGTCTAAGGAAGCACTCAGACTAATGGACCCTGAAGAGGCAGTAAACACCAATTACAAGCTATTTCTTTCACTTACAGGCCTTACTATCTCCACATGCTTAGTCCAAACACATTAGCATGGCCAAACTTCAAGGCAGCTTTCAGAAGGTTACACGGTATCTCCTCCAGCTGGAAGGTTTGTTTAGTTTCCACATATTTACAGCAGGAACGACATTTTTCATGCGGGCTTGAAAAAAAAAACCCACAATTTTTTGAAGGCTTGAGGCGTTCAAAATAATATTGCACATTTGACCAAGCTTTCCTTCTCCAGAGATTAGTTCATGAGAGAACAAATAAAAAAGTGTCAGATTTCTTTGCCACCTTTATACACTATTTTCTTAAATAAAGAACTTGTCATTTGAATTCTACGTATTTTGATAAAGTTACCTTTTGCTCTGTTCATGTCACTGGAATTACTTCAACCTGTTTGCTTTTTATTAGTAATACACTTTAATAATCCTAAATAAAAGAGCCAAAATTTTACCATATGGATTCCATTTCCTTACATTTTACCTACTGTGACCTCAATTCAACTTAACACAAGAAGACTGTTAATGAAATAATGAGGACAGTTTAATCTTGCCAGGCTAGTAAAATGCACCATGCAACTATGAAAGACAGAAAAATGCTAGTGTCTAGAGTGTGCCTTGGTATCAACCCTGTAATTAGATTTAGTCAGAAGACAAATGCAAGTCTTTTGCCTACAAATGCCATCAAATTTTAGTATTAGGCAGTTTATATTTACTTTTTCTCTGAATAGAATTGCAGGTATATCAATAAGTCAAATGTATACACACATCTACACAAAAGGACAAGTAGCTTGTGGGCAGTAAAACACTGTGATGATCATGCAAAGAGAAAAAAACTAATCCAAAAGGCATTCATCCCTATGCAAGCAGTTGGAATCAAGAGCCACAAATTAACAGGAAAGATGACTGTGTCTGCAGCCTTCGGCAGAACCCCAAAGGCAACTTTCATTCTGTGTAATCACACCACACCACTGCCTGTGGCCACAACCCCACCCATCAACAATGGTGGCAGGGCAGAAAGTCATTGCAGAAGTGGAGTGGAAGAACAGGAAAGTGGGGCTGGAGACCATCAGTATGTAGGGCAGGGCACAGACAGAACTCACTACAGGCAGTGCAAAATCCAGATTCAGGACTGTCTGCTCATCATGTGTTCACATGCATTGTTACCCACACCTCTGTTGCACTCCTCTTAGCCATCTGCATAGCAAAACCTCTGACCTGGCAACAGTAAGATCGCCCTAATTGTGTTGTTTAAGACATCTCAGCCAACACACAGGACCAGAATAAAGCACAAGGCTTACTTACGTACAAAGAGGGACCATGGGTACTGAGGAAGGTAAGCATGTTTGACAAGAGCTACTATACTTCACCAAAGGCAAACTACTTGAAATTCACAACAAAGAGCATGACATAAAGGTTTTCTGCTTCTGTTGATGCTCCTTGGTAGACATTCAGAAGACTGATAACCATTTAAACAGTAACCAATTAAGATAATGCCCTGCAAATGCTGCACAGGATTTTTGGCTAAGTCAGGACCTTGGTCGATTTCTGTTTCAGTCTTGAAAATGCCAGAAAACTGATCTGCATTACAACTTGAGGCCAGAACAGTGATTCATAAATACATTTGTAGCAAACCTCTACTACCCAGGGGCTGGTTAGGGAAGGCCTACACTTGAATGCAATAAAAGAGGAAGACAAGAACGGAGACAGGCAAAGTGAAAGAGAGGGGGAAGGATGAGCAACTCAGACCTCCTGAAAGAAGTTTGGGAGGAAAGGGTTACCAAATGGATTCAATACTCAGGTCATTGGAGAGTTGAAACCAGAAAGCTTCCTATCACCACATTCTCAGTACAGTAACCGACTTAAAGAAATGTGGTAAGGTGCAGCTTAAAGAACAGAAAAGGAGGATGACAAGCAGGAATTCTGGAATAAAAGAATCTGAGGGGAAATCTGTGTCTGGGTCACTAAGTAACTCAGACTGTAGAGCTGTAGGAGTCTTAGTCTGAACCAAGAGACTCCAGAGGACTGAAACACCTGTCTAGGAAAAGCCACAAGCAAGAGCACCACTTAACCACTGATTAAATTGGAAATCACCATGAGAAAGACTGCAGTGTGGAAACCCTCAGCCTTGACATCTGGTCTTCATTCTTCATTTGACAATTCATCTTCTGCTTCTTTCACAGCCAGTCTGCTGCAGCGTCCTTCTACCAAGGTCTGAATAAACCATCTGCTTCACTTTTTCCACATTCTGAGAGGAGCTCCAGAAAACACCAGAAATGTTGCAGCACATTTTTCCTTCAAGATACAAATTGAAGCATGTGAATATGCCACGGGGTTTTCAGCTTTAAACTGCAAGAACACATCTGCCTCTGCCTGCCTGGGTTTTCATTCCTCAATAATTATTACAGTCACAATATCTCCAAAGTTTGTAATTCAAATTCTTTGATTTATAGGCACAACAGCTTTTTTTTTTTTTAATCTTGGTGGGGAGAAAAAACCTTAAGCATTAGGGATAACAGAACTGAAAATTTAGTTTGCACCTACAGACACAGAGAATGAGATTGAACAGTTAATACAAAAATGGCTTCAAATTAACAAGAACATAAAGAAATGCTGTATGTTCCACAGATACAGTAAGTTTAGGTGATGAGCAGGACCCTTGGGCACCCAGAGGCAGAGACAGAACACATAGCAGTTCCTGTCCTCCCTCCAACATTCCAGGCTCCCCTGGGAAGGCAGCTTTGCTGCTTGTTGAACAAGCCCCAAAACCACTGTGCATTCAGTAACTGTTTCTACAGCTGATATGGCCCAGCACAGGCAGGAACAACAAAATAAAGGGTGGAGGTACAATATTAGTCTCACAAGCTAGAATCTCACTCCAAAACCTCTGTTGACTGTGCTGCTCCACATAGAGGCAGAAAGGCACAGTGGATAGAGATGCACCTTCTTTGTTCCTGCTTCATCTCATGGGTGAGATGATAAATTCCTGCAGGAAGAAGGCAAACACAGCATACCTGTGCAAGTACCCAGCTCAGAGGCAGTGCCAGGCCAGCAGTAACCTCAGTTACCACTTGAGGCCTGCTTGGCTGCCTTCACTATGCAGTAAGCAAGTGTTTGCAAAAGTACTGGAGCTGATACTGCTAGCTCCAGGGTAATCTCCTCCCAGTCCTCCCTAGTAGGTCACTTCAGGAGCACACTGCATAGGCAGGCAGGCATTGCTTGCAGGGCACTCGCCCACAGGGCTTCTGAACAACTCTGACCCTTAATTCTCATTCGCATACATACCCAGTAATGTGAATTAATTTTTCCTTCATCATCAGGAGTTAAAACCATAGGAGAGAACAAAATCACAAAACATTTGAGCCTTGAATAACAGGCCTTTGAGCAAGGTTTGAAAAGAGCAGACAAATCCTGACCTTTCAAGTCAGTACATCCAGAACATATTTACTGAAACTCAAAACTGCTCTGACAATGACACATCTACCATTGCATATATTACTGCAAAATCATCAGATACAGAGTGAGCTAGATGTTGCTCATAACTTATCAATAAACCAAGTACTTTTATTTCCAGGACAAGTCTTTGACAGCTGCACTCAAAAGATAAATTTTTACCCAAACTATACACTCAAGTTTCTAAGTATAACTATTTGTTCTACTAAATTTCCTCTAACCTGAAAGAAACTTTGTCGAGAGCATCCTGAATAACTTAATTTTTCAGGTTATTTGCTTATGTCTACCCTATAACTCAAAGTAATTTCTGAGTTAATGGAGCAAGCACTGACCTCAGAACAGCCTCCTTGTTACCTTGAGCACATTTTCTCGAATGAGAGTTTGACAGTGACAATGTTAAATATCAATGTGTATAAAATATCAGGAGCATATCAGAAACATTGTGTAAACACCCCAAAACAAGTATTTTTGCTTGCTTGAAACAGCAATATTAAGACCACCAAAATAAAGGAAACATAACTAGCATTAAATCACTGTTACGGCAACAACAGTACAAACAATACACATAAACTTCACACCAAACTAAGTTATGTGTTAGCAATTTTTGAAGTCTCTCTCCAAAAAGAGAAATTTGCATGCATAAGGACTGGGCACAGAATTTTATAACCTTTTGTATAGCTGCATTTTGTTTCCTTTCTTGAAGCACTGCTTCACAAAAATCGAGACATTTGCTCAGTTTGTAACGGTTCTTCCTCCAAGTTTTGCCCTGGTTTCCAACTCACACTGTATGGTCAGCTTCTTTATAATGAGGTATTTACAGCTGCAAGAGGGAGTGGAGCTGTGTAAAAATATAGCTACTCCATCCGCAGTATCTTGCCCAGGTGAGTTTCTACCATTCCTATTCTGTATGGTAACTTTCTGGGGAGACCCACAGTCACAACAAGCTTTGTTCATCAGAAGCATCCCTCCTCTTCCTGGCCTCGACACGAAAAGCTGTGAAGTGTGAGCACATGTGAAATACATTCTACCTAATTTGTAACAGTTTTCATGCAAATGGTCAACTTTCAAGTCTGTACTTTATAACTTGAGGAAATTATATTAAAAAAACTTGATCACATATCAATTGTTATCTGAAATGTGCCCAAGAATCTAGTGGAGACAACTTCTGCCGCTGCTATAGGAATCCAAATTTCTTAACTGCTCATTTCTTCATCCTTTTGGGGAGTCCAGATAGGCCCGTCAATGGGCAGCATTTGCAGCCTACCAGTCAGCACCCTCCTGACAGAGTTTCAGGAAGAAGAATACAGATGAACATTACAGAAATCCACCTCTGTTTTTATCAGAAACTTCTACAAACAGTTATGAAGCTACTTAATTTTTGTAAGTGTGGCAACAAGAAACCAAAGCAAACCCTCTCCCCCCACCAAAAAAAAGAGGAAACTACTGAGTGTTATTGCCATGGTTCAGCGTTATAGGAAACACCAGCCTTTGTTTTGCCTGTTATTAACAACAATACTAAGAAATTTGATTCATTTTGTTCTAGGACAGCTCATATCTGTGTCATCTTCAGCAAAACCATGTGGTCTTACTTCTCATTTTCTATGTGTAGATACAAGTTGGTGCACAACAGGCTGGCTTTACAAGTAGTAAAAAGGCTGTGTATTTTCTGGATTATTCTAACCCGTTTGTTGAACATCACTACCATAGTCACAGGTGATACAAATTAGCAGGCAGTCACATCCAGTCCTTGAAGGTAAGCTATCTATCCACCTTCTGTAATCAGCTGCCGTGCAGCCTCGAATGCCAAGCCAAGCCTGGTTCATCTCCCAGCCCCCACTAAATCACAGTGAAGAAATATGCGCTCTGCTGTGGCCTGAAAAGAAGTATTCAAAACAACTTCTCAGCTCAGATATAGGGAAATCACGTTTACTGTGTGCCTGGTTTTAAAACAGCTGACCATTTTTCCTTGGTCAAAGCCCTGTCCCAGATTTCTCTACACATAATCCCTGCCCTACCCAGCACTCCTTCATGTTCCTTTTCAGTTACACCACAACATACCTATGCTGATACTTCAATGATTATTTATTCTGCTATACTGTATTGGGAACATATGGAATGTTAGAACTGTTTACCACTGAATAGAGACCATCCAGTCAGTTATAGCTTGGGTAAATCAGTTGGTCTTGAAAAAACTAAAAATCCCAGAAATAAGCAGCACATACCACAAGTTACATTCTCATCCCCACAGCTCTGAGGCCCTGCAAGTCAACAGCAATTTTATCAGCTACAAAAGAAGGTTGAAAAAGCATCTTGAATCTCACTTTCTACAAAAAAAAAAAGCATTTATTTTTCTTTCTTATTTGAGTAGTCTAGAATTCAGACAGTTTCTTCAAATTTTCTTACCACTGCAGCACTGCCTGGCAAACACTGCCAAGCCTTTACTGACACAGATTTGTGAAATTACAGCAGTAATGACAAGATTTCCTCAAAAATATTTCTGCACTTCAAAACTCCTGGGGCAACAGAGAGCTGAAAGCAGCCCTAGCCCTGTCAGGCAGACAGGGCACAAGGGTGTCAGCAGCACCACAGCAGAGGCAGCTGAGGACACCAGGGCAATGCACGTGACACTCCTTCCTGTGTGCCCCAGTCTACCCTTGAGTTCTACCTGCACATTTTCCTGCCTCACCACAGGCACACTTTCCGGATCTCTATGTGCAGCAGCAGCACAACTTGACCTGCCATTCTTCCAGGTGTTCGTGCTCATCCCTACTGCAGCTACTACGTCATGCTGGCAGACCTGCCTGTGGGCTCATGCTGCAAACCAGACTGGGGACCTAATCCAGCCAAAAATAATTCCATAGGAGGAGTCAAGGTCACCTCTTCCACCAGCAGAGTTGACTGAAAGCACACTCAAACCCACAGTTTCAGGGTGCGGTTGCAGAGCAATTTTAGCACCTCTAAATTCTGGCTGCAACAGTCCCACCTGGCCAGAAAGTCCCCCTGCTTCGGTCAGCAGGCAAGGCTGAGAGACCTGCAGTCATCCCCTGCAGAGACCAGAGGTGACTGCAAATCCAGCAATGCAAATCAGCTCTGCTAAGAGAGATTAGCTTCCCGACAGATTGGATATCCATGCTGGCAAGAGGTGAAGTTGTCTTCAGCAGCATGACAGAGCAGCTGAAGACAAGTTCAGGCTGCTGAAACCTCACCAGTTGCAGCAAAGCAGGAGATGGGATCCCAATGCAAAATAACACCAGTTAAAAACAACATCTTATAAAAAAATGTTGATCCTAGACACAGGATCATGTTCTCAACAAATCTGTGTTCTTGATTAGTTCAAGTTTTTTTGGCCTTGTTTCTAATCACTTCAACCAGAGTAGTCCCAGTACTCATCTACGCTTCCCCAAAACATCTTTGAAACAACCCCCTTAAAACACAAGTGAAGCATTTACTGGCCTATAGTTCGACCCTACAAGCCTGTGGAAAAGCAGTTGCCTTAATGAAGCACACTTCTGTACAGAGTTCGGGCATTTCCCATTCCAGCTGCCCCTGGATTAATCTGTGCTCTCCTCCCAGAAGAGGAGGCTCCAATCCCACAAATATAACCAGTTTACAGAGCAGTTTTATAAATCAAGCACAAATCCAGGAGGTTATTCTTCATTTCAGGAGGAACAGACAGTAGAGGATTGATAGCCTGCATGACTACAAATTCCTCTTCACACTTTGAAGCATGGTAGGAGTTGGTTTAAAGACCTTGCTAGATGCCACAAAAGCTTTCACTGCACTTTCAAAGAAGCAGGTCAGAGTCCACAAGAGAGGACTGGCAGAGACCACATCCTTCATCACTCACTTTAGCAGAAGCCATGAACTGCTTAGTCTGATACACGCAGGCCAAGATAAGCACCTGAGATGAGGACAGTAGTTTCTAACAACTTTGGAGCCTGGCTGGCAGACAAGGCAGGACCACACCTGGAGGCAGAAAGTCTTTATGGGCTGGCAGCAGTTTGCCAGCAGCTGTGAGTCAGAGCTCTGAAGTGCTTCTTGAATCTTATTCCTGAAGAATTTATAGCTGGACGACCTCAACTTTGGCAATAAGTGATAAAAAAGAACTGACATAATTCCTCTGGATAAGTATTTCTTGCTAGTGCATATTCATTTGAATGAAACAGTAATTTAACACTGAAATCAGCCACCAGCACAGGTTCCTAATGGCTGTTTATGTGCTTACACATTTCAAAAGGTATTTAGAAGCTAAATGTTTCACTGTGCAGAGTTTATAGGAACACCATCTGGATCAGCAGCCCATTCCCTCCCTCTCCCACCACCTTACCAAGGCCACTGGCCACCAGACAACACACTGCAGGCACTGCCTGCCCCACCAGCCCTTCACCACCGCAGACCAGGGCACTCTTGTCCTGTGCCACAGCAACTGGCAAAACTCAACTGGAGTAGTGCCAGGGCAACATGTTGGTCTCCAGCACAACCCTATCCCTGTGTCAGACGCTCAGCAGCCCCCTTCTCCTCCCAGCAGTGAAAACCAAGCAGCATGTGTTCAGCAAACCTCTTCAAAGCCCAGCTGGCACCAGGCTGAAGGGGACATTGCTGTTTTCTGAAGGTGAACGCAAGTGCCAAGGTGCAGGAAGTGCTGACCCATGAATGACTGTCCCAGTCTTATCAAGGATCAGCAAATGAGGCGTATACAGCAGGCACCCCTCCTCAGAATGGGGGGCACCTGGCCCCCGTCCCCCCAGTCATGGTCCCCAGGCCAGGGGTAGGCACAACTCCTCTCCGTCCAGTACCCACACTTTCATTCCACAACATGCAGTAGTTCAAGGATACGGGTTCCAAAAAAACAACGAAACAGCCCGAACAAGTGAAGCAAACACAGCAGGTTAATCATTTCCCACAAGGAGCAAGCACAAGAGAGCACACTTGCTTATCATCACACTGAAATATGACCCACCAGTCCTGCCTGTCACTGACAGGCTTTTTTTTCTGCCTTATGTGTAGGGTTATTCCTAGTAAAACATAGTCAGCTTGAACCAGCAATAGTATCAAGCAAACTTCGAGCTCAAAAAATTATGTAACTGAAACCCCACTTAACAGAACAGGCAAGCTAAAAATCTGCATGCTTCCTATTCCCTGCCTCAAGTATCGGACTTGATGTAGCACACTCACACGTGCTATAAATCCTGTTTCCAGTGCAGTATTAATATTTCCTGTTTCAACAGCATTCAAGTAGCTTTAAGCATGCTGTAACATAGCTCTGTCCTTTCTTTACCAGCAAACCTCATGGGAGATGAACCTGCTTTGTACAGAAAGCACACAGAGAACCACTCCTACCAAGTGAATTATGTGCACTTGGTTAAACAAAGCAGTTAAACTTTTTGAGTTCTCATTCAGCAGTTTAATTATTAGCAACCTACAAAAGAGTGGAAGAGATAAACAGTGTATTTGGTTGCCAAATAACACCCATCAATAAAAAAGGAGAAAAGAGTTCTCATAAGTCACCAGCACTACAAGAAAGCATACACCCAAAATATATATGCATAGGATACAGCAAAGCCTTTTTTTTTTTTAAGTTTAAAAAAAACCAAAATCCCATCTGTTTTCACTTAGGAAAATCCTATAGAACTTTTACCAAAAGACTTTTCCCCCTTTTTAGATTGAAAAACAGCTATTTGTTTCACTGCAGTTACTAGACATGCAGACAAATTTATAGTTTTTTTATGTTAAAACCTTTTTGAAAAGCCACTGGTTTGCAAACTTTCACATCCTGCTGAGCGAAGAAGCTAGGTTTCATAGAGAGGCGTAGGCTGTGTTTCACTTCAGGTTTGCCCTGCCTGTCTCCACAGGCAGAGCAGCACTCCCTCATGAAGCTTCATGCTGCTTATGCGTCTCATCTCCAAATTCCTAGTGCCAAACAGTAGCAGTTCTGGGAGCCAGCACCAGAAGTACAAGCAACGCCCTCATCGCTGGATACCAAAGTCAGTTTTCCCCTGCATTAACCCATCATCCATGCCCACTGAAACTAGCTTTCTGGGCTCAGCAGCAGAGGTGAAGACTCATCTGTGTCTCCAACAGAAGCATCTGCTGATGTTGGAGCACCTAGTGTTTCTTCTACTCAGTAGACAGGGACTCAGGGCATATATTAATTCAGCTACTCTGAGCATGCAAATGCCTAAAATCCTTTTCAAATCCAGACACTCATGGCCTCACTCTCTGTAGCTTCATTACATTCCTGGAAGTGCAGTGAAGCCATTCAGACAGTTCACAAAAACTTAAACATTTGTTTCTGCACACAGTTTTCAGGGAAAACCAGCTATAAAGGAACTGAGAGTATCAGGAAATGAGCATTCTCAAAGATACACCGTTGTCTGATTTGCTACCTTCCCATGTTCAAAACTTCATGTTTAATCTGTGAGCTACATCTGAGATCTATACTTTTTTCGTCTTCATAATCTTCCACAGCACAAAGCTTTTTTGTTGTAAAAATGGCTCATACATCTAGTTGTAATATAAGTCCCCATTCTCAGCAGTTCTGTGAACCTCTGCTCCTGATTGTGCTGGAATTGAGAAATAAACCAGGCAACAGCTGTAGCCAGACTGGAAACCACTATGTAAATTCAGTTGCAGTGTGCCTGTTAACATGGTTTCAGCTGTATAAGTGGCTTCCTTGTAAGTTTATGTTCTCACTTGAGTTGGTCCTGGAGATAAATATCTGTCTGAAGGGCTCAGTGAAGCAGCAACAGAAATCTCTTCTGCATCTCTTTTAAGCTATCAACAGTAAGCGGATTTGGAGGCACCTTTCAACAAACAAGTGGTCCAGGAAGCCACAAAACTTTGGCCCTAATAGACTAAGGGAAGGCTCTAGGATTTTGCTCTGAGCTCTGATTCTCCCATGAACTATGCTCATCCTGAACTAGCACCCACCCAGAAAGGGACTGCCTTATTTGATTTCATTCATCTATTTCCAGACTTTAAATATGGCAGTGATCAGCTCTAAAATTTTTTTTCTAGATATTCTTTTTGTTACTATATCAGCAAAGCTTGTACTGTACAACTGCTTTTAGGTTAAGGATACGTCTTCCCAGTTACTCACTTCGTGCTACAAGGTTTTATTTTTAGGGAGAGTTCTTTTCCCCAGTTGTATCCGTCAGTCTATAAAACACAGCCAAAATTTGCGTATGTCTTCTTCTCTAGTTATCAAAATGAAATGCTACTGATAGTCATTCACTGGTTTATAAAGTACATTGCAGAAAATTATGATAGTAAAATGCTAGCATTCTTCAGAGTAATACACAAACTCTGCTAGGAGCTTGAAGCCAAAGTCAAAAGTCCAAGTCAAGTTAAATGTTTAAAACAGTTCTAGGTCACTAAAGCAAGGAGTCTTAGAAATTTGATAGCCTAACTTGGACAACTTATTAACTGTTTAGGAAATCCAGCATAGATGTGGTGTTCTCAACAAAGGGAACTGTTTGCCAGTAATCCAAAGTGCAGTTTTAGTTATGTAGAGAACCTTCAACTTATGATGGGCTTTCCTAAGAGCTCAGATAACGCTAGTGTAGGCTTTCTAGTTAGAGAGCCTTTTCCTTTTTTGTTTTTTTTTTAAGGTGCTGGATCTCTCAGTTTCTCAAAATGGCAGCCAAATGCAGTACAGATAAAGCACATGTATTTCTCTAGACACAGGCTAAAAAAACCAAACATGCACCCTACTTGTCACTACAGACAAGGCTATGGCTCGTTCTTTAAAGTACAGAGTTTTTTGGTGTTTGGTTTTTTTTTAAATATTGCCATCAGCCTGGCATATTTAAGAAGCCTTTGCTTAATCCCTTGAAAGGAATGTAATTTTAAATGCTCCTGCAGCAAAAATTGCACCCTATAAAGAAGTGGATGAAGTGTGGTACAGCAGCCACAGCTTTTCACTCAGGGAAGGACAGAATAACTATTGGATCCTGAGCAAGCAGCAATTATTGGTCAGAGGAGAAGTGCCAGTAGAAAGGACAAAGTGTACTCTCATCCACTCCTGTACCTGGGGGAGGGAGACCTAACACCAAGAGTGGCTACAACTCAGAACATGAAGTTCTCCATGGTAACCAGAACAAAATGCTCTCAACAAGCATAGCAAAGCATAAGCACCGAGAGAATAGACCATCTCTTCAAAACTATATTTAGCATCCTTAACATGGTCATTCTTTCCCCTAATAATTGAGGCCTATGATCTTTAAAATACTCTGAGCAGCTCTGGCAATAACGTAAATCATCGTCAGCATCCAGGGCAGGAACAAGGCTCAAAGGATAAGCCCTTTGCTTGAAGTCAAAACCTCATCTTTGGCTGTATCAGAAGTCACGACAAACTGATTTCTACCTGTCCAGACCCACATATTCTGAGACCAGCCAGGCCAGATCTGCACAGGAAAGTCACTGCTGCTGGAGCCTTGATGGGCATACAACAAACACTTCTGCATTGCAGGCAAGTGGACACTGTCCAAGCTGAGGCTGGAGCACGATACAGCACACCTGGACACTGCCCAAGTACATGTGCAAAGCACAAGCAGCTGGGATGACTGGCTTCACAAGCAAATATTCACCTTTGCTAACACAGTAACATGGGCACTTAGACTATGCCTGTAGTAACCAGTGAACACACACCTCCACAAGGATCTCATCCACCTACTGGGTAAAATGGAAAATGAAACCTACAGTTCCCACAAACTGCCCCAACAGAGGGCATCAGTAGTGGGAACCAGCCACCAGTAAGGGGAAACGCTCAGAAGAGCATGGCATTCTCCACGCTGAAGGTCTTACTGCCAAGCACCGCTTTTTCTACCTGCCCTAGGTGGAATCAAGGTGGCCCCTAACACTGTTAAGGGGTTTTGTGTTTCTTTCTAAAAGGAGGTTTCAGAACCGGTTTTAAACAAAGCTACTACGATAAGAACTGGGAAGTTGCTCATTAGAACACAGGATGCCAGGGTTGTTGAGAACTTTGCAAATCATTTGCGTGTTCCCTTTTTCCAATGCCTGAAGCATCAAAGGCATTTCTTGTAGGAATGGCACAGCCATGGACTTCCACTGCTGTGCCCACAGGAGCCTGGAAAAGCACAGGAGAGTGCAGGATCCCAGCACGGCACACAGCATGGGCAGGAGAGCTCTGCAGCAGCAAGAGGTAAGGTGCTTCAGCGGTTTTTCTTAAATATACGTTTGGGAAGTAAATACACGTCCTCTGAAAAGAGATGCCTAGTACCTGCACAGTGTCTCCCCTCATCCCAATTACTTAAGAGTTGCAAAGTTCTAAGACAAAGTTGTAAAACTAGAAAGCAAAGGTTTAATTTTATAATCAGAAATTCCGAAGTGATAATCCAAAGGTTACAAAGTTACAACCTGAAACTACAGTCATAATTCAAGTTATGAAGTTACAACCCAAACCCATACCTGTAACACCAAGTTACAACGCTAAAACTCGAAGCTCTAATCTGAAACTCCAGAGCTGCAATGCGGAATTACAGCTCTAATCCATTCAGAAAGTTACAGAACAAAACGCAGCCCCATGAAAACCTGTTCAAAACCCAGCCGGAGCTGGCTGCGAGCTAACCGAAAAGGAGCCGGAGCGCTGAGCGCAGCCGCAGAGTCTGCTGGGCGGGTTTTATTTTGCCTCCAACTCGCTCTTTTAGTGCTAAACCGAGAAAGCTGGCAAGGGAGAGGAACGAACAAAAAAAAAGAAATTACTAAGAAAAGGTCCCGAAACGCCCCCCAGGAGCCCACTCACAGCCGTAGCGGGGCCGCTGCAGAGGCGCCAGCTCCTCATGGTGCATCCTGCCGCCGCCGGGAAGGACGGCGCCGGCCCCCGCCCGCCCTTCTTATGCGCGGCCCGGGCCCCGCTGATTTGCTGCGCCCGCGGCCGCCACCGCCCCGCGCGGGGCCGGGGCCACCGGGGCGGCTCCGGCGGGGCCGGGGCTGCGCGTGTGCACGGGCAGAGCGGGGCGGGGGAGAAAGTGCGAAAAAACAGGGAAAAGGGGAGAAAGAAAGTGAGAGAGGAGGGGGGAAAAAAAAAAACAAACCCCAAAACCAAAACAAAAACCAGCAAAAACGCAGAGAAGCGCCAGGTCAGAAAGCAGAAAAATAAGGGAAAAAAAAACCCGACCGAACCCAACCAAACAAAAAAAACCCAACCTAATCCCCAGCCCCAAAGCAAAGGAAAAAAAAAAAAAAATCAATCAAACAAAACCCCCCCAAAAAACGGGAAAAAAGCCCCACCAGAAAACCAAAAATTAAAGCACAAAGAAGCAAAATTCAATCCCCCCAAACCCTAGCAAAACAAGAAAAAAACCAAAAAGCAAGCAAAACAAACAACAAAGGCAAAACAAACCCCCTTAAAAAAAGGGGGTTTCTATTCCAAAAAAGGAATACAAGAGTACAAAAAAAGTCCTAAACCCAAAAATCAAAAAGAAGAAACCCTTCCCTCCCAAATGCACAAAAAAAACCCCAAACCAGCAATCAATGCAAACCGTCTGATAAAAAGGGAAACAAACCACCCCAAACCACCAAGCAATTTAAATAAACCTAATTCCACAGCGTAGAAGGCTGAAGAACCTCCCCTATGGTGTTTTGGCAGAGGAGACTCTGAAGAGAGGTGAAGAACCAAGCCCAAGACTCCCTCCTGTAGTTTTTGCTCTTTTGAAAAATTCTCACTCCCCACTAGCAGTGTTTTCATCAGGCCACAAAATCACCACCACCATCTGCAGGGAACCTTTGGAGTTGGGTGTACTTGTGTGGACCTGTCCCATGTTGGTGCCCCTTTCTAAGGGGTTTTGTGGGGGAGCTAGGCACATACCTCCATTTAAGACTTCTCTGCAGGGTGTCCCTCTCTGAGAGGGTTTGATTTTGGACAGCTGAGCAGCAAATCCATGAATCAATGATTCATGTTTTGTTGCCATGGGCTCCCAGGTCAACTATGAAATGCACCTGAAGATGGTCTGAGGGAGAGGTTTCTCAAATGGAAGTCTGTTACAGGGCAGGATCATACCCTCTTGACAGTCTCAAAGCCCCTAACATGAAGTTTTCTGGAAGACAGGATGAAGTAGTCTTCGTGCACAGCCCGTGGAACACAATGCACCTGAGCATGTTTGTATTTTAATGACAGATAGCAGGTGACTCAATGTGTATTTGCAGGTTGTCTGGAAAATTGCAGTCTCCTCTGTGATTTTCCACAGATTTGACAATGTCTGTAGTTTGTTTGTGAGGACTTTGTTTTGCTCATTCCCTTTTTGCTCATCTCTGGCTGTTCTGGGCACAGATCACTGAGGTGGGGAAAGACACTCCTGATAATACTTAAGACATGGATTATTTAGGAAGAAAAGACTGACAGGGTACAGGAGAAAAACAACACCCAAGAGCAAACTCTGTTATTTTTCTTGAGGTCCTTTTGATTTCCTCTGTTCTCTTTTCCTCCATCCCTAGAGATCAGGGAGGATGACTTATAGCAGAGGTGTGTGATGCAAGCATCAGCAGAGCTGCAGTCTGCACTCGGCTTTCTGAATGCTTTCTTGAGTTTTAAACAAACACCTGTTTACTTGCTTCTTCTCTTATAAAAGAAAGTAGGTGACCAAACCAAACATGGAAAATAATAAATTGGCTTCCACAATTCAGAGAGTTTATTGAAAACATTGCATTTGCTTTAAATGACCATTTCTACAGCCTTTTACACTGTTACACAGCCTAAGTCAAGAATGTACTGTGGAACACTTTATCCATCTATTTTATTCTTTAGTCAAAGTAAGATACTTAAAAGTTTTCTTAAAAATATATTTTCTGATTAAAATCAGGGGGCCTTTTCTGCCTGAAAAGTTTCTTTTTGACATAACTGCATCATGTTTCAAATGACAACACTTCTCTCTGAGGTGTGCTTGGCCTGCTCTGCAGATTGTGTAGATGTGGTGTGACACAGTGACAGAGGGGTCTCTCTCCTGAAAGAACAATCTGCCAAAGCCCCAGAGGGTCTCTGTGTGATATTGCCAGGCCCTGGTGAGTTTTCTTACTCCCTTACTTGCTGGAAAGACAAGGGTGTGTGCAGACATGGTGTCACACACATGTACATTGACACCTCTGCTGAGGAAATGTTCATCCCTGTCTCTCAGCCTCTGTGCCTGCAATGTGTCCCCTCCCTCCTCATGGGTCTCCTTGCTCTAGGTTGGCACCAGCATTTTTGTCACCGCGTGGGGACTCAGCTAGTTGTCCCAGATTGAAAAATAACTTTTTTCTCTTAGGAGGGTTACTTCTTAGGCCAGCAGTTTGTTTGTTGCTTTCATGCAGCTGCCTCTTGAATGCAAGTGCCAGCTTAGAGCAGGGGGCAGACCAGGGTAAGAAAAGAAACGCCAGGGTAGGGAGAAGTGAGAATGTTTTTTTGGCAGCAGTAACCTCTGTAATGCTTGCAGAAAAACAGGCATGACAGAAACCAACTGCTCTCAGTAGGAACTGAGACAGGTAAAAGAATATTGGAGTAACAAGCAGCAGCCACACAGGTCTGCTCATGACATTCTGCATTAGGTTTGTTAATCCCTGTTTTCTGAATTTAAAGGCAAATTCCATCAGCTGTTCGAGGTATGAAGGTTTAAACACGTCTGGCAGAAACCAGGCAGAGAAGTTGCAGCCTGCCCCTGTAAACTGCTGGGTGTTTGTGTTGGGTGGGGGAGCAGCCCCTCTGCACCTCCCTCCTCTCCTTCCCCTTCCAAAGTCCTACTGCAGCTGTGACCGGCTGGAAAGGTTGCCTGCAAGAAAGACTGTGCATTCTCCCACTACCTTATGGGAACCTGAGTGCAGTAAAAGATGTAAAGCCATTCACAGGTTTTAGGCAGCCTACACCAGAGCTGACACTATGGACACTTTATTCTTTTTTATGACCATATGCAAACACTCTGCTTCTATATGTTACAAAGAAGCATGCACTAAAGAAATCAGTGTAGTCAGCTATCTAGAGCAAATGTTTGAATGTGAACATTTCCTGTTCATACTCTGGGTCTTTTAATGGAGCTTAAGATCAATGTCCTCTCCTTATTATCAAGGACACCATACTGTGGATAACATGTTTCCCACTGCATTCATACTAATAATCCAGCTCTAACTTCCACACCTGCCTGTGAGGGACACTGTGCCCCAGTAGGGACAGAATGTGAGAGCCAGCTAGGAACGAACAGTCCACATTTAAATACAACAACTGTAGGCAGAGCTGGACGGCTCCAGATCTAAGAGGGAAATAAGCTGAAAGAAGGGAGGGATGAAAATGTAGCCTTCCTACATATCATTGCCTGTACTTGGATCAAAAAACTGCAGAGGCCTCTGCTACTTTATGTTTCCTGACAGTCCTGTTGTGTACAGAGGGATTTAATACAGTGAAGGATATTGATATTTGAAATTCTTGGATGGCTTATGTAGCAATGACGCAGGTAATTAGAGACACTAGGCTTTTTGTTGGAATCAGAGGCTTTAATGTCACTTTTTCTGTGACAATACCTGAATTTATTGTTAAATCATATGCCTTGGCTGGCTGCATTTATCCTACAGAAAGGAAAACTGCATTTGTTAATTTAAAAGAGGTTTTGTTTGGTGGCTTTGGTTTTGATTTGGTTGGTTTGGTTTTTGCTTTTCCCTATTAGTTATTGCAGAGAAAGTCCATATCCTTTTTATTTTTGCAGGAGAGAAAGCCTGGGCTGGAGAGATCACCCTGGTAAGTGGGAGTGGGGAGCTGCTCCTTGGGCGGGCCAGCCTGAATCTCTGCTGTACAATACGGAAGAAGATTAGCTCCAGGCAGGCTCCCAGTTACCACAAAGACCTTTTCAATTGTTTCCTTCTTACAGCTAATTAAAGGCTGACAAGCTTAAAGATGGACGTGCCACACGGGTGCTTGAGCAGACCCAACAGCAGTGTGTCCTAACCAAAAATGTCTTGCTGCCCTTGGCGCTCCCAGTGCTGCCAGAAAGTCTTACCCTGACTAGTGGAATGGACTCTCAATGCCTCAGGATGGTGGGAGGGCTCCCTCAGCCCTGTTGGATATCGGAGGCGGCCAAAAGGGCTGTTGACTCCCCGGGGCATGGTGGAAGAGCTGGTGTCCCCGAGAGCTGACAACCATACTAGTGGGAACACCAGGTGAACCTAGACTAATAATTTTGAATAAATTGCAGAGAAAAGGCCACAACTTTATGAATGTTTATGAATTCAACCCAAAGGTCAAGAGGCCCTCAAGGCTATGTTAGGGAGCACAAAATCAGGAAATGTCCCCAGCACAGACCTCTACGGTCTGCTGTGGGCCTTGCAAGCAGCTGCCTCCACAAGGAAAGGGATCAGCTCTGGGAACTGTGCTGGGTTACTGCCTCCCCCTCAGCACAGTATTCATCTTATGCATTATTTATTATCATGAGGTAAGTAAACAATTAAGTCATCACATAATTGGCCACAGGGATCCTGGAGAAAATACAGACTGTGTCAGTGGGGAGACTGTAAGTGCCCTGCTCAGAAAAAGCAAGCGAGAGATATCACTTGCCTCTGTTCCCTTCCTTGTGTGTCTAGAAGGGAAAGGCAATGGTGCAACTCAGCCCTCGCTTCCATCATTTTCTTCTGAGCTCTTCCTTTTCAATAAGTGAGGGCCTATGGTCACAGCAGAAACCTTAATTAAGAAGGTATATTAAGCTCAAGCTGGACTGGAGATATGTCAGTCAAAGGATCCTAAAGAAATGTGAGATTTTACAAATTCAAAATATCATGGCAAAATGAATGGCAGATTAAATGCAGATCTGTAACAAAAGAGCTGAAGTGCCTTGCTCTCTCAGCAGCAATGCTTCCTTGCCACTGAGGAAGTGATTTTAAATTCTGAACTGTCCTGTCATATGGTTGGGGGCAACACTAAACACCAAACTTCAATGTTTAGAGGTTCAGATTTTGTGACGATTGCTAGAGTGAGACAAGGTAGTTGGAAATATGCCTAACGGAGCTCTATTTGGCATCAATATAAATAAAAGAAACCAAATTATATTGTTATTTAATAAAATTGAAAACTCAGTTTTAAAAGCAAAAGAAACAGTTTGTGGGATGGAGGAGAAACAAATATAAGAGTAACTTCAACGAAACTTATAGAGAAAGAAACTAGGTGTATTAAAATGCACGTTAAAGGATAGTGTTACATTAGATGTGTGTAAAAGGGTGTATTTGTATAGCACTGACACTTGAAAAAGAAAATGGTTAGAGAAATTACTTCAGTGACAGAAATCTCTCTTCTTTCTGCCATTTGTAAATCTCATGTTATTTGCCTTAAAGCTCCAGCTGCCAAAGTAAGAAGGTGCTTAAGCACCCACACTTCAATTGTTCTGAGGAAAATAGCCTTTTTAAAAAGACCTTGTGTTTTGAGGGAAAACTAGCAAATACAGTCCTGGAAATACGAATAGCTGTATATCCTCTAGCATTTTTGTCAGAAAAACCTCATGATTTCCAATTTAGTAGTAAATCCAAGAATTTTTATTTCAAACACTGACATATTGGAGAAAGCAATACTGTGATTCTTCAGTGACTCTTCCCAGGACCCAGATTGCACATTACAAACTGGAGAAACACCGCTCTTGCTGACATGGTTGGGCTCACAGATCTGTCTGTAGGGTCACACCATTACCTCAGTCATGGGACTAAGCTGACTTAATGTTCCTTGTTGCTGCTCAAAAGCTGTGGTTTTCTTTTTCAGAAGCCAACTCAGCTCCCAAAAAGCTGCTTAAGTGTAAAAGAGGCTGGAGTGATGTGTCCTGTGCTGAAAGTGAGAAGTACTAGCGGAGTGGAAATATCAGGTGATACCATAGCTTGTTGTGTCTACTTCTAATTGCTTAAATGTCATGCATCTAACATTACTTAAGGTGCATTTTGAAGGTATACTTTTATATGCCCTGTCCTATCAGGTGAGGCTCCCTCCGCTTTCCCCATCTGGGCAAGACTTTGTTAAATCTTGTCTGTCAAGGTACCTAAGAAACCAGTTTCTCTGCTTGAACAGGTTTTTTAAAAAAGGAGTATTTGTTCAAAATGTCTTGGACAAATGCCCTGGTTCCTGCAAAAGTGGCATGAGTTTAGCAAGACAGAGGTGGGAATCTTTCTGCCAGCACCCTGCCAGAAAAGACCTTTCTCCATTTGCCTGTTGGAATAAATATTTATTCATTTAACAGAGTACTTCGGAGTGGAGTGACCCTCCTTGTCTAGACATAATGAATAACCATAAAAAAGAATTCAGAAGTGTTTGAAAGCAGGGAACATCTGTGGCCGGCTGCAGCTCACAGATTCAGGAAAAAAGTATTCTTTATTGAGCTGGATGTAGCAAAGGTAAAATCTTGATTGTTTCCTCACATTATCCACAAGCTGTAAGTGGTCTGCCTGTGGCAGTGTTTCTTTTGGGGGAGGGATTTTTATGGGTTTTGGAGTGGCATTTTTTCGGTTTTTAACACAGCATCTGTGTGCTTCTTTGTGATTGCATGTGCTTAGGAATGTTTCCACTCCACTAAAAGTCTATGCATTATTCACTCATTAATGTTTTATTTATTTATTACTCTCGAGGCACAGCATTAGGAGCTTTGCATTTACAGCATACTGAGTGACAGCTAAGGCAACCCTACAACTATTTCTTGCCTGCCAACAGTTGCCCCACAGATAAAGCTCAGGCAAAACTCCCATGGATTTCCACTAGACTAATTCTGGTCTTCTTATTTCCATCACTTTTCCACTGGCACAGCTCCAGCCTTTGGAAAGCTCCTCATTATTCACATTAGTGTAAAAAAATGAAGAACATGTCTAAAAGACTGACAAATTCAGGCTCCAGGAGGCACGACCAGGAGAGCTAATCCCAGCATCCAGGACCCTTCACAGGGAAAAGTGTCAGCAGCCTCCTCTTATTTAGATCAAAATGGCTTCAGTTTGAATTACACCCCTGGAAATATCTTGAAAGGAAAACAGGTATTCCTCAGATAACCAGATTTCACATCAGTTGTAGCTGTAGCATTAAAATGTGCATGTGAAAAATAAGCAGTGAAAAATTAATTAGCAGCATATTTGTGTTCAGGAGCACTGGTATCCTGGTGCTGGCTCCTTGGGTTATGGCAGCACTACTGCAGAGAGCTCCAAAGCTGCCTCCACTCAAGACTTGTTCCACCAAAACACGTCAGAGATGAACTAATCCCTGGGTAAGGACACTGCTTACCCATATCACAATGTGTGCGGTGCCTGGGCGAGGGAAGGATCTGCCTGCTGCTGAGCAGTAACAGCTGGAACTCTGGGAGCTTTACTAATAAGGTCTTTCCTGTTGATCTCATTTGTTATTTTTTCTGCTCCACCTGTAGGTCAGTTTGGCAATTGCACTGTTTCACTGTGGACCAGGTTATTTTCCATAACTAGTTTACTGACAGTATAATATGCTCCCCAGACACGGTCAGTGTTAATGCTTTCACAGAAGAAAGATCCTGTGTCACCGAGAACAGGTAGTTTTCCTTGGTTTCAATATTCGTGTAACAATAACAATGCAAAGTAACATATTTAATTGCAGATGACTTCTTAAACAGATGTGTGCTCTCACCCATCTGTTTTTTCTTTTGGTTTATGATCAGTCAATAGTTCTGGTATGCATTTGGCATGCAAAGTCCAGAGTTTTACCCTGGGAACTGGGCTCCATTTGACCCCATACCCCTTCATATGTCTTCAATAGTTAATATCCTATATATCACAAAACACAGTATGGCAGCCCTACCAAAGACATGGAGTTAGAGTTCACATTAACAGTGTAATACCAGTATTACTCTAACTCAAAAGCACATCAACATCTTAGTGTTCCTTTGCTCTATGTCAACATCTTTACTAACAGCTGTGACCACATTTTTTTTTAACTTAAATTTTAAACCCTCTGATTTTAGCTAAAGACTAAAGGGCCAAAGTCAAACTTCTCCTGTATACTGAGACTTGGGCTGATGGGCAATTACTCTCGAGCAGCCTGAACTTACTTTTCATATAACACTATAAAACCAGTTATTTCTGTAGCTGTAACTGAGTAGGAGGGATGGGGAAACGTATTCATAGACAACAGTTCATAAAGGGTCCAGACCTGTTGGATGGGAAATAAACCTGGGAAAAAGGCCCTAACTGGTATGTAATCCTACATACCAGGTGGAATGCCTTTTAGATAGTCTGGTTCTAACACCAATGCTGCAATGCTCATGGTAGGCAGAACTTGGAGTTTGCAAGGGAGTCATTGGGGACTGTATGCAAGGACAGCCAGCCAAAGACAAATGATGCAGCAAATACAAGAGCCCACTATTGGCCTCACTTCCAGAACTCTTGAGAAGGTGGATTACTCTTAGTTTTATCTGATTTCTCATCCCTACTCTCTGTAAAGTCCAGTCTAACTGCAAAGCAAAGGATGTTTTTATTTATAGTCAGGAACACCCTGAAAGTCGTGGGGTTACGTGGTCTACAGTCTGTGCGGTCACAGAATACAATTGAATGCATTATGAACAAGCTGTTGTGAAATTCCCAATTCAGGTCTACTGTAATTATTGGGAAAAAAACTGTTGTTCTGCAATAATTGAATTCTGCATTATCATGAAACCTTTTAAATTAAAGTGCTATTTTCCTGGGGGAGAATAAATATCAGATCTGTAGCCTAGATTGTATTTGGTCAGAATTCAGCTAAATTATCTGGATATCCAATCAACATTTTAAGGTTTTACAGTGGGCATTTCACACTTCATTCTTGCAGCTCAGGATTCTTAAGTACCTACTTTTTCAGCCCATAACAGTGTGTTTGAGGAATACTTTGACAATTTGTCATTCTGTGACTAGAAGTGCCACAGTCTGGCTTTTCTGAAGGATAGTGGAACTTACTCAAGAACTGATAAGGCCGACACTGGTTTGTCTTTCTATTTTCACAGCTGGAAACATTGCCTGGATTGAATAGTGTACACATTTCCAAATGTAGTTCAGTCAGGCATTTTTTCTTCCTAAGATATTAAGTACATACAACTTTAGTTTGCTATAGTAATGCAAAATCGTTGCTGAAGACCTAATCAGATCGGTGAGGTTCACTCTGAGAGCCACAAGTAACATGGTGTGAAATGCATCTGCAGAAAGAGTGCATTAACTTGTATACTGTGAAAGTTTACATATGGTGACACCAGAAACTGTACAGAATGGTAGGACTTCCAGTTCAGCTTAATATTTTTAGGACAGTTTATGAAGAACTTTCAGCCAATATTTCTTATCTCTGTTGCCAGGGTAAAGTGCTACTAAAAAGTTCCAGATATGACTAAATTGGATGGGGAGCAGTTTGGGTTAGATACTGATCTCACATAATATATAACCTGTGTAACTTTACAATTGCTATGGATAAAATACAAATCATAGCCTAGCTGGCATCCTAGTGGAAAGCAAGGCATATGGAGGACTATCATCTATTTTAATATTTGTTCTCAGGGACATACCAGGCTGGATACCACAAAATGCCTCACATTTTTACATTTGCATCCTTGGTGTCTATGCACTAATCTCACACAATAGGTAAATGGACACACACAAACAGAGTGCTGTGAATTAAGTGTCACCATTTTGATAGCATAGCTTTGTCAGCCAGAAGTATATATATGGATATGTAAGGATACATATGTATGCTTCCAAAATTCATTTGGAGGAATACTGTCCTACAAGTGAAGTATCCTCCTTTCTTTGCAGGGTGATGTCCTCCAACGCAAGATTCCCTGCTACTGAAGGTTTTCTAGAGCGCATGTGCTGTTTCTGAAAGTTAGCTGTGAAGCATATCTTCTAATCTTGGCCCACACTCCCTTCTTGGATTGTTGTCTTATCTTCTGTGTAAAACTGCAGAAGGTAAGAGCAGTATTTCTTCCCAAAATGAGACTAGAAGTCAAATCTCCACTAAAGAATGACAGCAGTGTACCCTGCAAATGCAGGTAGATGAAGATGTACATCTAAGGAGGCTTAAAATATGAATTGGTACTTCCATTGGTTGTACTTGATAAACACAGAAAGTTATCTTCCATACTGTACCACAAAAAGACCTAGTTGCTGAAGGACAGTCACAAAATCATACATGTCCTTTGTAACTGGGTTTTGCAGGCAGTACTCTTGCATGAGCTGAAAAATGTTTCAATTCACATGTAGCTTAACTTTTCCCTGTTGATGACACAGCTGAAGACTCATGTGTTTTGTTTAGTCCATCATCTGTTTAAAATAACCTATATTTGGAAATCTGTTTCCAATTTATCCATGGAAATGTCAGAATATAAATAACTCTGCAATTTTTGTTATTTTAAAGCTACCACATTTGATCTGTTGATGCTTTTTGGATGTCCCAAAAGCACAAATGCAATGAACTGAACATTGTTACAGTTCTGCTTCAGGTTCTGGGGTTTCTGGGCTGGTTTTGGTTGTGTGTGTGGTGGTTTGGGAAATTTTTTTGTTTGTATGTGTTTGTTTGGTTTTGTTGTTGGTGGTGGGTTTTTTCCTGTGAATACTAAGTTCTTACTTAGTTTATCTTAGTTTATATTTACTTATTATATTATTTATATACTTATACTTAGTTTATCATAGTTTATCGTATAAATTTCCCCTGGCCTTTCAGATTTCTGGATCATTATATTTTGCAGCAGTATGTTTTTCACATAGAGTTAGACTAGACCCTTTGGTTGATAATGTACTCCTACAATGCAGTTATGTCCTGAAAGGCCAGGTGTCTATTTTGTCTAGTTAAGTACCACAAAAATATGAATCCCAGATGGTTAACTAAAGAACTTTGCCTCTTACAACCATAGTAACTTTTACTCTACTTTTTTTTACAGTCATTTAAACCTATTTAACTTTATTAACTTGTTCCATGTTTACTTTTACTACATGTTCAACTTCTATTACAGGCACTAAAGATGAGTTGCATAGAGAACCTTTGTAAAATAACTAACAAAGGTAAAACAACTGTTTTTTTGTATAGTGGGTAGTGTAGTATCATGTGAATAAAGAATAATAGTATTCTGGCTATCATCACACCTGGTATGTATTCATTGCAGAGAACATATCTTTATTTTAATACAGCAGAGCAAAAAATCATCCCCATTTATTAATCTGATGTACACTAAATAACTTTGCATTTGTTACACAGATGATAAATATTTTGCAGATAAATTTATAAACACTTCCACATTTTATAGATTTATACTGTACACAGTCATCCCACACAGAGCATGCCCTTTCACAAATATACAGACAGCTTTCCTCAGAGAACTTAATCAAAACACTTGGTCAAACATTTTGGAAGCTGGCAATTTGACACAGAGGAGGATACTGGAAAAATGAGTTCACAATTGTACCAGCTGGACTTGAAATGAAAAATTCAGAGCTCCAAAAAAAGAGAATTTATCAAGGCACACACATGCAAACACATATATACAATAGTGATGACTGTAACCTGCTTTCCAGGCGCACACAGCAGTAAAGGAAACAAAGAAAGAAAGAAACAGAGAGGTCAGGACCATTGCCAAGATCTTGATGCAGATTAGCAGATCTGAAGTCAATTTCCCATGTTCAGATGGCAGTTCAACTTTAAAGTAGCTTGTTACCCGTATATACAATATGTACATGTTACCTTGCATTGAGAAATGGAGATTGTCAGAAATGGTTATGATTTTATTGACAACATATGCCCACTAACATACCTGTATGTTTGTACACTGAAGACTGTTTGAAAAATTGTATGCCCAGTTGGCCCAGAGCAGTTGGAAATTTGAGTGAAAGTTTAGAAGTAAAAACTGGGAACAGAAAATAACCACAAAAAACTAGGAAGGAATACATGTTTTCCTTCTGTTGCTTAGCATTAGAAAATGCTGTCAGGTTTTTAAGATCAGTAACCTGACAATGCCAATAAATTGCAGTGAAAGCAAAAACCTAATAAGTTTTTAAGAAAATCAGTAACCTTACAATACCAGTAAGTTGCAGAGAGGGCCAAGAGCTCTACTTCCTGTACCTCATCCTTGATACTTGACTTCTGCACATGTCATTACACTGCAATGGAAACTGCCCACTTAAACAGCCATCTAATTTTATACAGTAGATTCCTACATATGTTTGATGCCAAATATGAGATACAATTTGGTTGTCACAGTGTTGTGCAGCTGAACGTAATACAGCATTTTTCCAAAAGGCTTAATTGGGGTTTTTAATACAATACCCTATAGAAAAAGATTAAAATAAGCTGCCAGTTGATTCAGTTGGCTTGCAGCATTGCTATAAAATCCTTTTAATGTTTGCAAAACATTACATGCATAAGAAAAGCCAGGCTAAAATTATTCATGTTAAAAAAAGGGCTGAAAGAACACATTTCTCTCACAATAGCAATTCCAACATGGCAGTATACACAGTCACAGACTTCATATTTTTGAAAGACAAAGCTGGGGTCCTGATCCTAAAAAAAAGCTTCACTGATTTAAACAGGGATCAGTTTACACACACAAAGCTTCTTTCATGTAACACTTCGTAAGATCCTAAACCACTTGGAGGACAGTAAATGCAGGCAGACACTAGCAGCTTGGGGCATTTTAAAAATTCTTATATATGAGCTAGCTTTCCTACAGTGCTAATTTCATGCCTGCTCTCAATTTTTGTTGCAAATATCAATAAAACCTTTCATTTTGTTAGTGAGGCACTGAAGAAGTCAGTCACAATATCAGGATGGATTGGTAGCAGGAAGAAACAGAAAAGCACTAAAAGGTTTGTAAAAAAGAGATGATGGGAGGTCGTGTTTCTTAAGTAGCTTTTCAAATTTTCTCCTTTTTCTTCCAAGCTATTGGTTTTAACCAATTTTTACACATTTCCATATAAAAGGTAGCATTATATACTGCTACTATAGACCTGAATAACAATTTTCTACTTAAAACTGCCTGTTGGTGATCACAATTGGAAACTATATGCTATGGTTTCACTCACTGAGTATGTTTTCCCCCTGGAAAGATCTCCTCGTTTCCAAAAGAACTATCATGTAAGCTTTGCTACCCTTTCTTAGTCTCCTCCCACAGGTTTGGTATGCAGTGGTATTTAGTTTATCGACTCATAGAAGACCTGGGGATAAAAAAAGAATAGCAAGCTGCTTGGGTTGGTCAGTTTGTTTGTTTTAATCTTATTATAGAGCTGGCTTTCCTATAGCAAATATACATTCCTTCCTGTGGAAGGAATACGCCCTTTCTTCTGCTTTCTTACTTCTGTAGCATGAATGCATGTCCCCTACCAGAGGAAGAATACTGCAAAGAGTGAACATCCGGCAAAGAGCAAAGAAGAAATGTAGCAGATGCCAGAGCTTTTGGAAGAGCTCTTTCCACTGTCACTGGTCTATGGGTATATGCTGATATTTTCACCCTGGATTCGCTTGATTTATAGTATCCATGTCTTTATATGACACTAATTACTGTAGAAGATCTTCATGGGTGTTAGTCATTAATTGTAAAACACCCTGGCAATGGCTCTGTTTCAGGCTGGTCAAAAATTGCTCATAAGAACAGTAGCAAATAATTCTTTAACCACATCACTAGAACAACAGCAGCCATATATGCAGAAACAATGAAAAAACATACAATACAGAAAATCACAGACATTTTCTCATACATTACACAGAAGTTAGCATGTTGATATCCCCATGGACCATTTTGAAGGCCTTTTGGTTGAATAAGACAAAATTCATAGCTTTAGGAGTTTATGTATCTGAGAGTGCTGTGTCTCCTAGTCACTAGAACACCAGTGCCTTTGCATGATGTGCTGCTTTGCTGTTTGGCACAGTGTGATGGGGCAGGAGGGTGGGGTGGGCAGGCGGAGAAAGGCAACAGCTAAGTCAAAGCTCATTTTTCAGACAATTTTAGGAATCCCCTTCCAATGACTGGAAGCTAACGGCCAGTTGAGATGACTCTTGGCATCCCAACAATTTTGCACATGAATAAATGAAGGTTTCTGCACAAGGAATGGAGCAGGATGTTACTTGTGTTCAAAGCATAATGCACAATGAAGACAGTAATACTGTCACAGAGAAAGAGATGAGAACATGTTTTGTAAATTTAACATCTACCTGTGTTATAGAGAGGTGAGTGTGTACATATGTGTGTATACTCACCCACATATGTCTGCATATGTGTTCACTTCTAACTGTGTAATAGTTCTTTACAATATACAATATTATATAGCTTCAGGCTAGGATTTGAAGAAAACATCTGAAAAAATACAATACTTGAAGCCTACATCTTGAGTTATTCCTCTTCATAGTTTTCATTTAATTTGATTCCACTTCATTATTTTTCCCAACCTTCTTCTTTTGAAGGATCACCTTTTAACTGTGTAAGACAGATCTAAGTAAGATTCACAAATTATTTTTATCACATAACCAGTGGGGGATGGGCATACATATGATCATACAAGGCAGACATTAAGAGGATAGAAGGCATGTCTTATAGATAAAAATACATGCAGAATTGTACAAGAGAAATGCTAGCTGACAACTTTATCTCTTGACAACAAATGAAACTGGAACAACACACGACACTGGACTCTTGCAGAGTACTGTGCTTGCAATGAGGTGTGAGTGCTGCCCTTTAGCATTAAGGAGTTTCAGCTTGCTTGGTCATGACTGCTGGTGAAAACTGAATGGCAAGTGGTAGATGTCCAAAATTAGAAAGTAGAAAGCTAAGCAAAAAACCAGATCCTTAGGATCCAAGCGAAATGAGCTTAGGTGGCTAGCTGTGCAGAGAGTGCTGAAAGTGCCTGCCAGCTCTTTTTCTCTCTCACTTTCTCTCTCACTTGTGGACTGATGTGTCTGGCTACAACTCAGATGTGTTGATGGCCAGAGTAGGGGCAAGGTCTCTACAAATCATCTTGGTTATGTGGCATTAGAGTGTACATTCATGAATACCCTGGGTGGAAAGAACAATACCTTTGTGTCAGATCATCCTCACCCAAATAATTTTGTTGTTAAGTAATCTCCAACCTTTGGTTATCAGACTGTGTACTGGTCCGAAGCGAGCGATGTGTTCTAGACCTTTGTCCAAGAGAATAGATTGTTTACCCTAGAAAGCACTGTACTTTTCCCTAAGTGTTTTGGTCCTATTAAATGTAACTCGTGTATGTTGTGGGAGGAGACTGCTGAAAATTACTGCTTTGTTCATTTTGAGTTGCACAGGATGTATTCAAAGGCCCAGAACTCCATATTACAGGCCAGCATCTTTGTAGATAATTCAACAAAATATTTAATAAGAAAAGTATATCGATCATGCCCAATTGATCGTTTTTCTGCTTTTGACATGCTAAGTCACTGCGTTAAAAAAAGGTCCTAAATGTTGATGAAGCTCTATGTAACAATCTTATACATCTAGAGTGGGACTATTGAAGGATCCTTCCTTTGCAGGAAGAAATAGGAAATTTACCTCTACAAAAATATAAAAATGCAGATTGTGATAGTGAATCCAAATATATTTTGCAACACTTATTGAAATTATTAGAAGAAAGCAAATGAGGCTGATAGCAGCACATGGATTGGTTGTAGACTGGGTGAGGTTAAATGAAGGTAAGGGAGATCTGAAAGTAGCATTATAAATTGATGCTTTCCATTTAATTCAGCTTTTGAACTGAGTTCCAGATTTTCTGGCTAACATGTCTCATCTAATTCCACATCTTCACCTGATCCTTGTCTTACCTTCAAAGAGCAAGCAAAAGTCTGTATTTTCATGCTGTGTTTGCTCAACTAGCAGCATTTGAAAGTACTAATGCAGGAAAATACCTAATATTTTACAGTAAGTTTAATGAACAAGGAGGCAGGAAATACAGAAAAGCAGTCTCTCAGATGTGTTTTCTTCTGGAATATGATTACTGAACATGTGTTTTCTTTCAAAACACCAGAGGAAGTGGAGCATTTCTGTTTTCACTTCTTGTGTCTTTGACCCCCTGAGTGCAAGGATTCATTTTTTAACATTGTGATTGAAATTTCAATTGCATTTCCAGGTTATTAAACAGGAAACATGGCTTGTAGGTTGTATTAGTGTGATACCATCTTGTTTAGGTAGAGAGGTGCAACTGGATGTAAACATCTTTCTCTGGCTAATGAAGATTAATTTAAAACTCAAAATGGGGAAGAGAGTTAAAACCTAGCACATAGAGGCTGTCCATCTGAGGGACTGAGGACTATATTACTTTGCTGAGAATTGGTATCCACAGTTATGCCTCAAGAGGAGGCACATCACAAAGATAAGGCTCCACAGTGGTAGAAAAAAGAAAAAAAAAGAATACAGAATATAATTTCTTCCAAATGGAGCTGAGCTAGGTGCACAGACAAGAAGACTCCCTCAAATCTGTACTCTCATCAGGAGGCCAATAGGGGCCATTCTGAGAGGAGACCTAATCTCCTTGTATTAGGCCAGCCTTCTTGTTATATAGGGAAGTGTGGAGTCTGGCTGTCTCAAAAGGTGAGATTCACAGAAGGACTTCTAAAGTTGCTTTCCATATTGTTTTAAAAAGTTATAACCAAATTGCAAAAGATATGCAAAAAAACTTTTTACTGAATGTTACTGGGAAGTCAGAAGCAAGGTGAGAGAGTTTTGGAGGTTTGACTTTCTTTTAGGTTTGTTCCCTAGTAAGAAAAGTAATTTGGGATGGAATGAATGGAATGGTAGGAAGAGAAAGCAAGCAGAGCTTGAGTTAGCAACCTTAACTTTGACCCATATCCCCATGATGATAAAGGAGGAGACTACTGGAGCCATCAGGAAGGAGGGCTAACTTTTTTAGTGGTACCCAACTTTTGTAGTACACAACTCTGTAAGGGAACTGGTTAAAATCAAGCATAGAGGGAGAAGGTTTCCCAGTACGTCATTCATTATCAATCCTGTTCAGCACTCCACCGTGAGCACCTATTCCTAGTTCCCTCTCTAGGAGCCTGTACTCAACAACCAGTACAATGGTTGCCAAAGGTTGTAGCACATGCTTCCAAGCAACAGGGTGCTAGCAGGGGTATAACCAATCTGGTTAAAACATGCTAACAGGATAAATAAGATGTTTTCAAGACTTTAGAGTCTGCTAAGTCAAGTTCTACTATTAGACAACCTGTAAGGAGTAAAACTAATTCAAATAAAATTTCCTTGCCAAAAATGAAAATGTGGTCTCTTTTGTGGATAGTTTCCAGATTTCAAAATTGTTGACCGTCATGGTTAACAGCATTCTAAATGCTGTGACTCTTCTATGTTTTCAGGGGCCATTGTACTTTTTGACATTGCTGCTGTTGGGATGAGCTTTTCAGCTGCATAGAAAATTCCTAGACATTATATCCTACTTCAGTTTAAACTGACAGGAATTTCTAGTTAGTAGTCAGTCAGTTCTGTGACCAAAACAGACAAATAAGCAGTTTTGATTACGTATGTTTTATAACGGTGATACACAAATGCTATCAAGTTTGTTTCTCTCTGATGTATTAGGAATCTAACCAGGCCATTAAGCGATTCTTTGTGTGACATATAAGTTAATAGACATAGAAAGGAAGTGCAGGTCCTTCCGTCCAGTACTTATTACCTGTGATTGCTTTGGAGGCTGCGAGAAAAGACAGATTTGCTGAAGACCAAATTATTTTGCTTGCTATGTGAGTAACATTTGTGTCCAGATCCCTACAGATTTCTGTTCCAGTCTGTGTATTTCACCTATCTTACCAAGTTACTCATAGCATGAAATTGCATTCACTTTTTTGTCTTTATGAGATAAATTTTATTGCGCTCAAGCAAAAACTATTGATTATTCCATCAACTTTGATGCTGGCCTGCACACTAGCTCAAATCTGTTGAGCCAACTAGCTCACCATCCAGGGAAATTCTGATTTAAAATTTTGTTTCATATGTTGGAATTGTTCTTGGGTTTTCTCTTTGTTCATCTCTTTCATTTACTTATTCATCCAATTCCTATCCATTATTCCTTTTTCTTTTTTCTACCTTAGATCATTTTAATTCTGGACCATGCAATATCCCTGTAGTCCCATTCTTAAAAATCTCTATTAATTCCTGTTGTTATATTCCATTTCATCCAGACTTAATCACAGACTTATGACATAGTCAGGATTTGCAATAAAACCAACATTGAAATCAACATAGTTTTACATGTCATGAGATTTTAGAGTGTTAAACTTGAATCATAGCCCTCAAAAGCTGAATCTTATTTTTCTGTGACCAATTTCCTTCAAGCTGGTCAGATGCTATGAAGTGCTGTATCTGAGTGTTATGGGAATTACATGCAGAGATGGACAGAACATACTACTGCAAGAGGACAGTGCATAGCAACACAAAGCAATATTTTACCATTGTTGTTGATGTTGACTCCAAATATGTACAGAGGCTTCAGATTTCAAAAAAAGTTGTGCAGTACATGCAAGGAGTTAAACATGTGGTACTAAGGAGCGGCACAGAGAAACAGGGCTCAAATATAATACTAATTGCAAGAAACAGCCTTAAAATAATATTAAGGCTATGACTAGTGGACAAAAGCCACAGATGCAAAACTAGGGCCAGAATTTTGTTCTTAACCTAGAACTTTGTGAAAAAAATAATTCTTTCTCATTTATTAGCATAGTTTAGAAATTTAAGAGACATGTCTACGTCAGATTTAAACATAAAATATTTCATCTCTCATATCTTGATCTTAACATTCCAAAATAAACACACTTCCTTACTATAGCATATTTAAATTATCAACATCAAAATAATGCCCCCTAGTTTTCCATACTCCTGCTCTTTTAATTCTGACACTTTTCTCATTTCATAGCAGAAAACAATATCTTGGGCTAATTTTTTTTTGTGCTACAATGTGTAGCAGAGGCATTTGCTAGTAACTGAAAATATCACTTCCAGAATCAATAGATTAAACAGTGAACTATAAATGTGTTGAGTGATCTTATGTAGACTTTTACTGACTCTATTAATATGATAAAGATGATGACTGATAAAGAATGCAGTGCCAGATATTGCTACCCAGATCTAAGTTCATGTCTAAGAGCAAGAGAAGGACTAATGAAAAAAACCCTAGCTTACTAAACTATGACCTTATCTGAAAGCTTGGTTCCTTGGAAATGGTTCATCTACCTACTAAATGCTGTCAGACATAATTAGAAGAAAAATACTGCATAAACTTTTCCGTATATTTTATAGCAAATTTGTTATTTGACACTTGAAACTGCAGATAGTTCATCAGCTGATACAAGTTGTCTTAGCTTCACTGAAAGCAATGCCAGTTTCTGTCACCAGAGGATCTGCCTCTTTTCTTATAAAAATAATTTTATAACTGTATCTGTATTAAATTTTTAATGCTGATCCCATAACCTTTTGCATAGCATTAGAACTGATGGGGAACTTCACAGTAATCAGAACTGTCCACAGCATAGAAGGAATGTATTTACTACCATTTGCTCTTAATCTATGCACTTGGTCCAATAAAAACATTACCATTCCCCTGCAGCCTTGCTATGGCTTATTTCTTAATGGCCTTTCAAAGAGATATTTGAAAATATTAAGTGGTCAGACATCTCTGGAGCTATTAAAAATTAGCTGAGAAAATGGTTATATTAAGAACTGTAGAAACTATGAAAAAAACTAAGGTGTTTACATATGTAAATTCCAAATAAACCTCTGAAAGTATCTTAGTTATCATATAGTTCAATGGCCTGATTTTTCCTTTATCAGACTTACAACAGCAAAACAATTTGCATTCATTCACTCCCGGAATGAGACAAATTCACTGTTTTCGATGGAAAAAATATTCCAGATGCCACAAGTGAGAATAAAAAAAATTTTTTCTGGAGGATCAGCAGCAAAAAGTGAAAATGTTAATTTTGTTATTCTCTCTACTGCATACCCTTATGGACTTTTAAATTCCCTGCAGTAGCTGTTGCCTTCTCCTCAGCCAGTATGGGGTGTGGTTGGTAATCTTTACTTAGATTGAATCTGCCTAAAAATGTTTCCCAAGAAAGAGTCATTGCCACTAGTTTTTACCACCTAAGCACAGCTGCAGAAGGTCACTGTTCCCAGTACTGATGCAGTCAGTAGAGTTTCCTGATAAATGCTGCATGCATTGATACATTAACATTCCCTGCACCAATACCGATAAGTAATTGACTTTCATGTCTGTAGTGTTACAAAAGCTCACAATTTTGCCATGGCCAAATCTAGCATGTGTTTTTGAAATAATCTGACTTCTTGCATTTTAAATATCTAATAATCAGTATGGTTTTTACCTTCCTGGATGTGTCACCAAAACTATTTTAAAGAGGTAGCTTTGCACTTTGAAGTGAAATGGGTTTGAATAGCAAGGTACGCAAGCAAACAAAAGTGAAATTTAAAACTTTCATACAGAGGTTGTTAAATCTCTGCTACTCCAAAATAATTTTTGAGTTTGATTTCTGACATTTGAGCACTCTACCGTGTGTTGAGAATCTGAAGCCTTTGCACCATCAGTCAGGAGAGTTGACATTTGTACAAAGAAGGAAATAAATAGTAAATGTTTTTTCCAGTTACATCAACACCTGGGTTCTTGTATCAGGAAGCCGAAGTCCTACCAGACCTCCACATACTAGAACAGTAGAAGCAAGGAGAATAGGGATTGCTTTGGTGATACCAACAAGGGAACCGAATATTAGGTTTCCAAGTACAGCTGCAGCTTTGCATAGTGCATTCAAAAAGCCAAAGCCTGTTGCCCTAGAAGAGAAAACAGAAGAAAGTTAAAATACATGTGAAAGAGTAAAGCCTTTGAGACATTCTCAGTGGGAATAAATCAGTACAGCCCCAATATCTTAAACAAAATTTATGCCAGTAAGGATTCTGTGCCTATATTCTGTGCTCTTCTTTATAATGAGAAATTAAATCTCAGCTGCTACAGTATTTCATTGAGGCAATTCATTCTTCTGCCTCAGGGATCAGAACATGAAATGAATGACTGAACTAGAGTTTGCACCTCTAGAGTTGAACATGGAATTTACAGATGGAAATTCAGTGAGCCTTATATTGCTACATTAGGAGAGTGAACAGGGCAAGTAGCTCTTGAAAGAGAATGGCTTTGTCATCTGTGAAAATCATCAGAATTAAAGGACGATCATCTTAGGGTACTGAATAAAAATGGATTTCTTACAGGTGGTACACATGTTGAACCAGTACTTTTTCAAAAGTCTAATGAGACCTCCAATATTAATGAATGTTTATCTCTTAGAGGTGAAGAAGATAGAGTATATAAAATCATGTTGGGTGAAAGAGACATCTGAGAAACTTTGGACAAAAGAAAAAGGAAATAGATTGCCAACAGAAAGAAAGTACGACACAGGTAATTCAGGTGGAGTCTGGCATTGCAGTGATGCGATTTTACTAGTCTGAAGTATTTTAATTATTTTGTAACCTTTGCATAGATGTATTATGCAACCTGCTATAATTTGAATTGTGTTTTGACATGACCGTATGATTCATAGATGCAGGAATAAACTTGCATTACCAAAAGTTTCCTAACAAAGATATCTATATAATGGTAGAATCTGTAACCTTTCTCAACTCTCTTAGAAATTAAAGAGAGAAGGTCTATGAGGACTGTGTTTGCTGGGATAAAATAAAAAAAATCAAGAAGTTAGTTGTTCTGATTTTCAGAACAAAATATGTCTTGCTTGTGCTGCAATTACAAGACCTAGTCTAAATGACAGTAATTAAGAGAAATGCTAGTGATCTGAGTGACTTAAAAAGAACTCTGCTTATTCTTCTGAATTCTCTGTGAGGGAAAGGAAGAAGTCCTATGCTCAGATGAGACCTAGATATGTCTCTTACATGTTCAAAGTCCTTATTTACTTTTTTTATCTATATTTGATTGAATCTGCAGTACTTTTACAAAATACATGCACATCCTGGAGGTAGCAGTTTTGAAAATGACATGTTCTGCCCTCCAGCAGTCCATACCCCCAAGAGCTTCCAGAGATCACAGTGCTGAGCGCAGCAGATGAGGAAATTTTGGGACATGTTGCCTGTGATGATTTCTGACAGAGAAACATTTGCAGCAACTCCTTGAAAATACCTTCCTCAGAGGAGAAACAAGCAAGTTAAAACATGCCCATTCTAAGCATGACCTTTGGACGAATGGGTCTGAAGGAGGAGCATGGGATACACTGAAGGAAGCATAGAAGAGCCATCCTACTGGGGTGAACTTCCAAAGCCTATAAGAAAGCAAGCAAATCTCTAGTATGGAAACATTTGTGCTACAGGGATAGATAAAGCCCAGAAAATCTGGAGGAAGATGACCCAGGATGGGGGGTCGCTACTGAGACAGAAGGAGCTCCAGACTGACAAATCTTGTGGGGTTCACAAAATCACAGAATGGGTAAGTTTCAAAGGGGCCACAGCGAGTCACCTGGTCCAACCTCACAGCTCAAACAGGGTCATCTTAGTCCAGAAGGTCAGCCCCAGCTTGTATTGGTTGTTCTTCCCCAGGTGCTGGACCCTGCATTTGCCTTTGCTGAATTTCAGATGGTTCTTCTGTTCATCTCTCCAACCTGTCAAGGTCCTTCTGAAGGGCTGCACAAAGCATGCAGGTAGGAGGGAGGTTCATGAAAAGGAAGGACTTTGTTAAAACAGACTGTATTGCAAGCAGGTAGAAAGAGGTTAAAGGCAACACAACTGGACTGGAAAACTGAGTTTACATGATAGAATAACACGAGATTGCAACTATTCTGAAGAACTCAAGGGAAGAAGGAAAGGTAGAGAGTCAGAATGGTTCTAATGTCAGCCTTACTTATGCACAGAGAGTATTTGTAAAGTTATGGTGGTGATTGGCTGTGATCAGTGTCTGCACACATAAATATGATTTTCTCAGTTGCCAATGCTGATGTAAAATCAAACTTAACTCCAAATAACAGTAACAGAAAAAAACCATAGAGAAATTAGAAACATAGTCGTCAATAGCCTCAGTACATTCAGAGGTACCGGAACTCCCCAAAGAATACATAGATCCATCTAAAACAAATTTGGACAGATACAGGCAGGAAATCTTTGGAAAAGCACAAAACATATGGGATGTTTTACTTACATTTAGTGTTGGTTTATCCTACCTTATAAAGGTAAGCTGTTTCACAGATGTTAGTTGCTTGTATCAACTAGTTATGACAGTGGTCTGAATATAATTTTCTGAGCAATTTGAACCATTTCTTTTCATGTTCTGGTCTCTACAGATGCCACTGTGCTTTAGATCTATTATAGGTTATATACCCAACATTACCTTATTGAGTTTAAAAGTAATTTTGTAATACATGCAATAACTCTTCTGTGTGAATAAAATTAAGGTAATTTCTTTGCACTGAAAAACCAGTTCTGTTTGTAAATGGACTTATTAGAATTTTGCTGATTATAAGGGGTCATTATTAGTCTAATCCCATCAGTGTTATCAAATTATAAATGAATAAAAGAAAGAAAAAATAAACTCATTTTATTGCCCTTAGCTGTCCTGATGATTAAAAAATGAACAACCCAGAAGAAGTTCAATCTTTTAATCTTTAAGCAGATTTCAGGCATGTTCTTTTGCCTAAAATAAGCACATAATTGGCATGAACAATAGGATTTTTACAGGCTTAAGTAAATTGTTGTTACGACCTGTACCTGAAAAGCATTGTCACTGTTCAAACTTACGCCTTCACACCCTTCGGTTTTAATACTGTGTTTGAATGTGTTTGTATTTAAAATCAGAACAAGGTGTTCAAACCATTGTTGAGCTCTAGGGGTAGCAAATTTGGAGTGCTTGTTTTTTTTAAAAGTGTTTGGGATTCAAACCCTTTAAAATCTGTATTAATTCATGCTTTTATGATTAATTCAGGAGAATTCCTGAATCCAGGGTAATAAAAATAGCCAGGAAATAAATATGCTGCAAATCACACGCATGTATGACTATAGTCTTTTGCAGCATTAGTACAGTCTCTGCTACAGTTTGAAGAAAGTGCAAGAGTTCTGCAAATGATCAAAGTTATGTGATGTATCATCTCAGCATCATGAACAAGATAAGTGAAAAATTACAAGGGAATGGGGCCATTTATATATATACCAATTTTCTTTATGTCGATCAGTTATTGGACAAATATTTGCATAAAAATGTCATTTTGACTTCATAAGTAATCCTCATTACAGGTCAAAGGACACCAGTAGTAAGTAGCAAGAATCCTTTGTTCAGGTAGAGAGTTCACTTAAGTCCTTCAGGCACATCAGTGAGAAAATACTGGTTAATCAGTTTGGGATTGTCTTTAAAAAAACCCCCCAGATACAGATTTTAGTATTGATAGGAGAAAAATACAGAAGTCTTTTATAAAAATGTCAAGATGAAGAGAAAGCTGGATGTTACTGTAAAGGAATTTTCCCCAATGTATTTTACTTCTGCTGCTGAGAAAGCTGTGACAAAGAAAAATACTTAGCTTCCTTTCATCCAAGGTCCACATAAAAATGGCAAGAGTCCAAACAGTTAAAAATAGAGGGATTATCCAAGCTTTTAGATTAAAAGAGCTTGTTTCCTGATTGCCACATATGTTCCTGCTTAGACCAGGTGCTTATATTCCTACATAAAATACTTCAGATCCACTTTTCCACTGCTGACAGAATATCTAAAAACTTCATTGTCCTGCAGCCGGGTGCTACTAAATGTGTGGCACAAATATTTGTTATCTTTCTTTCCAGAACTAGTTACAAAAACCAGCAAGTTACAACAAATACTTTGAATAACACTTCTGTTAGAATTGATAATATGTAAAGCATTAAAACAGAGTTTCTGAATGTTCCAAAAATTTACAGTTTTCTAATGCCCAGATGTTTTATATTCTCTTAAAAAATTAGTACAAAAATACATATCATAGCCTGATCAGTTATAGTGCTTAGTGTGCAAGTAAAACTGTGGAATTTGCCTTCCTTCCTTGGACTACTGCCCAAGGCATAGGTTTAGCATGTCATGCCTTAAAAACTTTAACATGAAATTTCAGCAAAATGCAGTTGAACCGTATCCACAGGATGGCAGTAGAAAATAGCTCTGAGGAAATCTACTGTAAGTCAATTACCGGTATTATGACTCAAAAGAACAGAAAGCTTCTCTTCTGACAGCCACACCAATACACACTTGGACATAAGATACTGTGTGAATAATATGTACTGCTCTGGGCATAGATCCTCAGTGTTCAAGAAGAAGTGAAAAAATTAAATATCATGAACTGAAGATAGGAGATATATTTCTTAATTATGGCCAAACCCTTATGAAGTTATTTCAGAGGCATTAAAAGAAGGCAAAACAGGATGACTTAATTTTATACCTCACCTTGAATTCTAAGTATTCCTGGACAAGATTCAAACCCAGATGTCTGGCAGCCATAGCAAAATGATGAATTGTTGGTTATCTGATGCAATCTGATTTATTTGCTATGTGGGAGATGATCTATTTCTATTCCACTTTCTATTTAGGTTTTGGTGATTTGTTGTATCATCTCCCTGATGAGAATCTTGGCTTATAAAGCTGGTGCTTCCCAAGTTCACAAGAAGATACTTACCATTTATGTGAAAGTAAAAATTGCATTTTAAAGTAATAAAAATGTCCTAATGTTCCTTCTTCAGAGAACTTTAACTCTCTTCCATCCGTATTTATATTACAGGCAGAGCTGAGAAACTGTGCAGTGTTATTGCAGGCCCCTTGGGCACACACATTACAATGCAAGCCATAATTACTTCATCACACAATATTTTTTTCCTGCATCACTCTGCCAATGCAGAGAACAAAGAGGGCTTGAGGGTGAAATATAAATGTAGTGAAAAAAAGTTAGTTTCCCGCATCTGCTGCTGAAACTGGAAGGTGCACTGTGAATATGACTGGGGACTGCAACATGAGAAAACAGTTTCATGGTTAAGAGAGTGGCGTGCTGTCAGAAGAAAGGACAAAATCCTTACTCCTGTCACAGAATTTGTATATGATGCAAGCAAGTCACATAAAGCTAACTAAATGGTCTTTAAGCATGCATTTCATATTTTCTAGGTGCTCAGTTTAGCGCCTTCAGGTTTATGTCGCTGGAGTGCTAGGCACCTATAGCTGTATTGAAATTACGCTTTCAGCCCATTCCTTCTTCTAAAACACTCGGTTGCTGGAATTGTTGTTGTCACACATTTCAGCCTACAGATGTCCTCTCCTGATGGACAGCAGAGTCCATTAAGAAGATAAGGTAAAATGCAAGAGAAAAAACAAGAGAAAATACAAGTTCTTTACATTCTGGAGTTGTATTAATTTACTTGCTTATTGGAAATCCACTAGTTTACATCTGGACATCATGAGTGTCTCTTAAAATTCGTGTATTGAAAAGTTTAAAAAATGGTGTTATATCAAAATATTATTTATTACTTCATACGTGTCATCTAGAAGACAGAAACCCACTTATAACCAGCATTAGTAACATCATTTGCCATTTTAACACTACTTCATCACCTACCTGAGAACCATTTGAAATCTGTACATCCTCTAACATCTCTTATTATAGCAATTGTACAGACAAACTGAGGTTTTATGAAGAATGTGAAAGCAAAAGCTAACCTAAAATAGCATAAAATTTGAAAGTACTCGTCAAGAAAGTAGGACAAGCTATGTAGTTACCTCGATTCCAGGGATCAGTAAACTGAAATGTAAATATGTAGGTGAGCGTGACTTCATACAGAATCCAAATCTGTCAAGATTTTGAAGCAACCATAACTGATGAAGAAGAAACTGAAATGTGTGCCATGTATCACACAGACTGCACATTGCAAACTGTTCACCACACTCCTACCTGGCAAAAAGCCAGTATGATCTCTAAATACCTAGAGTACGATTTATGAAACACCTTTTGTATTATACTGCACAACACCAGCAAAGCCCCTGCAGTTCAGCAACTGGCTGGTATCCAAGAGGAGGAAAAGGAGGGGCTACCCAGTCCAGGCTCTTGTGCATGGTAGCATGAACTGGCCTCCTTCCATCCACTTTTCTTTGAGCCCAGCCTCCAGCTACTCTTTGCTGCACATTTGTGGTCGTTTCACTGATAGGGAGGAAGAAAATAGTATTAAACACTGACAGAGTGAGCAAAGATTTTGTGCTTAGATTCCCTTTACAGGAGGAACTGGAAGCCAGTTTCAGGACCAGATTCACTCTGGGTGCAGGTTTGTAGCAAAAGAGAGCATCACCTTAAGTACAAAGGATTTCATATGCAAAAACAGATCAGGAAGCTTTGTGTTCCATATATGCTGAGAAAGGCTGTTCAGCCCTACAGTAACTTGCAGAAGCTGGAAATTCCCAGCAAACTGGCAAGCTGTGTCTGGCTATGGAGATCAGAGGAGTCTGAGAAGGAAAGACAGGACTGTCAGAGGTGGGCAATGCTAGTCTGATAAAAAATTTATCAGAGAAAAATTCTGGTAAGCAAGTTATTTGAGTCCCTGAAGGTATTAATTTTCAAAAAGTTCTACAAAGCATGAAGTAGCTTTGCTCCAGTCTAAAAAAAAAAATCTAGAATTGGTTGTTTACTTATGACCAAGCTGGCAAAAACTAGCAGCCATGGTTCCATCACTGTCAGAACTTCTGGGAAAAAATCTCATCTACAGCATATGTCACCAGTGTCTTTCCAGGCACAGGTAGATTCACCTATCAGCCTTTTTGTACTTGTAATACAAAGAGACAAGTTTTTTCTCAGATTTGTTGTAAAAAAGACCCCCAAAACTCAGCTTCAAGTAAGTTTCTGTTTCCAGAGAGTTATTCCTGCTTCAAACATTCAAACATCAAAAAAGATGTTTACATAGAGAAAAGATGAGTAAGAAATTGCCATAATCCCAAAGCTAGCAGAAACTACTAAAAACGTTAAAGCACAATGACTAAAGATGCCTTAACGTCTGTATAGATATATATAGATAGATATCAGTTACATTCTTTTTATCGTTCCTAGTAATAATTTTTTTTCCATTAACACCAATGACTTTTCCAATTATTTTTCTTTATTTTATTTTAGGAAAACATATGTGGCTGCTACATTCAGGAATACCCAAAAGATGGTCTTTTCTACAGGATATTTATTAGAATTATATCATAGCATTTTGGATGGTGCAATAATTCTTGCCAGAAGAGCAATTTCCTGAGGTGTAATAAAAATACTAGTACTTAATATTAAAGCTTAGTGCTTGCGATTCATAAATAGCCTGGTATCGCTATTCAATATAATTACAGCTGTGGACAACAATTTCTTGTCTGAAGAAGCATATAATTTTAAAATGGCAATGAAGGCAAAACAGAGAAATCAGTCTACACTTTTCCATATCTCTTCACCGACAACAGTGGAACCCCTTTCCAAAAAAATCACACTTGCCAGCAAGGCATCATGCATTTACAAACTGGAAATATTTTTCAGTGCATTTCAAACTTCCAGTGAATGACATAATAATTAGTAGTGCAACAAAAGAAAGGACATGGTGTCCTTTGTTAGAAATCTGGGCAATTTTACATAAATTTTTTTAGGGAGTTGAGAGGGAAGAAGTATCCCAGGCTATTCAAGATAGTGCAGCTTTTACATTTTTGCATTTCCCATACAACAGAATATGACTCATCAGTTCTTCTTTCAGTCCATTAAGCAACACAAGGTCAAGATTAAAAAGTGCCCTATATCTGAAAAAAACCCAACCCATGTCCTCTAGTGGCAATGCAGGACTTGAAAATTGTCCTGAGATTTCCTGCAAGATCCCTGAAGAGTCAAGAGCAGTGCCCAAGGTAATTTTGCTCACTTAATGTACAGTCCTAGTGGCCCTGCATACAAATTCATAGCAGACTGATTAGCAGCTCAGGGTGCTTCAGTGAGTGATACTTATCTTGATTCCCACCATTTCACAGTCAAGAGACAAAGGCAGCTGTATTGCTGGTTTGGACCAACTACTGCCTTCATAGACAGTTGAACTAGGGGAAAGTCAGAGATAGTCCATTATTGTTTTCAGAAATACTACTCATTAGCTGTGTTTTAAATTAGAGTAGCAGTTAGACCTTCTGTTTTCACATGAAACTACATTAGTGGTATTTTCCTGATTAGGTGATATTTGATGCAAAATATATTCTAAATCACTCCAAATCCCTCATTGTTTCCCTTGTCTTTTCATAGGACAAATTATTCATTTGGTCCTCTCAAAACAGCACTACCTCTGCAAGGCTCATACATAATAATTTCTATTTGCCATTTCTGCTGGTACATAGTATGTGAGGTTAGGGGAGGTGTATCTGCACATACCTTCTGTCTGTAGGATACAGCTCCACAGTAATGACATCTAGAGAGTTCCATGCTGAGATGGTGAGGCCATTGTAGAGGCACAGCATACCTATCATCATGGATTCACTGGTCCCAAACCACAGGAAAAAACAACTGATGCCAGAAAGAACCATGGAACCACCTAGGTACAAGGCAGGTGAAACAAGCATGTAATAGAGTTGGATTTAAAGAATAATCTTTGTTTTGTCTAATATTTCTATGCACAGAGTGTAGCTAAATAAGTGACCCAAATATTTGAGCTAAGAACCAAAGAGACCTCCTCTACTGATAAGGCCAGTCAGAAAGAAAAATGCTGAAGGAAGGAGCACATAGGAAAAAATATGACTCCTCAAATATCAGAACATATCACAAAGTATTAAGCCTTTTTGAATTCCCAAAGCAAGGTGTCTGAGGAAAACTACCCCCATTATTCTTTGTTTATCATCTTTTGCAATTATATATTATATATGTAATATATATGTTCATATATTATAATAAAAACATTGTATTTATTTTATTGTATTTATATATTCTCCTAGAAAATTAAGACCATGAACTACCACATAGTTATTTAAGTAAATTGAAAACAGATCTCTCATTGTAGACAATCCACAGGAGATACCTTTCAACTGTGTTCCTCTGCAAAATAGATAACAGACAAAGAACAGCTGATACTTTCCAGGAGCTGCTCCACTAGCTGAGGGTCACCTGTGCACACCTTGCTTTCCTTTCAGCTAGAGCAGAGATAAACCAATGGTTATCAGGCTCCAAAATATCATTCTAAATGTCTAGGTAATGGTCTTGTAATACCTGCATGGAAGAGCAAGGACTGATAATGTGGCATAGCAGAGGTGGCTACAGAGCCCCTTTTTCCTACAGTTTCTAAACTGGGGGCTTTTAAAAACCATACTTATGATGTCACATAAATGACATATCTGCAGAAAGAATGTTTTTCCTTTCGCTGAGCCAAATTCCTTGGAAAGAGAACATGTTACTTTTGACTTTGTATCAAAGTGAAGCCCCTACCTAGCATCGTTAACCGTCCTATTCTATCCATCAGGAGAGCGGACACAATATTTCCTGGTAACACTGCCAAAGTTCCCAGGAAATTAACGAAGTAGATCCAGTAGGCACTGTAGTCATCATCAAAAGAAATCTGGCATCCTGTCCTGATGTGAAAAAATGTGCAATTTATCAATTCACTGTCAACAAATTTATACTGCTCGAGATCTGTGGAAAGAAGAAAAAGAAACATTTCAGCTAACAGCCAACTCCATGTGTAACTTTTGATTAAAATATTTCAAGTTCAAGCCAATTTAATGACAACTTGGAGCTTTCACAGCTTTGCAAAAAGGGGGCTAGTTACTGCTCTTAATTTTGATAGTTTTTTATCTTACTAGAAAAATTTGCAGAGCTCTTGGAAAGGACCAACTAAAGCTGGAATTAGGAAGTTATATTGCTGTATTTTACCCTGCTTGAACTGTATTTCATTAAGGCCTTTCAGCACCACCTGGTCTTGCATAAAAAGCACTGGGTGTCCATGAGTTTCTATGACTCAGTCCTTCTCAGTATCAGGCCTTCTATTTCCTGATGAGACTGTCACTCATGCTCAGTTTGGTTTGATTTCCGTTAAGTGAAATACTACTGTGGAGTTCAGTTTAAACTGATTTTTGTTTCTGAGAAGGCCTCATGGTCTTCAGCTTGTCCATGGATGAGTTACTCTATGTAGTTAATTCTTCTGCCAATACCATTCCACAGGACTAGCCTTATACTTCTGTTTTTACTCCATTCCTCTTGCCAGTTTTATAAACCTGAACCAAGAATACCTTCCTTCCACATAAATATTATTGCTTGCTGTGAAACCTAGGTCTATTTATTATTATTTATTATTATTTATTATGACTATTATTTATTATGACTGCTGAAGTTACAGGAAAGCAGGAAGAAGTGCCCTATCTTTCCAACAAGCTTAGTTGGCCATGTTCTACTTTCAGTTATGTTTTATTAAACTGGGAAAAAAGAAGTCTTCTGTTTAAACATAGGAAAATATGGATTTGTATTTTTGTCAAAATACTTAGGAGATTGGGAATGATTACAGATTAGGTAGTTTGAATCCTAAACTCAGATTCCCCTGCCACAGCAAGCACAGTGAACAAAGTATTTCACCAGTCCCTTTTGGACTAAATAAAAATACAGTAGTTAAGGCTACCAGTAAAACAGTAAATGTATTTTCTTCTCTCCAGACTGAATCTCTTCAGAGATGGTTGAAATTAAAGATAAAAAATAAATAATATATTATGTTAATAAAATAAATCATTTATTATCCGAGTCAGTATTAGGCCTGCAGTATCTCTCGTAGTGAGATCCTTTCACTTCTCTGTTGTAACAAGCTGGTTGCTTTTCATATATTATTATTCCTTACCAAAGGACTTCTTCTATGTTTTATTAGAAATCCAGAAATTATAAATGTAAGATGAGAACATGCAGCTGATCAATGGGCATTTGAGGCTTTTTCTCATACCTGTGTTGTAGAAGGTGGTATTAACAAAAGTACAGTTCCTGAAGTATGTATTCAGTGAAGTAATGTCTTCAAACACACAGTTCTTAAAGAGTGAATCTTCAAAGGTTACTGATTTAAACTTCATCATAATAAACCTGCCCAATACAAAGAATTCCTGTCAGTCTACCATCATAATTTAGAAATAGCAACAGATAAAGCTGATGCAGCTATTTAGAGCTAAAAATTCTCAACCCCTGTAAAAATGGTTCCTTTGATGCATTTTGCAGGTATGATTAATGATTAACTCACTCTAGAATACTATTATTCAGAAGAAGAATTAGTGAGACAAATAGCTACACACAGCTACTGGCCCTAACTGGTAATATAATTTATTTGATAATATTTCTGTTGTTACTTGTCCTTAGTCATCAATCAAAAACAATGTCATGGCAGTCATGGAACAGCCTTGTAAAATCACAATTGCTAGTAACTTGACATTACACCTGGAAACAGGGAGATCCTGCTTCAGAAATTCAGTCCCTGGGAATAAATAAGCACTTGCAAATACAAACAAGCTGAAAAGAAAGAATTTGTCAAAGAATCCTGATTTGTCAGATGAATACACTGGTTACTCAGTTAGGCTCAAATACAGATCATACCGGTCCAAGTTTAAAAATTGTTTTCACGAAATGGTTATAACACGAATAAAAAATTACATTGCCAGTTACACAGCTAGACATCCAAACGTGTGTCCTCATTACTCCTGTGCCTATGGACACAGTTGGAATTATAATTACTATGTAAATAAAACTGGCATAAACAATTTGCTGGTAGCTGTTTTTTATTTCTGAACATCCTCCTTCCTACTGACTCTCATTTAACACCTACAGGTTTTATCAAAATATTAATAGAAAAATCAGTGACAAAGTATATTACATACAGTAACATTCTACCTCAATGTCACTAGACTAAAACAATGCTGTAAGACTTTTAAAATAAAATTCTGCCAAATAACATGATTATGCTAACAACAACAACCACAACAAAGATATAGAAATACATCATTATTTTTGTGATGTCATTCATTTCACACGTGTGAAGATGTGGAAAAAAAGGGCAGTTTTTCTGGAAGTAGTTTGAAAGTGGCAACAGTTTGAAAAGCAGTGCTTTAATTGTTGTATGTCGATAAGATCTGTTAAAATGGAAAAATCTTCCAAACACAGACCTGGCTTTATTCTAATTAAACCTGGGGTCACTAGCTAAGTATTTTTCTTATAAGAAGAGTAATAGCAGGAATAGGAACATTCAGAAAAATATGCTGTCTACAAAGGAGCAAGAATTAGAGTCTCTCACAAATAAATTTGCTGGAACCACATCTTTATGAGAAAGGAGAGGAAAAGCTAGTAATATTTTTCACAGTAAATGACTTACTAACTAATGAATTCTCTTTTTGTATTGAAGAAGAATACTGTTTTCAGTCCATTAGTTTTAGTTACTATATAATTTCTCATTCGTGACAGACTGATTAAAATCAGGCTGGAGCTCTGTGTCAACTCATTATCATTTTTCATACAGCACTTTCCATTCTAAAACGTAGACTTATTCCAGAGGAGAACAAAGAAAATATAGTGATTAGATTAGTCAGTTGAAACAGAGATGACAGACTACACGTTCTACATTCTTCTGATGCACTTTTTACCTTTGGACAGGGAGCATGTGACTACATTAAAACTGGTGTCACACTGATTTGAATTAAAACCCATCAGGAAAGCAATGTATTAAAAAGTCAAGTATTGATGGATCTTCTCATTAAGAAAGAACATGAAGGAAACACTGAGACTGAGGGTGAGTATGGTATTGAAACATTTATGAAGGAATGACATCAAATGGGTTCATACCTCTTGGAAAACATTCTGTGAATCTCAAATAACTGTCAGAGGTGTATTAAATTTGCACATTTGAAAGAGTAAATTACTGATTTAGCACAAATTAATGTAAGATTTAATGTTTTACAAGAATAATCTGCTTAAATTGATAGAACCTCAGCTGAGAGTGTGCTGTCAGTTACTGTCAAGTTACTGACAGTTCTTTGATTTAAGGAGGCCATCTACATTCTGGAAAGGAGTAGGACTTGGAAGCTATGGCTAGGCTAAAAATTAAATAACTGCTATTTTTTTCTTCAATACATAAACCTTTATGTCAAAACTCAACTACTACTACTACTACTACTACTACTACTACTACATCATCACAAAATAATCAGTTTTATTCACTTACATATAGATTTTCCTATGGAAATAGTAATTGCTTATTATCATGACTTCTAGCAGACCATTCATATGGTTGTTCTGTACGTTTCTTAATAGAAACCAGATACGTAAACCAGCTGGGTTTAATTTTCCGCTAAGTTATCTAGCTATTTGTGAAGTCTAGATAGAGCCTTAATATATTTGCCTTCAGCTAAAAAAATCACACACAGCATTGCCAGAGTGTTGTTTCCCATTTCAGAGCTGTTCATGCTTTTTATTGGTTTACAGTAATGTTCAGATTTCATTTTTCTTTGATAAGATCCTAACCTCTCAGTGTTCAGCATTTTCACAGAAGCATCTTGCATCAATAAAAAACAACAAGCAACAGAGATGAAAGTACATCTTTCCCCAGCCCCCTACAATATACTGCATATGTTGGATCTGAAAACCTTTGAATCCCACTGTGAAAGGAAGTAAAATTGACTCAGGCTTTTTGGTCTGTTTTTCAGGATGACAAGGAAGCTGGGTTTGCATGGTGGATCCTCACACAGGAACCACCAGGGCATGTACATTTCTCCCCACGCTCATGAGTCATAAGAAATTAAGAACAGAAATAAATATTCACTAAAAAGTAACAAAACCATCTATCATTACCTCATGGAAAAAACTGGGTTATTAGGATGAGCTTTAAAACATGCATCTGTTTATTCCAACTAAGCCAAGATATTAGGAAATCTCTAAACCTGTCATTGATGTATTCTCCATTGCTGTGAATCTGATTTTCCAGTGTGAAGTTGAAGACAAAATGTGACACCTCCTCATTGCGGAAATGTTTCACTCGGGATGCATATTCGTCGGACTGCAGATGTTTAATGACATCAGGAAACCAGACAGATAAGCCATAGTAGCTGTGAAAACACAGAAAAATTTCAGGCACTAATCTCACTCATTCAGAAATCTGTGTGAGGTGTGAACGAGCAGCTCTCTTGGCCACTTATGTGATGGAGCTGTTGCTCCATTAGAATAAAATGCTCCATAAAATAAAATTATTGAAAGATGCTGACACCAGAAGATGTCAGTTTTCAAAAAAGTTATTCCTGATCAGTCCGGTTTCAACCAAGAACAGACTAACTGACAAATATAACATTTTGTGGAAAGATCCTGAATAAAACAGATGATCATAGTGTCAGAAATTTACATGCAGATGATTTTTATGTCTGTCAAGGCTATAAAAAATGGTTTAATCTCAACCACTCTTACCCAAAAGACAGGGTGAACCACACAGCTGTAAGTTTGATTGTATTATCCTTCACCGGGTAGTTGAAGCATCTCATAAACGTCAACCAAATCTGTAAATCGTTACAAAACACATTTATTTACATTTTATTTTGAACAACTTTCTTAAAGGCTAGAAAATTTTTGATTCTTCTTTGATTGCTTCTGCAGGGCATGAGAGACAGCAGATCAGCTCTCTGGCCACACTTCTTTTGATGTAGCCCAGGATGTGATTTGCTTTCTCAGCTGCAAGAACATATTGTAGGCTCATGTCAATTATTTTCTAACCAGCGTGGACTGTATACATTAATTCAACCTTACTCTGATCACCTCAAACTTTCCTAATCTCTAGCCAGCTTCATTTTACTTTCTCAAATAAATCAAGGATTTTCTCAGAAATATTTCCTTCTCACTTCCCAGTATTAGACAGACTATATTCCATAATTAAACAGGGATACAATCAGAGTGTGATCGATCATAACCTGCCATGGCTAGAAATTGATGCCTGAACTATATGAGGATAATGTAGGACTACCGCAAGGTCAGAGACAGTATAGTAGAGCTGACTGATAATGGTGTTCTCATCTCTCCCCCTCTCTCCTTTCAAGAAGATCTCCTTCCTTTAAAGAGAGGAGAGGAGAGGAGAGGAGAGGAGAGGAGAGGAGAGGAGAGGAGAGGACAGGAGAGGAGAGGAGAGGAGAGGAGAGGAGAGGAGAGGAGAGGAGAGAAGGCCCCAACACCCATCATGCAATGTAGAAAGTGCTCTGACCCAGGGTCTAGTCTAGTGAGGTAACAAGGATGTGAGCCAACCAAGCTGCAAGTCCTTAAAAGATGGTTTAGTAAGATGCTGAAGCATATTATTTCAATCTTCAAGTGCTCCATTTTTGGTCAGTAACTGTAAAAGTAGACAGTTCCTGGAATTTTTTCTTTTCCATGGGGAAAACGTGACAAACCTTGGTTTGCAACACTTCATCATAGTTCTAGACAGCTTAAAATGACAGACTTTTAATAGCTGTGAAAAGACAGTTTTGAACTTCTAAAATATTAATTAATGAGGCTTTTTTCAATTTTCATTGCAAGGCTCAAAGATAGTATGCAATTTTGTTTTTACAAAAAAAGTAACAAAAGGATAATGAGCACAGTGCCAGCAAGCTTGTATTAAAATCTGAAGTAGCTCTAAAATATTTTTCTGGTAAAACATTTGACATACCTAAAAAGTACATGCAGATACAATGCCTTATAAAGGCATTAGTTTATGCAATTTATTCATTAATATATTCATGTGGAATATTGATCCACATTCTCAATACATAGTTATTTTGTGCTTTTTATGTCTATCAGTATGTATTATTAGCTATTACTTCTGTGAGGATGGATGCAGCATTTTCCTCCTCTGAAGCTGGGATAAAGCTCTGTGATTCACCTGCATTTTTTTCTGGGTCAGGAAACCAAAATCTTACACTGGTTCCTGATTCCCTCAGTTGCATGGAAAATGTAGCATTGCAGCTATCAACAGCAGGAACTCAGCAAATCCATCTCATTTCTGAAAGTTAATTAAAAAGGAGGAACGTAGTTACAGAATGAACAGAGATGTTACTTACACCATACAGCTCTGTGCGGATTCTTACAAAACACCTCCTGTACCAAGTTCCAGTATCGCTCTCTATTTCTATGAGCTCATCTATCTGCTTTGGTGTTTTGATTCTGGTAACCTAGAAATAAAAACAGAACAAAAATATTTGTATTTTCTAGAATCATGAACTGCCTATGGAGGAGTATTGGTGGGGTTTATTACACCCGGTCTACTAAAAATGAGCAGATACTCAGCCTGTGTCTACACTAGAAATGCTTTAGATTTATAAAGGAATAGTAGCACATTGTGATGCCAAAGTCATTATGGATGCAACTGTTTCAGAAAAGCTCTAGATATGCAGGAAATAAGTTCCTCTGGCTACAATAAGCTGTTGCTGCCATATTCTTCTAGAGTGGTATATCTGATGCTACAAAGGATAGGATTAATTTAAAACACCAGTTAACCATGTCCAGAATTTGCCCTCAAATTGTTTTCGACTTGCTATCACAACATTGTTGGAAGCCTTTTGATTAAAGACACAGCAATGAAAATACAAGTATTCAAAATGTCATGAATTAGTAGTTGGACAAACTTTTTATTATTTTGTTATTTTCTCTAGTGTTAAACAGAGAAGAGAGAAGAGATGAGGTGAAATGATTTGGAACCAAGCATGTTATTGCTGTTATGAACAATCACCTACTTATCTAAAGTGAAATGAGATAACAGACATCAGGGAAAAATACAGAATTACCAGTGACAGAGAATGTAATGCATCCTACAATGCTAATTTTTACTTTTACTCAGTTGTGTAGGAGAACAAGGATGTGTTGCATGGTCTTTCCAGACACAGGATCTGATAAACTTACACTACTGTATGGTTTTGCTTTTAGTTTCTGCTCTGATCCCAGCTTCATAGTGATATCACAAAAGGCATTGTATTCATCCACAGTTTTTCTCAAAAGAAGACAAGGAGAGAACAGAAAGAAAATGAATAAAATGGGGAAAGGGACTGACACAGAAGGAAGGAGAGAGCAAGAGACTGAGTGTCTGATGTTTGGCTGCAGTTTCTGAAGTTAGCCATAGCTTGTGTTTCTTCTTAACAGAATGGGCACATCCCCTGCCCCCACCTCCAATGTATCACACTGGATTATAGGACATCAGGGAATAGCAATACTGATGATAAAGCTCTAGTTTTGAGCCTACTGCTTTTACAGATGTATACTGTTTGAGATGCAACAGCAGCCTCATCCCATGAACAAGAACATAGGAAAGCCCACTGAGCAGTTTGAGGTACAACTGCCCTCATTTCTGAAGTACTACAGCTCACTGTTTTGCCAGATCATGACTTTTTCTAAAGCCTGTAGCCTTCTTGTCATGCCTCGTCCAGTAATCCTGTCTCATCATTCCATCGATCTCAAGCTTTTCTTAAACTGCTTTTATGAAATGTGTTACACAAAAGACTGAGTCAAGTCCTCAAAACTTATCTGATATCTCCTACATACAGAAATCCTTACATACCACTCCTCTGGGCAGAAAGGGGATGCCTTTTGAATCCCACTCTTGTGGGCACAGGGACAGCCTTTTCACCATACTGGGCACCTGACTCAGTTGGAGCTGTGGAGACTGGGGGAAACACGTATCCTAGGACCCCTGTATGTGACTGCAGACAAAAGTTCCCTGGCCTTGGTGGTTCTTTAACATATGAAAAGTCCTATTGAGTCAGGACAACAGTCCATCTGGACCATGCAAATTCAGCATGTCAGTATATGAAGAATGAAAAAAAACCAAACTCAGAAAAGAAAACCTATTTTAATGAAAATGATGCTTCTGTTTAAAAGCAATGGTTCGACGTATGTAATGTTTTTAAATTTTAAAAAATCAAGACTTTTTGCAAAGAAAAATATTTGCAGGAAAAAGAATTAATACATGGCAATGGAGGAGTAGAGAAAATTTTGGTTTTAAGGATGCAAAACTTTTTTTTTTTTACATCTTTAAACCAAGAGATCTAATGAATATGTATTTTAAAAACCCAGGAAGATAATAAAGCATGTACATAAACATTTAACTTCGGTAGTTCCATGTTTGACGATACTTTCAATTTATTACCATCTCTGTTAGTGTCACTGCTTTCAGGAGAAATTCTCCAAAGTATGAAGAGCCACCCACTCAACTAATTCAGGAACCAGAATACTCCATTTTGGATTAACTCTAAACCCAACTGCTTGTCAGTTGATGCTGTCTCTTTCTAAAGGCTTGAAGATAATCCCCTCAATAATATAAGTAAAAAGAATAAACATAACTTGTGAAAAAAAGCTTCTAGAAAAATACTAAATCAATACAATACAGGAAAATGCATAAAAGAAAATCACACTATAGAAAAAACTATATTAGTAATGGAGAAAAAGTTACATCATCCTTAGAGTCAGAAAACATACTATCAAAATGTGTCTGATGTAACTAACAACAGGAAGTGGAGGAAAATAGTAAAGTGTTAAGTCATGGAATGGCATTGGATAAGCAGAGGAGAAGTACAGAAAGCTTAGGAGAATTATGTGAATAAATTACTGAGACAAAATATCACAATATCAAGGACTAATTTAGAAAAAAAAAAGAAACAAAAAGGATATGTCAAAAAAATTATGCATAAATTCTTTGCTTTCTGGGTTTTATGACATGAAGTGGTGATGTTTTACAATAAGAAGAGAATGATGCATTTTCTAATCATATTAATGGTAGCTAAAAATAGGGATGTCTGTATATGTCTAACCTTGACACACAGCACAGTATTTCTAATCTCAGCTTGATATATGGGGTTGAGTTTCCCTAATGCTCAAGGCAGAAACTGGCAAAATTAATGGCTGATCAATTTACAAAAATAACTGTAGATAAAGTGGTTGAGTGTCACATTTTAACAACCACAGAGACAAAAACTTGTTAGATCACATGAGCTGGAAACAACAAGCATGTGCTTTGTTTTCTTCTCCACAGCTGCTTTAGGACCTGATTACAATTACGTCAAAGTGACGTGAGAGGCTTGTCCTTCCTCCCACATTTTCTCCCAGCACATTTCTGTCTTATTCCTTGTGCCCAAACCAATACTAAAGGGGGACAGGGCCAGTGCTGTGGCTGACTGAGAAATGAGTCAATGAATATCAATAGTGGCAAAAAAACCTCCCCTGGAGTTACCAGGAGCAGGCTTATTCTGTCTGAAAGCAGCTCGGATCAGCAAGAGCCAATTGTGAAATTACGCCATAGCTGTATGGCGTTAGGCAAATCCCTTTATTCATAAATTAAATCACAAAATAAAATATTAGATTAGGTGGGATTAGAGGTAGGTCACCAGTGTACCAATAAATGTGGATTTGTCATGGTAAGTGTGCTAACCAGCCTTCTTTCAAGAAAAATACAGGAATTCTTGTGCTTCTTTGTGGAAAAATTTAAATGGAAGCAATAGAAACTACATCCAAGGCAACAAACTGCAAGTCTCAGTGGAATAAAGTTATGTGGTCAGATGGTCATTCCTAAAGAGAACCTTTAAGAGGATTTCTTAATTAAATTATGTGTGCATTATAGTAAGAAGAAAGCTTCTGGAAGAGGAAAAACATCCCACACATGGCTCTGAGGGAGCAGAGTGCACATACTACCACAGCACTGTACAAACTGGAGAGGCCGACTGGATTTCAAAGAAAGAAAGTGCTGTTTGATCCCACTGTATCCAGGAAGACAAGATTGTTGTGTATAGTCTTCATAAATGAGGAAGATGCCATAAAAACATTCCATTTTTGAATTGGCAATTTCTCTTCCAATAGAAACAACCCATCAATACTTTAAATAGGGCTTTATAATTAGGCCTCAACAAAATGAATTTGAGCTTCCAAGACATTTTGAGAATATTAAATGTTTGAAATTAGTATTTCATAGAAGTGAAAATGTAGTTTTTAAAATCATTATTTTACCTGATAAAAATGGAAAAAAAATTCCAAATCCTAAAAAACACAACAGCTAACTAATTTGGACTTCTATGTGCCTACTGTTATTACTAAGGGTGAAATATTAATAAATATAACACAGATGGACTCTATTAAGTATCTTGGTACACCAGATAAAATTATCATGCTGTGGGTTCATACACCCGTGAATATCCTGGCCAAAGGCTGATATCTTAGTAGATGTTGTATATATAACAAGTTCAGTAGGAATTCACAATATTTTAGGTATTTCGGATTAGGCACAATCATTTAGGTATTTAGAGTGCAAAAAATTGGCTTAGTCATTTAGAATATTAATATTGATTGCTTAAGACCTCCAGACCTCACCAGTCAGCAGGGTTGCTGATGTGATAGGTGATTAGCTTTAAAAGCAGTACTCACAGTGAAGACTTTCTCGGGCTGACCACGAGCGCGCATGTTCGTGTCATGAATTTGCTTGAGTATCATCCAAGCTTCATCATGTTTTCCAACCTAAATATTAGAACAAAACATTTCAGCACAACACACATAGAAATTAAGTTACTCAGTATAGTCCCTGAACCATCTAAATACCTGTTTGGTAGAGGTCATGATATAAAACAGAAATAATTTTAACTGGAATCTAGAAACCGTTTGGAAAGTTATACCTCCAGCAGGAACCGTGGGCTTTCCGGCATAAAGGTGAGGGCAACCACAGAAGAGACACAGGGCAACGCACAGACAATCACAAATACTCGCCAGCTGTGGAACTGGTAGGCAGAGCCCATGCTGAAACTCCATCCTGTGGAAGCAGAAATTCATGAAATGTAGACAAATAAGGAGTATTATACATGTTATCCTATATATGCTGCTTCTTGGAGATGCAAAATTATACCTATATTTAAATGAAGCCTGACTGATATATATCCACAAATATCGATCATCTAAAAAATAATTTTACACTATGACTTTTAGCCTCTTGCATCTGACTAGTCAAGCTGGAAAATGGCTGTGTTATGGATGAAAGACTTTCTTATGCAGGGATGAAGAAGCTTCTTTGAATTCTCTTAGCAAAATCTGTATTAAGGCAGTTATGTGAACCAAACAGGGACATCATCACCATGCATAAGAATACATATACAAAGAAATAGGTTTTTTATGAACAATGGAATTGGAGAGACTTAAAAATCTACACTTGTATTATATATTTTATGGAATTGCATAGCTTTCCTTAATATTAGCTGTTTCTACAAAGCTGATTTCAACACTTAATAAGAATCACCTATGTGAAACTGGAGGGCTCGTAGTTCAGCATTTTAATAAAATATCTGGTTGGTTGGTGTATTATCACTGGACTCTTGAAATGTTATAATTGTAAGAAAACTAAGAATTTATCTTAAGAAAGGGAAAAGTATTATTTGGGTAACTACCTGGCCTTTTATTCTGGCTTCAGTACAGTGGAAATTTTCAAGGATAACTTATTAAAAGATGAGTGGAAGATAAGAATAATGGTAAAGGACAGAAGACGTTACTGGAAGAAAATGAAATCTTGGGTAATCAAAGAACTGATGTACTGGGTTAATCTGATATATTATTTGCTATCTGATTTTTCTAGGCAAAAGACATGGTTGATTGAATCTGTCTGAATGTCAGTAAGCAACTGGAAGAACATCATATCAAATGGCCTTTTAAATAGCTCTCCAAGGGAGGTATTTATCTGAGAAATCTAAAGTGTGTTTTGGAATTTAAAGATTCTGTGCTGTGGATCATAAACACATTATTGGAAAAAAAATTCTTTCTCATATTAAAGTACTTGCATACTACCACATGAAAAATCCTGTCAATTTATTTTTATTCTTTATCAATGGTTTGGTGAAACATCTTGATCAGCAAGATGTGAGAATGTATGTATTTCTGGTCTCCTATGGACATCCTATGTTTCTGAAATTATATCAGTTTGCTCTACAGCCTTGTTTAGCACTGCCACCTTTACCCCAGGGAGAAAGGGATAAAATCAGTAAGAGTATTGACGATGATCTTGGAATCCCACATTATTTTTTTCAAGAAAGGCTCCATATAGACATAGTTTAGTGCTCCAAATGTCCCTCCAACTAAACAAGGATGTCTAAAAGTTAATGTTAATTTTTATTCCAAAATAAAACCTGGAATTAAAATTTAAGAATAAACATGTAAACAAACCAAAACCAAAGGCATAAAAGCGTATTAGAATTCACTCTTCATTGATTTTTGGAAAATATTAACATTTGATTTTATGGGATTTCAAATCTTAAATAATATGGATGTAGTTTACATCTAAATTGTGAAGGGAAGGAAATAAATAAGAAAATGTTTACAGTGTGTTAATTAGGCAATCAGAAACCACACGTGTGTTTTGGCTGTTGTAAACATATTTTATTCTAATCATTAGAATCCTATTCTTCATTACATAATTTAAAATATAGAACAAAATCACCTGATGTAGAATTTGTAAAATGATACTTTTTGGTCTGATCAGTGAGTTGATCTGACTCTCTGGGCAGCTGTGCAACTGCTAGTGCTGCAGGGAAGGGAGCACAGGATGGGAGTTTTCATCTTTCAGAAAGTTCAGTATCTGTCAAGGTACCAGCTTTTGTTATTAGAAACTGTTCCAGAAATACACAAAGCCACCAGTATAGTCAGGTAATCTGCCTTTCATTGCTCTAGTTCATGTTTTATGGGATTGTTCTGTACAAAGGGCAGTTCTGCAGTAAATGAAATCAACCTGGCTTTATACCTGTTATAAAGCAACAGCAACATCTTGTCCTCTGTAGCTAGTCCTGGAAAATGCTGTTGGTAATTTATTTTTTAATTGTCATTTATTAATATAAGTGAACCGTACTACACTTAATTTAAAGCAATAGATGCACTGTTCATGCCACTGTCATTGTGACAACCTACAAAACACCTTTTTTACTCCTCAAAATACCTGAATATTTTGAATACCTCAAAATACCTCAAAACACATGTCAAGTGAAATGTTCATTACAGTTTTTATTGCTTTTATTCCATCTTTTTCTCTACATACTGTATTAGCTGCTGCAATTTATCTTGTGATTAAATGTATCTGCTGAATTAATGATAAAGGGGAATGTCAGGATTATAAAAAGCAATTTGTAGAAAAAAAGTCCAAGCTGCAACACAGCTTTCTGGAGGTTGCTCCTCCCATCTATTCCAGTGCTAGATCAGCAAAACAAATATATTTCAAATGCAGAGCAAGTTTGGATTTATTCCTATACTTAACATATCCTTTTTCCCAGGTCATGAGCTAATCTAGAAAATGGAGCCATTAAAGCAGCGCTGAATTTAGCTCACAAAGTGGCTTTCATTCCTTTTGTACATAAGTCTTGAAACTAAATGAAATTGTGTTCTTGGCTGTAATTCAATCTCCTTCTCTCCTGATTTATGGCACAGTAGCAAAGGCACAGCAGCCCTACATGGCTGCATTCAGTGCACTGCTCAGCAACCTGGAGCCGACCTTCACCCTTGCTCCCTGGCTATGCTGTATTTAAGAGTCATTAATCTTGAGAATGGGGACAAGTCCCAATGTTTTATGAATTGCAAATCATTTGGCCTAAATGCATCTTGGAAATAATGTACTGTAGAGCAACCCAAAATCTGTCATGGCTGAATCGGAAGCTGCTGCAGCAACCTTTGTGCTAAATACCACCCTCCTGCTTTCCTGGCTGCTGGAAAAGGCCAAGTGAATCACAGACATGGCAATTACTGATTACAGAAACACAGGAGCACACAGCGGAGCAAAATCAAAATGTACAAGATGCTAATCTATATCCAATCACTAATTTATGAGTTGAACTCAATGTCAACAAAATCTTGTCTCACAAAACAGCTCCATAATATTAATATATCAAATGGATATTTTAAAATTCTTGCTCCAAAGGAGAGAACACTTGTCATAGACTTTCTGAATATATAGAGGGAAACCTGTCCACATTAAGATGAATTTTATAAATGTATAGTACCTGATAAACAGCAAGTATCTTCAAGCACAAGGATATGTTACTACAGTAGATATGTTACTTGAGAGCAGATTTATGGGGATGATTTGCTTAACTTTCCACAATACGGGCTACAAGGAACATGACAGATCTCTACAGATTCATACATGTTACACTAAAGCCCAATGTGGGCAATGAAAAACACGGGTGCCCAGAGGCTCTGCACAAGTACTGGCTGGCAAGGAGACGGTTTATATATACTAGAGGAATAAGCTTACGAACACCTTTCTAAGACACTAAAGTTGACAAAGAAAATCCAATCAAATACTGTGATTTTATGGCATGGTTAGCTAAAGACTGAGCATTTTGACAATTTTTGTTAGTCATTCAGTATGAATAAGAGGAACTAATTTCATGGCAGTGTCATAAATTGCCAAAACCCCAATTTTCATAGATTTCTGTCTTTTAGTAGATCAAAGGAGGGAGTAGATGCAGAAATATACTTTAAGGATAGGAGAGAAAGCAAACTAAGGAATTTACAGTAATTCATAGACTTCATAGATTCTTCTGAATAATAATTTATATTATTTTATAGCTTTTCTTATTTCTGTTTTAACACACCACCTTTGGTCAGAAGTCAGCTTTCTAGCCTTCATTCTCAATGTTTTTGTTTGAAATACTTACAGTAACTAACAAGCATGATTGCTCTAAATTGTCACATGGTGGCACTGTTACCATACGCAAAACAAATAAAGCTTAAAACTATTGCAGGGAGACTTTTACTATCACATGCTGTTGTTGAGTATTTCCCAAGTCTAAGCTAAAGCAAAATTTTAAGTACTGGAAATATTTTGAAGCTTGCATCACTTAAATACCTTATTATTGCACTTATATTTTTTCTGCCCTGGCATTACCAAGTTTAACTGTCAGTGTTATCTAGGATTTGAGCCCCTCTATTGTAGTGCTACACATTAGAATAATGGTGAAATACTGCTGAAACTGAAAAAAAAGAGAAAAGTTCAGGTAAATTACGTAGCTGAGGAAGCTCTGTTAGACATTTTTACAAAACTGGATGAAAAACATTATTTTAAACTGTTGCAGAAATAATGTTTCCAGAGTTCTTCTCTGTTGTATTACTGTGAAATTCCAGTAGCACAAAATAGAACACTTGTCTTTTCTGTGATTAAATTATTAATATCACATGGGAAAAGCAGTGTTATTTTTAGCCTGTATAGATAGTTAGATACTCTACAAACCTAGTCTCAGCAGGTCAGCTGCTGGTAATTTCTGAAGAAGGAATTTGGAAATTAAATAGCTGAAGTGTGTCAGGCCATGATTGAGGCAACTTAACAAAGGTGTGTGGCTCTCTAGCCACAAGGGCAGTTAGCCCTTGAGGATCACCAGTTCAGTGGGAGAAGAAAGTAGCAGTGTTCAACAGATGTATTTTGCAAACACATTAGACTCGGTCTGCTGGCACTTAAAACTGTGATGAGAAGGAACAAAGCATTTTCTAAAGACACATTTCCTCTGACACAGTGGAGGGGGTTTGTAAGCACAGACACGTAACTCCTCACTGTGCTGGCATTGATATTTATCTGAAGACCTTATAAAATCAGGTCTTCAGTCACTCCAGTGGCAGTATCTGCTATTCAGACAATCCCCAGGACAGCTGAAAGAAGAACTGATCTTGCATAGAAAATAATTTGCTCTCAAATACCATCAAACACACTCTTGCACAGCACTGCAGTTTACTTTTCATTAAGGAGGAAGTTTGTGTATCCTCATACTTCAGACAATGGTATGGTATGATATGTTTCCAAAATTTGAGGTTTAGTAATGACAAGTCAGGCTTTCATGTAATTTTTTGTATGCTCTGCAGAATATCAACAGAGCTGTAGGTTTGTTTCCTTGACATGGAGATGCTAATATATGAGGCCTGATAGGAAAAAAAGAACCCATAAAAATTAGTTTTAAATCAGAATATTTAGAAATGCTGGCATGGAGGTAGGTGTGGGGGAAAGGTAAGGGAAATTTGTAAGTCGTTGTGTGCATGGTTTGAAATGGTCTGTCTGAAATCTGACTTTCATTTGGCCTGATATATGGCTGTATTAAGATGAGGCGATGCACAGTAGCCGATGCAGCCAAGAAGTTAATACTTAAAATGAAGAAGAGATGAACAGACTTAATCATATATGAAAATTAAAGCAGTATCCCTAATAGGAGAACTGCAGGTACCCCGTAGTCCAGTCATGTAATCCATCTAATCTTGGCAGGCGCTAGAAGTAGTGAAGAATGTCTAATTACTGGTCTATCTATGACTATGAAATAAGAATCTCTCTTGCCTCCCTAGTAGATAAATATTAAAACCTGTATGGTCTTGGAAACCAGTAGGCTTCTGCCACTACTGGGCCTAATGGGAATGGCATGCCTGTATCTTGAGCTGAACACAAAGGAAGCTCTTCTTGCACTTCAATCTTCTTTACTGGGAAGGATACTGGGCCAACCAAATAAAACAGAGACATGAATAAGACAAAATCACTCATTATCCATTCATATTTTATGAAGTCTAACAGGGTAGAAGAGAAGCTATACAGAACCAGAGAGTGAATGGTCAACTAAATTGACCATTATAAATTTTCTACATAGTCACCCTATATCCTCTCCTTCAGGGGACTGTCTCAACTATTCAGAAGTTATGACTGTTCCAATAGTTATAATGAACAGTGGCAAAAGAGTAAAGTGCATTCACAAGAAGCAGCTTACGGCATTTTCAGAATTGTTTCTGTCTCTTCAGCCCTTACTATATGACTGAGAAAGATACAGTAACAAGAGAATTTGCCTACAGTGCACAGAACTGGACAAATTCCATTTTAACTGATGTAAGGCAGTGCTAAAACACATTATCACCTCTCTATATAAATAGCAGGTTAAAAACAAACAAAAAGGTCTTGTCTTAGTAGAGTTTGCAGGAAACATTCTGCCTTGAATGGTAGTTGTAAGAATTAGCTGACATCAGAACAGTTGGCAGGAGATGAAGATTCCTCTGCCTCTTAAGTTATGTTTGTTTATTCAATTTAGTTTGTCTCCAAGCCACCACTCTCCACAACATCATCCAATCATGTGGCAAGTTTTTGCCAATCTGTAGTGCTTTATTGTGGTTTTCTGTGTATTTATATTATGCACCTCTATGTCCTGTTATAAAACAGGAACACTAATACTTACACAGGTTAAGTCTTAACTCAAGGCTGTAAGACCTCAGTAACACTGAAGAAGGGTAAAAATAAGATATTAATCAGAGCCAAAATACAGATAGTTTCAGAGGAGACTGTACTGATAAAATCCATAAAGAAAGACATTGACATGAAATGCAAAGCCATTACCCTGTAAGGGGCACAGGCGAAGATAGACATCAATTTTGTACAAAACCTTCTGCATGGTTTCTTGAGATACTTGCACCTCGTTCCTAAGAGATTGAGGGTTGCTATCCAATCAATACTCTTTCGACCCAGGAGATGTGCTTTGCTGATGTGTGATTATCATACAGAACTTATTGAGCCTTTCCTAGACTGATCCCAACTTCAACTATGCATTGCACCCATCGAAAATAGGGGCTAAGAGTAAAGCATTCCACTTGGTGGAAAGGAACAAAAAATGCCACTGATGAGGAGTGGAGACAGGTTTGCAGTGCTCTACTTCTGTTTTTTTAACTTTGGCCACTGAGAACTTTCCATTCTCAAGCAAGGGAGAAATAATGGAAAAGCACTATGCTAAGATGTCGTGCTGGTGTAATGTCTCCACCACCCTGCAGGATCAATTTTGCTCCTTAGTAATTCTGAACACAATTGGAATGCAACTATCTTATAGGACTGGAAACCTGCCAAAAAAGCACTTCCACACAATATTGCAACATCTTGACGTAAATCATCATTAAGAGTTTTGCTACCATCCTGTCATTTCACCAGACTTCAGACACCTATTACCAGGAATTGAGCCTGAGTAACTTCAACATGGCTTTATTCTGAATGCAAATATCATTATATTCCTTGAGAAGTGGGCATATCCTCACTCATTACAGTCTTTGGTTAATGAGCACAGATTCTGAAAGCTTGCTAGGGCATATCTGTAATTTTCTGCTTAGATGTTGAATCAGTTTTTCTAAAATATTCTACTTTGTGCATTCTCAAAATACCTTTCTTCCTCTCTACCCCATAGTTTATAAAATACAAATCAGTGGAAAATCTCTCCTGAAACTTAAGTCGATTGCATACTCCTGAAATTTAAAAGGAGAAATACCATGTAGCTATTGAAATTAAGTAAATATGCATATTATAGGCTAGAATGTTCTGAATTTCCCTTATGTGTACTCATGGCCCTTGCTCAGAGAAAACTGCCCAAGACTGCTAGAAATGAGTGTAGAAAAACACAGGTAAACTTTTGTCCAGGGTGTAGATGCAAAACATGAAAAGAGCTGCGACATGTAATCAAAAGCTCAAATGTTTTATTTTCCTTTAAATGCCTGCTTTTGTCACATTTCTGCACGTAAATTAGATTTGGAAAATTTTCTCCTTGTAGTTAAAGATATGTTATAAATCAACATCATATGGCACCATTCTCAGTCCTACGGAAGCCAATACTTCTTGATACAGCTCTGATGCTCTTTCATATATACATTTTCAATCTTCCCAATGCCTTAGCAATGCCATTGACTTAGGAAAAAAAAAACAGTGCTGGGATGCAATAGGTCAGTGGTTTATATCCTTCCTCAATTTAATGACCACTAGACATTTTCCAAATGGATTTGTAGGATACTAGGTGGCTAACCAAGGCCTATGGAAGGAAGATATATTTGTCTTAATTTTTTTTGTGGCCATATGGTCTAGAAGCATTTTATGAAAACCCTGCTATCAAAAACCACAGCAGTAGTTGAATTCTTTTAGCTTGACAACCAGATAAAGAGTGAGCATAAAAACTGAAATGTATTTTTCCAACACAAACAAGATCTATTCAATACCTACATAAAGTTTACAATAGAGACTTAACAACTGTAAAGATGATGTTTTAAGTACTCAGATATAAACAAATAAATAAATAAAAAAGAAAAGGTTCTGTTAAGCTTTCCAGAGAAAATGGTTCAAACAGATGCAATTAATATCGGAAGTGGGGGAGACAGCATGGTAAGAGATGCTGCTGTCAGGGCTTCAAAATATCATGGCCAATGTTGGCACCAAGACTGCACAACCAAATGTCACTAAAATGTGCTTCAAACTTCATATGAACTTCATTTGTATGTTACTTTTAATTTGTGTTAAGTTTTTTACCTCCATTCTCCTACATGTGCTTAGTAGTTTTCCACTACTTTATTTAAGAATTGAAAAATGGTTTTGCATTAATTTTGAGGCATCTGTTTGGACCATGCTGCAGAGTACCATTCTCCTACATGTGCTTAGTAGTTTTCCACTACTTTATTTAAGAATTGAAAAATGGTTTTGCATTAATTTTGAGGCATCTGTTTGGACCATGCTGCAGAGTACAATAAGACTAAATCACTGAGAGCAGACAGAATCCACTTCTGTAAGAAGACAATGTGAAATTGTCAAATGCCTGTGTAGTAGCCATTATGAACAAAGTCTATAAGGAAACACTTGTCTGCAACAAAATCTCTTCATATTGTTGTCCTACCCATATAAAAAAATACAGATACAATGATATCTATGTATTCTTGTGTGGTGCCCTTCACTGTCTATCCATAGCTCTGAGATCAGAAATGGTGCTATGTTTGGTGTGATGCGTTGTTGTAGACACTACTAAAAGCAGCAGTTAGATGTGGAAACTAATTGAAAATGTAAGTGTTCTTGTCCCGCTCCAGGACTCCCAGTGATTTATGTGCATCTGAACTAAGGATATTTAAATGATGGGCTCATTGAAAAGAAGGAAAGAGAAGCAATTAATCAAAAAGGACAATCAGTAAAAGGCACAATGAAACACTGCAGCTTGTGAAAAGAAAATGGAGCCTCCTTATCTAGCTTAACTTAGAAACAAAACATTAATTGAAATGCTGGAACATTATTTGAAGAATACCAAGAGGACATGTCTTTTACCAGTGATGCACATTTTACCTTTTGTGTGCTGCTGCAGTGTAACAACAGAATATCTCTGCAATTAAAGAAACTCTTTCAAAATGTAACTCTATTACATTTATTTGCTTGAAAGATGTTGCAAGAAAAATATTATTTTCAATGAGCATTTCAGTGCTGTGCTTTGTCTTATTTCTATTCTTTGCTATTTCATTTGCCTCTTGTTTTCTCTCATTTTTTTTTTTTTTAAATTTTAAACAAAAAGGAGGAATATCCTGTCACTGCGAGAGAGACAGATAGACTAAGCAGGTATTTTATGTGACCAAACGATTAGAGCCGATGTGCATTCTAGGAATTATCCTCTAATCTAACAGCAGTCAATTAAACAAACCTGGTCACATTTCTGACCTTACTGTACATTCTGTGGGGCCTTTCTGTGCATACTGTGAACCATGGGTCAGAAGCCTTGAATTCAAGCCTCTGTCAAAGACTTGCAACAAAATATTTTTTTGCATTCTCAAATCAAGTACTAACGATTCTCAGTAAGAGCCTATCATAGTGGCAGTGGGGAAGTGGATCTGCATATGAACAGATAGTCCCAGTATTTGAAATGCAATTCTCAAAGGGAACAATGAAAATACAATATATTAAGAAAGCAGAGAATTATATTACATTCTTTCTTTTATACAGCTTCATGACTTCCTTGAAAGTCTAGAATAATAAAGGAATCAAATGTTTATATCGGATTGAACTAAATAATGTTTCTGTGGGAAAATTAACCAATATAAATATAACCTTGATCTCTTTAGCTGCAATTCCTTATTCTTTTATTATATGGCAATGACATTTTCATGAAACAACTAAGAGGGGGGTCAAAGCTTTCAATGCCTGAAAACAAATTGCCCCAATACTAAAAAAAAAAAATACTAACTTAAACATCAAGGGAGAAACAGAGAGTGGTAGAAAGCAGCAATTCTTCACCTTGCCCAGCACCAAAGCTGAGGAAACTGTGAATGGAAACCTCAGCCCAGAGCCCTCACTATGAAATCTTAATGCTTATCACTGCTCATTTTATACTGTTTTCTGCTGGCATCTTTGTAAGGTGTAAAAGTAGAGTTGTCTTGGAAATACTAAGCACACAAACACTGTAAGGAAGATAAATCAGGTTTTGCCATATTTTTGTCCTCTCCTACAAGTATGAACAGAAAGAATACAGTCAGATGTTGTATTCATATACTCTGGTAAGCATGGATATTTGAAAAGACCTCAATGGAATTACTTTCATTAAAGTAGGCATGCTTTTCAAAAGTAACATAAAGTACTTTTCTTTGAGGAAAAGTGTGAACAAACTTCCTGAAAAAAATCAATCCAATGTCATTTGCAATTGAATTTGTTAATTTTATTTTAAAAGCAACTGCACTGCAAATTGAAAAATTATATTCCAGTTGTATATGCAATCCATAGACAGAATATATTATTAAAGTGAAAGGAAACTGTTACTAAAAGGACAATCACCAAGTTCTTCAAAGCAGGTAGCTTTACATGCCATAGAAATAATACAGAAGTGTGGTTGATGAATGTATACTGTCAGGTTATGTTCTAGAGGAAATTAATGTATTTTTGTATATGAACAATCACATGAATTTTTGATCTGTTGTAGACCAATCACAAAATCAAAAGTGGTTTTTTTTATGATTTAACATTGAAAATATTAACAAAGAAATCTTATCAGATTAGAATCGTATTTGTTTCTAAAAGTGAAAAACAAGGTTAACACCTGACACTGCAGGTACTTCTGCTGGCCAGTCTAGACAGGTTTCTAAGGCAGCTTTATTGGTTTGGATGTAATTTTCCTTAAATTAAACTCAAGGCCAATTCATTGTGTGAAACTGAATTTTCATTAAGAGAAAGGCTGAGAAGTTGACATTTTTTATTGTCATGAGAATGACTGACGATTACTATGGTTTCTGCGGAAAATTATGTTTATGGCATTGAACAATGATGCTTAATGGCAACAGTCTGTTCACCTGAACATCAGTTCCTCCACTAGCATTCTTTAAAGCCATTAAGCTACCTCAATCAAACATCACAGGAAGCAATAGTCTCAAAGATAATCACATTCTCCAAAGCCTTGTGAAATATGCTGCCCAGGCAGAGAAGAGAGAGTCACTTGGAAAAAGAAGGAAAAGGCAGGAGATACCAGTGGTCCCTCAGGGATGCTGGAGCCTACCTGGGGATGGGGACTGCAACACAGCCACCCCATCCATTGGCTTTGGCACTGATCTGACCCAGGTTGAAACGAGCTGCCTTCGCCCTGAGAGCAGCTAGGCCAGAACAGGGCTGTATTGCACCAGGGAGCATAGTGCGAGTGTGGACATCTGAATGGTTCTTATAGCAGAGTTCTGGGGGAAAGAAAGGGGAATTGTAGAGACTATAGCAGAAAGGGATCCAAAAAAAGCAAGGACAAACTAAAAGCACTGCCATGGTGCCTTGTAAGCAACATAGGGGAAGAGAGGGCAGAAGGGATTTTGCCAGGATCGAAAGGTGATTGACAGAAACCCCTAGAAAACTGAGCCTCATATCTTCTTTGCTCACAAAACAATTTGCTAGATTTTTACTGAACCTCTCCATAAAAAATTTTCTCTTTCACCCTTAACCTAAAATGCCAAGGAAAAGGTTATATCTGAAGCTCACTAATGAGCATCTTTAGTGTTCATTAAGTAGATGTGCTAAAAGCTACTTAAACTTCTAGGGCTTGCAAATATAAACATTGAAATGACCATATCAAACTCTTCATTAGAGCACAGAAAATAAGAACCCTGATAAAGTGGTTTGTTTTGCTCTCCTAGTTAGATTTGCATAAGCAGCTCTTCTAAATGCTGCCGTATTCTGTCATTATTGTTGTTCCTAAAGATGAAGATTTTTTTAAAGTACACATTTGGTGTAATCTAATAGGATTATTTCAAATGAAGAACAATTCACAAGTAGAAGTTGATAACTGAAGTTAACATTGAAACTGCCTTGCACACATTTTAATTAACTCAGATTAAAAAAAGTATAGATGTAGCTTCATCTGCAGAATACCAGATTAATATAAGTGCATTAAGTATTGGCAGAGGGGAAGCATAGCGCACTGGGGATCACTTTGTCTCTTAGAGGAATGTAAAATGGATCAACAGATGTTGCATTAGGTAGTAGATGCCTTTACGCCCGATCTAGTCCATTTATACAGCATTACACAGTCTCATTGCAAGTACAGATTCAACTTTAACAAAGCTCTAACTTCTTTAAATATCAAATGGTATTTTTCATTTGTTTAGGTTTATTCTCAAGACAGAAGATATATCAGAAAGGAAATAGTAGGAGGCAAATTTGAAGATTTGTTCTTGGTTTTAAATTTTGGTTCACATATTTCCTCCAAACCTGAAAAAAGGACAATATATTGATTTCAAATTCTGCAGACTGCAGATTTCTTGGTGCATTCATGGGCCTTTTACAGCTGAGAAAAAAAGCATTGTGCTCTTCCCCAGGCCATCTTCTTCAGTATTTCTCTTTGTACTGGGTAACTGATGAAATTCTTCTGCAAAGAATGGAAACTACTGTATAATAGAAAATGGAGCCTTGGGTTCAGCTTTTTCCCTAACAGCTGTTGCTATGACATGAATTTGTTCAGAACTACCATGAAAAGGAAGCCTATTAGAGAAAAGTTTGAGGAAAATAAGAAAAACAATATTAAGGTGTTGGAGGTGGTTTTTTTTTCCTTGAGAATCCAGAATTTTAAAAATTAAAGAAGAACCAACTTATAAATTTCTGTTTCTACCAGTGCAGTGTTATTCAGCCAAGAAGCTTTCTGTCTTCCTTTTGGAGCTACCAGCCAGAACAGTTTGACAGACAGGCATTTTCCTACATGTGCTGGGAATATTCAATGCTGCTTCTTTTTCTATTTTTTTTTTAAATTCTAGTTTTTTCCTTCGTTTGCTGTTTTCTGGCCTACCCCAACACACCGCAAAGGAACAGTATCTGTTTAATAGAACAGGGGTGAGGGAACTTTGTGGGGGCATCCAGTGCATCAACTTGCTTCAAATCAGAATCAACAACAGCCCCTGCAACAGGAATTTCAATGCCTGACACTTCACTACTTCCATGGCAGTTCCATTCATACGCTTAACCAACACACCATTATAAAATATTTTTCATTATCTGTACTACCTCCACTTGACAGAAACATCAGCTCAGTCTCTGTAATCCATACTTACAGATCCTACCACTCAAGAGGATCCAGGTCTGCTCACCAGAAGTGCTGGAAGATGGATGCCTCCTAAAATGCATCTGCCTTTATTGCATACCATGTACTAGATGTTAGGGCTGTGCCCTAAGCTTATAACCCACTGATAGTATAAAGCATTGGCGTAGGAATTTTTAACCCAATACCGCTGCTGCCATGTGCCACCGAGAAACCCTTCAGCCCAACAAAAACCCAGATAGAATAATGGAGTTAAAAGGTTTTCTCATTTCATTGCCACTCCACAATTTTAGTCCATCATGCTCAGATCTGCAGCAGGCTGGAAGGTTAATTCCTCCATTAACACTGCCTGATGCTGTACATGCTATGTGTTGCACAGTGAGCCAGTAGCTCTCTATCTCCTCATCTGCATAGCTGCTGCATGCAGCTTTCCTTACCTCCTTGCCTGTTTTACTACAATACAGTTCATTATGGTTTCGTGCAGAAGGGGATTTCATTGCAGTTTTGAAGATAGGTTTATCTTTATCTTCAATTGGATGACACAAAAACAGAGCAAACATGACATTGGAAATAAGACAAAAATTTTTCTCAAGCCACCATGCAAAAAGGTGATAAGAGGATCATTTTCATTGCCACTAGCCTTAATTTCTTCAGATGAATTGAACTGCTTTACTGCAACAATCTTCTGCTACAAACTTGAGAAATATTTTTCAGGCCAATTTGAAAGCCACTTCTTACTCAAAAGAGAAATAGATTGGTCCATTCTCATCACAGTTGCACTCAGATGGAAACAGAAGCCATTATAGACTCCTGTGTCTACAAAAAGACTTATCTAATTATGGAAAGCAGAATTAAGAACAGACAACAGGTCTCCATTGGTAGCTCTAGTGAATTTAGCGTGGTTCTAAACTATTAAGGACAGGCTGTAGTTTCAAGAGCCCTTGACAACATCCAGTGAATGAAGATTCTGTGAATGTATTTGGCAGTTAATGTTAATAACATTATAACAACTGTATTCAAAACTTAACTTCTATCCTGTCTAAATTAAGTCCCAGTTCCTGCCCTTTAAACTCATTTAATGTTATTGACAGGAGAAAAGTAATAGGAAAAAAACTTCAGAGAGAATAGAAGTGAATATATTTTACAGACCAGGAAATGAATACAAAAAATTTCCAGTAGGAGACATAATTAAACATTTTTAAAATAGAAGATATTGTTAATATTTTAAATACAATGCTTTGCAAGTCAAGAGTGAGTGCATTACTTGGACACTGTATTTTTAAGCTCTGTGTTACTGTAAAGAAGTTACTCTCTCAAAAAAAATCCATTTGGGAAAGAATGGCTTTCTTAGTAAAACTCTAATGACTGATGTAGAAATATCATTTGTGACTAGTGACTAGTTTATAATTTGTAACAAGAATTTCATAAGAATCATGAAATTAAGAATTAAGAATTTCACAACTCTTTTAAATTCCTATTCTCCGACTAAAACATAAAGTTGGTGTCAAAAAATTGTAAGATATCAATGTCTAGATTTTAAACTAAAATTTCGCAGTCTTAGACTTCTTCATTATTTGAAAAATGAATATTTTTAAAGACTATTGTAATACACAATTGATGCATTTGACAGTCTTTTAACTACCCTACCTTGAAACAGGATGCTAAAATTAAAATTGCACTTGCAAATATATTTACAGAATGACTGTTATTCCTCCTATCCAGCCTGATATAAGCAGTGTAGAGAGGAATTTCTTCTTAGCAGTCTAATCTGGGACTTTTAAAATTAGTTGCAATTAGAAGCATTTCTCTGCAGATGTTTCTTCTTCTTCACAGCTTGAGCTCGAGTTTAGGAGACCCTGAACAGGTCTACATAAACTTTCATTTTTTAAACAACAGCCAACAGATATATAAATCAAAAACCCCTACTAAAGAGATTCTTGTCTTCCAGATGATATTGGCCTTTCCATATGTGGTCACTACAGCACTGCATCACACTAATCCCTCACTTAACAAGATGCTGATATCAAGACAACAGTTATTAGCACTTTATTTTGTATTTCAGAGCATTACGCCTGTTTCAGACTCTCCTGTGCTGCTCGAACAACAACAGAGATAAACTGTTACATATAGAGAATAATCCTTGTTTTCTCCCAGAAGGATATAGCTAAATGTTCAACTGGCAAACTTACATGCATACATAGCTTCACTGTCTGCCTTGGGCTAGATAATGTATACTTATGAATCTAGGACTCTTTTAAAGTGGCTTATATAAGAAGGAGTACAAATGAAAGGAATACATTGGTAAAAGAAGGAAGAAAAGAATATTCAAAATTATTCTACTGTGTTGACCTGATATCTTACTATTAATATAATTCCACTATGCTCAATGACAGTTGATTGCTTTTTTATGGATGGAGCTTCATTCACTGCTATTGAGTAACTTCTGAGTCCAGCTGAGAAAAACAAATGCTGTCAACTCCTCAAGTGAGAAGCAAAGAACACAGAAATACCCATGCACAATTATAAGTGCTGTGTAAAAGTGGAAGAGTTGTTTAAAATTATGCTTTGCTTTCTGGTCAGTGAAGGTGTGAATGATGAGAAGTACATTAAGTGATTTGGAGGAAAATCTTTATTTCTGCTTAATTCTGGCAAAATAAATCTATGGAAACCATGTAGAAATTGTAAAAGAGAAAATACTGTAAGAGCCTCCTCGTAAATGCATGTGGTACAAATGGTTAGACACCTGCATGGGCGTTTGTCTGACCTGGAATGTTTCTAGGAGGGGACAGCAATGTGTGACCACACTCCCCAAATTCTGGAGCAGGATTTGCCCTGGGAGCCCTTGGCAACATCTGGCAGCTTGGCACAGCATTATGACAACAAAATAGTTTGCAATGAGCTGGAGTGATTTCACATTTTTAGTAGGACCTAAGACTAGCTTTTAAATTTCAAACATAACAAAAAAGTCTGTTTTAAAAGTAAAGACAATTTAAAGACCTCTTTAAAACCCATAAATAGGTTCTGTTTAATTTTGCCAAAATGTTGTATGAGCTTACTTCTTTTACTGTGAAAAAGGATTCTGTTGTTTACAGCTTGATATTTTTGGCCTTCTTTTGATCATTATAACTTACCTTAATAAACTGCAAATATTGATTTTTACATCTAGCACTAAAGAATACTATATTTTGAAATTGGTTTTTTATTTTCTTTTGGTTTATATTATTTAACAAATATTCTTGCAGGTGGAAAAAACAACAGCAACAGCAGCAACAAACCAGTGCAGCGCTCCTTTTTGTTGCTGATATTCTTCCACTGCTAAAGAAAGAAGAAATTTTTTCCCTGTAATAACACTGCTTTTGTGAATCCATTAAAATATACTGCTATGTGATGTTTTAAAAGCAGCTCAGTAAAGGATATAAAGCTGTTTATAAAATCTACAATGAAATGAGACAACCTATGTAAATCAGTCTGTCATAATGTCTGCATTTTCCATTGAGAGATAAAGAAAATAAAAGTCCACAGGAAAGCAAAAAAGTACTTGTCATCCAGTGCAATTTACTAATTGTGAAAAAAAAAATCCATATTGTGCCTTGTCAGCACAAATTCGTCTCTTTGTTTCCAGCAATTCAAAGTCAAAAGGCAAGGTTGAAGGTATAGATTCAGGTTGAGTGTACTAAACTCTAAAATTAATTTTAATGCAACAGTTTAGGTATTTGATTAGTCTGCATTATTATAATTTATTTCTGGACATTACCACTTGCTAAATGTTCCCGTCACTTTGGGCAAACCTCATTAATTTGCCCCCTCTTTCACAATATAGCTGTGATAAACCTCATTGCTTGGCTAAAGAAAGCTGCTTTGGATGCCAGCTAACTCACAGCGCTGCTTTACTTCGCTTGAGGCCTGCCAGGGAGAAGTGCTTGAGAAGCTGATTTTTAAGAACCCCTGAGCAGTCTCAGCAACCCTGGAGAACCGTGAGCACTTAACTGTTCTAAAAGGCAAGCCCAGGAGACAAAGAACTGAATCTGTACCTCCACATTATGTTTAACTATGACAGGGCAGTTAAAGAGCTCTTTCACGAGGTAGCTTATGTTTCATGTGTGTATAACTTCAGCCATTGCCCTCATACATCCCTACAGCATTTAAATGTACTCTGTTCCATATATCTGTTTTTACACCACTAAAAATATCTACTAAGAAACATTCTGTACAGATTTATTTTCAGACTAATTCCAGATTTCAGTGCTGCAAACATTAAGAAAATTCTTACTCCTTTTCTCAAGAATGTTTAATTCATAATCTATCACTGTGTCAAAAGGAACACTAATTTGACATTCCAGCAATTTAAAATTTCTCTGATGCAAATCTCCACATAATCTATTTTCTCCAGATTTAACAGTAACACCAATTACATTTTCACATGTCCAGGTTCTCAGTAATTTGAATACTCTGACTAAATATGGACATTGGTGAATTTTTGCATCTTGTAATATATTATTTCTTATGTGATGTACAACTTATTCCCACTATATCCTGAGGCCTGAGGTGGCCACCTAAAAACAGAGACTAGACAAGAATAAGGGAATAAAGGTAGGTATTTATTTGAAGGGCCTTCAAGGTATACCTTGGGCAGTCAAAAGGCTACACCTAAGATGGACCCTGGATCACCAGTTCTTCACACTTTTGTAAGTTTGGTCCATTTGCACATCAGGATCAATTCTCCAAGTACAACCCCAGTTAATAATGTAACTACCCCAAGTTTGCCCTCCTCTTCAGAAGCCTTAGTCAACATATTTTGGGGCCTTGGACAATCTAGGTTTACTTGGAGAGCTTGTTATGTCTAAGTAGCCTGAGAGAACAGCAGCTAACAGGCCACAAGAAACTTCAGAGTTACACACTACACAGTACAGGATTTGGAAAATATAAAAGTTAAAACCTAAGGCATCAATCCTCTAAAAGGAATCAATTTCTTTTTAACAGTTAGGTCAGTAGTTTGAGAACAGACATGGAGACCCTTCTTTAAGCTGTACTTCAAGATCTTTACTTTCATACTAGAAGAACTCCAAATCACAAGGAGCTTTCTCTTTCTTCTATGGATTTTCTTACCATAATGAGGAATTATTGCCCAAGCCATTGCAGAAGCGTAGATGCCACCAATCATCCAAAACATACAGAGCCAGCTCAGGTGTTCACCTCGTTTCTCCCGAGCAAGCACTTCCGAAAAATAGGAGAAGACTGTTGGCATAGCTCCTCCAATCCTAAAAAGAGATACAGATCATGGATTAAGCAAGAGAGTAACAGCTAGATCAAATTTGAACAGCAGCAGTCATCAAACACCTCAACTACAAGCAGCTTTTCTGGCAAGCATTTTTTCTCAAATTACACCATGTATTGGGGAACTCTAGAGAAAACTTTCATCAGTTTGGGTGCAATTTTTGTTAAATATTTCCTTGAAAATTCTATGTACTATTTATTGCATTCAGTGTTTCAAGGGAGTTGTCAATGTGTCAGTCACTGGAACAAAAATCAGCGCAAAGTCTTGACTTTCACCATTACAAAATCATGGCAGCCTACTGACAAGTGTCAAAATACATTGCTTCTAATGGAAAAATATTAATCATTTTCCCAAAGTGTAATAGGTATTTCTCTAAGTCTTACCTCCCATGATTTAGGTAACCAAGAAGTAACTAACTGTCAATGGGTTTTTTTACACACAATTAAAAACATATTTTATTCAGTTGCCCTATATGAATGGCATATGCATTCATATAATGTTCATTTATTCACATGGTAATATAAACATTGTCTGAAGGTCAGCTGGACAAAAAAAACAAAAGAGAAGATTTAACTCTTTTTTTTTTTTTTTTTTTTTACAGAAATTGAAGTAACTCAAGATATGTATCACTTTTTGTACCCGTGTCCAAGTCATCTGTTACTATCTTTACCTGCTCACTACATATGCAAGCTGTCAAATGTTCTAGATCAGGACAAGTCCTTGTGGATTTTATTTTTTCCAATGAAGAAAATACCTTCTCACTTATTAGATTACATACTTCAAAGCAATATATGGCATGGTTTGAATTTTTAAGTTAATTTTAAAGATAAATGCATATTTATGATGTCATCTGGGAGCTGCCAAACTGGCAGCAAAGAGCAAACCTCAAAACAGTTTTAAACAAATATTAATAAGGAAAACATGAATATAGAAATGGTAGAAATGGTATATCACCACTAGGAAAATTCCGTGCCATAGCCATACAGTTCATTTTAATGTATCTTCATGTACTGTGATGAAGTACTGGATTGACTGTTATGCTTGTACAGGGGACTGCTGTTTTCTCATTTCCTTTATACAGCTCTTCATAGAACCATAGAATGCTTTAGGTTGGAAGGGACCTGAAAGATCAGCTGGTTCCAACTCCCTCATATGGGCAGGTACTTCACTAGACCAGTTTCCTTATAACCCAATCCATCCTGGCCTTGAACACTGCCAAGGATGGCAGAGCATTCCTCGGCAACGTATTCCAGTCCCTCACCACCTTTACAGTAAGGAATTTCTTCTTAATATCTAACTTAACTTGCCCTCTTTCAGTTTGAAGCCATTCCCCCTTGTCCTATCACTACATGCTCTTGTAAAAAGTCTCTCTCCATTCCATTTTTCTTATAGGATCCCTTCAGGTACTGGAGGGTCCGATTAGGACAGCCTGAAGCCTTGTCTTCTCTGAAATACTGCTGGGCAATATTTAGCTTTACGATGAATGTTTTGCATAGTTGAACCCATTAGCTGTTAAAGGCTCTGCTGGTAACGCAAACGTTTACACTTCAAGGAATTCTTGTTATATACACAGTTTACAAGGGCTGTATCCCATTGCTTTTCAAGGGTGGAAACACTGAAAGCCTTCACCAGTAAACTGGTCTGTCACAACCAACAGGAGACATTGTCCTTGGAGCTTCCCCTAAAAGCCCGGGCTGAGGAAAACCTGAGGGGGCATGGCAAAGAGTAGAACCACAGCTCATTTTCCTGTGATGGGGAAGCCCTGCTGTCTCAGTGCTTTTATGGATTCAGGGCTCTCCAGTTCCCAAAATATAAACAGATCACAGCTATGATGTCTTACCCTCCAGGGCTCAGACACAGCTTTGAATTGCACTTCCACAATATTGTCTAAATAGAGTACTCATGGTTCTACTTAGAGTTTCTTTTCTAATGTCAAAAATTTACTAGTAGAATCAGAAACAAGATCTTCCTCTTTCCTGCCAAAGCTAGAAAGGAGTTATAGGTGATGAGGAGTTATAGGTGCCCACTTTCAAGAAGACCTAATTTAACATGTTGCTCATGGCACCCATTGGGTGGATGTTTTAAGTTGAAAAAACCTACCCTGTCCTAATGTCACAAAACGTACACAGAACCTGACCAAAAGTAGCAAAAAAGGCATCTCCCACCTGTCAGCATGAGCCAACTGTATCATGGATGATTGGAGGTAGATGCTGCTTTAGCAGTTAAAACTGATTCAGGGGGGTTGGCATTTATGCTACATCCTAAAGGTTCTACAAAGCTACAGAAGAAGCACTGTATATACTGACCATATTAATAGGGCGCTTTTCTAGCAAACAGACCTTTTTTACATGTAAAAGGAATTCTGGAGCCAGCAAATTAAAATGTTTATTTATGATATGCAAATGAGTAGGGGAAAAAATCAGCTCTGAAAACTCACAGTTTTCCTGTTTCAACTGATTGGTTAATTTGGCATTTCCAGTATACCAACAGGCTAAGAACTCTCTGAAGTCCAGATACTATGTTCATATTGATTAAACAGTGAAAATAACCTGTCTACAGTTTAAAGGAGAAATACGGGGTGTACTTCCATCATACAGACAACTGCTGATATGTAGAGTTGTAGGTCTTTGTTTCATAGTGATGGTGTAGTAAAGCGTGTTGTGCACTTTTTTGCACCTTAAACCTGTGAATGGAAAATTTAGCTCTCAGCTGGTTAAACTCTTCCTTCTGGCCTCATGTAAGTGCAGACTGATTTCTGCTACAATCTTTTAGGACACCAGTACCTGTAAAGATCTTCCTATATCACAAAGATACAACAAGAACTAAAAAACTATTATGAAAAACTTAGAAAGGCTAATCAACAGCAAAACTGGAGGAGCAAGGAGGGAGACGGGTAGGAAGCATCCTCCTGCAGAAGACTGTTCTTTTGCTCTTAATGCTGGACAATCTCAAAGTGGCAGTAGCCATGTCTCCACTCCCTAAAACTTGTTCCTAAATGCAGAGCAAGTGACAGCAGGAAGGGAGAGTAGGAACAGCTACAACTGTTGTCACACTCCACAACAATGAGAAAACTCCTTAAAAACTGAATGGATCTTGAGAACTCTTCTAAGGAGCAAAGAAATTTCTTTGCAGAAATTTCTCTTGCAGAAATTTTAGCTTGTGCTGGGTACTACAGTCATTTATTATTACAGAGCTAACATGGTGTCTGTTATACTGAACATTGCTAGCAGAAGCATAAACTACCTCTCGAAGACTTGGGCAAGGGAAGACCAGAGTATCTCCAACTTCTTCCATCACTGTCTTGTGAGGATTTTTCAGATCCTTCAACTGCTACTGAAAATTATGAATTAACTTATCAAAAGTTCATATTAAAAAACCCATCACCATGTCACCCAACAATTGCAAGGAAGAATGTACTTTTCATAGTTAAAAAAAATAAATCCTAGCCTAGATCCCGTCTTCACTTGCACTCATATAAACCCTTGATAATTCAGTGCCTCCAGGTAAGCCCTTCCATACCTTCATGGAAGGAACAGAATTTGTTTCTCAACATTTTTGTATTGTAAGTTTGAAAGCAGACTGCCTCTTTGTTGCCCACCAACATTTTCTGGAATGCATGGTGGCAGGCACAGGAGGGAATTTCAAGTAAAATTAAAAGCAGAGCTGCCACTAATTTTTCAGTAGGAAGACTTAATCTTTTGTTTTAAGGGAAATGCAAATGCTATTTTCCCACAGGACACAGTGTAAAGTCTGCTTCTGGCAATTAATTGGTATGATACAGTGGGTTGTTTGCTGTTACTGTGTTTGCAAATTATATAGCTCATTGTCACTTGTAGAAAACAATTTGATACATGAAACTGTATTATTCTCTTAATATGTCTGTCTGTGCAGATGAAAAGCCTGTGAAAACTGTGTTGACTTGAGAAGAGCATTCATTCCAAAAATGGGAAGGATTTTAACTTTCCTAAACACAACTTATTCAAGAAAGCTGAAGTTTTTACATCTCATCTGTTATTCATTTCTGTTATTGCTTGAGTTACCCTAACCCAAGCAGTGGACAGAAACATGCTACCCACAAATACCATAAAGAAGTCCATGCACTACTTCCTTAGGGGTCGCAAAAAGTACGTATCTCGTTGGCATATACAAAAACTAAAGTATTTTTTAATATCTTCGCAGATAAAGTGTGTGGAGCTTGAACATTTCTTTAAAAGATTTAAAAACCCACTAACCATTTGGGATCTAAGATCTTAGATCTGTGATCTAAGCCACTGGGATGATGATCATGAGTGATACCTGTCGGCAGAATAACACATTCTCTAATGAGGCACAATCTAATACCAACAGGAGGCAAAACTTCACTGAGCTTGACCCAAGATTGTGAAGTAAGTGCTCTCGCTCAATAAGGATCAAACTTTTCACCTGAAACAAAAGGATGCCTGACTTCAGCCTTGCTTTTTTTGTAAATATGTAGGAATATATGCAAGAACAACAATGAAGGAACAGCAGGAACCTTTTGCTACTGCACATGTTATCTATATGTGGGAGAATAGCATAAATGTCTATCAAAAGAATGACAAATGTTGATTTTTTTCAGTTATTCTTCATCTTATGTAATCAACTCCATCAGAAGTAGGCAGAGCAAGAGAGAAAGTATATTTATGTATTTATGTATACTCTCAATTCATGTTTGTTCTGTGAAATTGTGAGAAAGGTGAAACCAAAAGGAGATTTAAGTGATGCACCTTAAGAGAGTAGGATTCAGTGAAACAAACTATAAGCTAAGGTACATTTGCATTTTCTTTGTTACAAACAAAGATGATAAATGTCTGCTAATCTACCTTCAGAGCCGTGATTTGTCACAACAGATTTTGGCAGCTGCACAGTGTGACAGCTGGGATGAGAACACTTCTGTGAGGCATTCAGAAACCTCTGGCTTCAGACAGAAGCTATTGTTTATTTGCAGATTTACTAGCCAAAGGGGCTTGAAATGCAAACGCATACAAGGAATAGAGATAATTAGGAAAAAAAGCCCTTACAGAATACTAAATATACAAGGTAAGATGGTGTTCTGAAATACCTTGTTTTCTCTTTCAAACTTGGACAACATCCAGACTAAAAATAGGTAGTGTCTGTGTGAGACGGCATTTCCAAGTTGTCACCTTGTAATTTGCAATTTGTTAAACAGTGATAGAGCTCAAAACACAGATTCAGAGATTTGGAAACAGCCCATCACTCCTTGTCCTTCCATCCAGTTGCACATAACAGTTCTTCTTAACAATTCTCTAGCCCAGTACCACAAGTCTCATTGAAAAGTATCTCTATTGTTTTCCTTTCAGAACTGCCATTAGACTGGCAAAGTATCTAAGGGTGAGGAAACAGACCGACCTTTTCCTTGAGAACTGCTGGATAAAGCCCTAGAAAACTGCATCACACCAAAGACTAAGCTTTGCAGATCATTGTACCAATTTTTAAATACAAGTGTTTCTTTGGACTATGAATACTGAAGACGTTTCCTTGCAGGTACACAAGTGGCCTGTATGCTATTAATAGCAAGAGAGTTCTTGTAAAAAGATTCACATGATTATTTACTGAACTCTACAATAGTCAGTTCTGATGAAAGATGACCTGACAGGTAAATAATTCATTCCCTGAATTTACCCAACAGTATTAAAAAAAGTCCAGTTTAATGCACATTCGGGCTTATAATAGCAAAGAATTTTCTAGATATGTCGGATAAATTGCTTTCACATATGCCAGTATTGGTAACCACAAAATCATTGCTAATGAAGTCTTTCTTTTGTAGATTTTTCTTCTTCTTTTTCCTTCTTTTCAAGTTTTTACTTGAAAGACAAATACCATGGTGGGTGTCTGCTATAGACCACCAAACCAGGAAGAAAAGGCAGGTGAAATAGTCTATAAGCAGCTAGGAGAACTCTCACAATCACTGCCCATTGCTCCTGTGGGGGATTTCAACCTACTCGATGTCTGCTGGAAAAGCAACAGAATGAAGAGGAACCAGTGCAGGAGGTTCCTGGAGTGTGTGGAAGATAATGCCCTGACACAGCTGGTCAGGATGTCAACAAGGGGCACCCTGCAGGACCTGTTGTTTGTGAACAGAGAGGGACTGGTAGGTGATGTGGTAGGATGGTTGGAGGCTCTCTAGGCCACTGTGATCACAAAATGACAGAGCTTTTCATTGTCGGAGACACAAGGAAGGGTGGCAAGGTTCAAGGCACCATGAACTTGTGGAAGACAGACTTGGTCCTGTTTAGAAGCCTGGATGAGAAAGTCCCTTGGAAGGCAGTCATAGTGGGCAAATGAGCCCAGGAACACTCGACGTTCTCCAGGAAAGAAATCCTAGAAGTGCAGGACCAGGCTGTCACCACGGGCTGGAAGTTGGACCAACAGGAAAGAAGACCAGCCTGACTGAACAGAGAGCCAAACTCCAGAAAAATAAGAGAGTTTATGATCTATGAAAGACTAGGCAGGCCACTCAGGAAGAGTACAGGGGTGTCATGAGGTTATGCAGGGAGAAAATCAGAAGGGCCAAAACCCAACTGGAACTTAATCTATCTACTTCTGTAAAAGGCAAAAATATGTTTCAAAAAATATATTAACAACAAAGGCTGGCTAATGAGAATATCCAGCCTTTTTTACATGAGGGGGGAAACAGTGCCAAAGGATGAAGAAAAGATTGGCGTCTTCTTTGTCTCAATTTTTAATAGTCAGACCGGTTGTTCTCAGGGTACCCAGCCTCCTGATCTGTAAGAGAGAGAGATGCATAATCCATAGTCCAACATAATCCAAGGGGAAATGTTCAGTGACCCACTACACCACTTAGGTTTGCTCAAGTGTGCGAGACTGGATAGGATCCACCAAGGGTCCTGGGGGTGGCAGGTAGAAGTGCTCACCAAGCCACTTTCCATCATTTACCAGCAGTCCTGGCCAGCTGGGGAGGCCTCAGTTGACTGGAGGTTGGGATACGTGATGCCCATCTACAAGGAGGGTTGTAAGGAGTATCTGGGAAACTACAGGCCTGACCTTGGTGCTGGGGAAGGTCATGAAGCAGATCAACCTGCACCATCACATGGCACATATAGGACAACCAGGGGATCAGGCCCAGCCAGCATGGGTCTGGTTTGTGAAAAGCAGGTCCTGCTTGACTGACTTGATGGGTTAGACTAGATGATCTTGAAGGTCTCTTCCAACACAGACATTCTGTGAATCTCCTTCTATAATAGGGTCACCCTTAAAATCACCAACTTTGTGGATGAGGGAAAGGTTGTGGATATTGTCTAACTTTAGTAAAGCCTTTGACTTTACAAAACTGCTGGTAAAAGTCAGCATGTGTGGACTTACAGAGACAACCACCTCAAAACTGCAAGTTACAAGAAACCAAATTCACCGTTTGAGATTTTTGCTAACTTTTGATTCTTTATGAAGAATTTGAGAATGTATCTGAGTCATGAGTTTTGTTCTACTACAGTGACACCAGCACTCTGTGGTGAATACCAGTAATGTAGAAGGAGTACTGCAGGAAGGTTAAGAGATTGTCTAAGGAAGGATGAAAAAAGCCATCTGAAGGTAAGAGTCAGATTTAATGAAGTATAGTCTAAAGTAGTCTGGAAAAGAAATGTTATATTAATGCATCTTGAGAAAGACTTTCATTCACAAGAGATAACAGGTAGGGAAAAAGCTTCTTAATAGCTTTTAGTTACATCAGCCAACAACATCTAACCTGTATTTCCTAATATTTCCGTGGGCCTGGAGAAGAAATTTGGCCAAGTTGGCAGTTCTGGCAAATTGAAAGAAATCTTTTCAGCCTGAAAATAATGTGTGCTTTTAAAATAGGACACATTTATTTAGCATTTTTTGTTTTGCTCAGAAGAAAGAATAACTTTCTACCAGGAGCGAACATATGAAGTTGCCTGAAAAATTTATAAACTGTAGTTCATCTCAGGGAATTTATTTTAGCTAGTTTTCACTGCATGAAAACTTTGATTTGTTTTAGAAGTAGTATTTGGGCTGGATAAGCATGATTTTTTCCCCCAATTTGTATAACATTTGCTTATCTCAAAGCAACCAAAATGAAATTTACTGGGATAAAACAAATCTATAGTACAGTTTTAATCACTTTATTATAAATTTAGTTGTTGTACCTTAAAAAATTGCATCTAGAATTTTAAGTATCAAAAATATTAAACTAATAGCTTAACATTTTTTAGAAATTGGATAAAATTCTGTAGCTGAGAATAATATTTCACAGAGGTGGTGTTGAACAGACAACAGCTCCAGCTTCATTCAAGTTAACTATCTTGTGAGTCATGTTCTGTATCAGAGAAACCTTCCTTTCACAATTTCAGACAGATACAACAAGGTGCTTTTTGATGATAAACATTTGCACCTTCCCCCAATGGCTAATGATGAATACAACTCACAGTTTCTTGTCTAGATCTTTTCACTTTGTAGGAAACCATGTCTCAAGCCCTCCTAGACCTTTATCAGGCTTTTGGATTCAATTTTCTTCTGAGTTTTGATTTTCAATTCATAAATGGAAAAATCACAGTTCTGATATTATTTTCTGGAAAAGGAGATTATTTTGCAGACTTTCCAACATTTCTTCATTCTTTTCTCTAGCTTAAGTTTACATTTCAGAATTTTGTATGTACCAATACTCTTTGTGCAGCAATATCTTTATATTATTTATACTGGTTTGCATTCAAAATCTCTTTTTTTTTGCCTGCAAAAGTTTTACTAGTTTAAGATTTTTTCAGATTAAAAATGGGGGGGGGGGGGGGAAGTATTTGAAGGGATATTTTTTCACTGAACATTTTACTTCTATAAACACATTTTCACTGCAAGACATTATAAGAACAACATATTTTATAGTCTTTTTTTAATAAATAAAACCTTCTATCAGATACTGGTTTTATTTTTCATGCTTCTTAACCATTTTTTTATTATCTAGAAGATAACAAAGCAGTTTAAACTCTATATACCTAAATTATTTTATATCATTTGAATACTTCTTAATATTTCAGTGATCTTTAATTAAAAGAAATTGTCCAGATAACTCTCTGCCCCTTCAGAAAACTTCTCTCCAATCTGAGTAACAATACTATTTTGCCTTTAAAACATATCATTGTTCTTTCCTTAAAATCATTCTAATTCCATAGTTGGGCTCTTTGAATCACACAAAATTACTGGAACAAAGCATCCTTCCTTGAAAACAGAGGTACAGTGGTATGTCATCAAGAAAAGGAAGATCAGGGAAAACGTGTGCCCTTTCCTGAAGGAAGCCAGAGACCTGGTTGCCTGGATATCAAGAAGGCTGAGGCACTCAACAGCATTTTTTTCCCCTCAGTCTTCATTGAAAAGAGCCCCACCCACATCAGCTGCAGCGAGCAAGGCAGGGGAGCTGGAAGAATGACAACATCTCACTGCAGGAGAAGATCATGTTCAAGAACACCTAAGTAGCCTGAGGGTGCACAGGCTGATGGGACCTGATGAGATACATCAGTGGGTCTTGCAAGATGAAGTTTCTAAGCCACTATCCTCCATATTTGAGAAACTGCAGCAATTTAGTGAGGTGCCCGTTGACTGGAAAAGGGGAAACATACCATCAAGATGAGCTTTTCCTCACCTTGAAGGTATGAGAAACAGATTCTTTTCTAGAAACTGCATGGCTTTCACACTGCTACTCTGATACCACTTGAAGGGGATTATTCAGGGGAAAAAGCCAATCTTTGAAGAACACAGCAAATCTGACCCTTCCATGGACCTCCCTCTGCAGTAGTTGCTATGAGGAATGACTCTGCAGTTCATGCTGTCTTTTTTGTTGTTGTTTGATTGGTTTGGGGTTTGTTTTGTTTTGGAGAGCCCATTAAAAATACAGTACATGGTGACAAATTGTCTATGATCTATTCATGTAGCTCTCAAAGATGAGGTAGGAGGACGTCGAACAGAGTGGGGGCCCACACAGAAGTATAGGATACAGGTATGAAGGGCCTGCTCCTTCAAGGACCATTAATCATAAGCTGGGGACACAATAGAACATGGTTCCCAATCAAGGACAGACATGTATCACAAGGAAAGCTACAGGCACTGACTGTTACTGTAAAAGCTCCTGGACAGGTGAGGAGGAGATAGTGCAGGCAAGTTTCTCACGAGGCATAATAAATACATATTTAGCAGTATATCCCAAAAGGGACAATTCTGGCGAAAGCCAAAACTGTCTGCCAAAAAACAAACCTTTGTAGTATAAGGGTCCAAAGCTGCCCCAAGGAACCGGCCAGGCTAAGCAGTAACACAACAAGCTTCTCAACTTTGCCAGGATCACAGAAGAGTGAGTGTCATGAAACATGATCTGTAGTGTTTCTCCATGGAGTAAAAAAAAGTAGCTCCTGGACCTGATGGTGATTTACAATACAGGATTTTTGAAATTTTGTTTTTCTATGGGATTTGGAGTTTTTTGTAGTAATTGGAATATTGCCATTTCCTCTTTTTGTCTTATAAAGTCATATCTGACAATCTGGTGACAGACTAAGATTCTTCTAGCTAGAGGACTCCTCACATTTTTCTCTCTCCTCTTGCCCTTCCATTCCTCTTCCTAAATCAGTTTACTGAGTGCTGTGGTAATTTCTTTTGGGTATTCACGTCTTGTGCTAGCCTACTTCAGACCAGTTGTACTAGTTTGAAAACAAACTAGTGGGAGACACCAAGTCAGAATAACAATTTAATAGGAAAACAAAAATAAAGGCAGAAAACACTGGTTCAAACTGACAGAGTCAAGATACAACCTGACACCCTGTTAATCAGGGTGGTGGTAGCAGTCCAACAGAATGGTGGCTGCAGTCCTCTGAAGTGGTGATCCTGTAGAAAAGGGGTCTGCTCTTCCTCAGGTCCAGTGGTGGCTGTATAGCTCCTGTCCTCTGGAAATCCAGTGGGAAGGTTCTCTCTGGTGTTCAGAATCTCAGATTATATCCAGGATGGAATGCCTGGTTCCTCCCTCTGGGTGGAGCATCTCACAATGGGGTAATGAGTCATGAGGCCAAGTGTTGATTAGGCTCATTAACAGAAGATGGTCCGGACGGAGTTATCTCTGAGTCATGCGGCAGGGCATTGATGGGCCCTTAACAGAAAGATAGTCTGGGGGGAGGAGGCAAGGAAACACTGCCCCACCTGATTTCAACAGCTCATGGGGATGGTAATAGAATGCACTGCAACCCAGGACATCAGTTCAAAGGATTTCAAAAAACACAAACCTCACATAACTGCATTACTGAACCATAAAGCCAACAAACCCTACAAGCAGTGCAGTTCATGTGCATGACTTTACAATCCAGCTGCTGTGCTCTTGCCAGATCCTGACTATTCAGCATACTAAAGACTGATAGTAGTCAGAATTGAAACTGTAATTAGGAGTCTTAATCTGAACCAAGCAATGGCCAGAAGTGCTAAACTACGCACTCTGCAGAACAGAACTCTAGTTTATCCAAGTGTACAGTAAAAGTAGAAGCTTTCTCATAGTAAATTACTTATGTATCTCAATCTCTGCTCATAAAAGTTTAAAATTATAGACTTAATCAACCATTAGAATTATCTTAAACTTTTCCAACAACTGAGAAGTTATTTAAATGAAAAATAAAGAAAACACAAGTCTACAAACACAGTACTTTCAGAAAGAACAAAAACATTTGGGACAGTTTAGGACCCTGTTTTAAATCTGACTGTCTTGATGCAATGCTATTATAAACAATACTGTGCACACAAAGACATTAGAAACTTTACAAATATTGCCAAAATCTTAGAGTACACCTGTGAGGAGAATGTTATTTTGCTGACTGAACAAGGTACTGTACATAAAGAAGCTCAGGTATAAAAGAGTTAAGCAAGTTCATCAAGTTCACAAAACAAATTCTTTCCAATATAAGAACAAACTCAATCTCACAGTTTTCAGTCTGTGTCTTTCCCCTAAAATCATTACTCTTCCCCTTCAAGTGTTCTTTAGGACTGCAGTAGCTACCTTGCTTAATTCTCTCATCCCCTGACACAGACTGTATTTCTACATTAAATACTGTTCTTTTGGAAACAGAAAAGTTTTATTAACACACAGAACTGTGAAAACGAACAGAACCAGAGGAGCTTACCCAAATCCAGAAAACAAGCGACAGAAGAGGAAGAAGCCATAGCCCTGGACAAATGATGACAGGAAGGCAAAGAATCCATTGACAGACATGCATATCAGGAGTGATTGTCTCCTTCCCACCTTGTCTGCCAAGCCTCCCCAGAAGAATGCCCCCACCATCATCCCAAGGTATACTATGCTACCTGTAATACACAAAAATACAAAAAAGAGATGTTTTGTGAGCTACATAATTGATCACAATTGACTGCACCAAAACCAGTTAACCTTCTATATTTACAAAAAAATAGTACACAGATGATTTAATCCTTTCTCACTGAATAGAAATTATATGCACAGTTTTGCAAATGTATCTAGAGACAACAGATTTCCTACTGTGTCTTTGTCATCTGTTACCAGACACACTTAATATAAATATTAAACTGAAGCTTAATATAAATATTAAACAAGATTTCTCATAAACATGCAGGCAAGTCTGAATAGAAGGAGAAAATGCCACTATTTCCTCAATAATAAAATGCATTCATGTTAAATATTGCAAAAAATTGTAACTTCCCCTACAGATAAAATTTGTCTGCACATCTCCAGAATATGAGCAGTCCTGCAGGGGATTAAACCCTGGGATCAGTAGGACCAGTATGTGCTAAATCTAAAGAAAGCTGATTATAGAACAAACAGTTTCCACCCGAGATCTATAGAATCAAAGGCATCCACCTTCATTGGTTTTTTCTCCTTCCAACTTCAAAGTATTTATTTAAAAAGGTAAGGTCCTTTCAAAGCAAAAGCACTGTAATGTTCTTGACTTGTTTTGGGGTATTTTGTTGTGTCCCCCCCAATAATTTTGAACAGATACATTACAGTTAAGCTACATTTATTAAAATGACACAGTAAAAAATAATATTGGGGTGATTTTTTTTAATATAAATCCTGTTTTCCACATGTACTTTCTCACAGAAAGATAAGTTGAAATATTTAACATTTAGACTGTTCACATCTTAGCATATTGTACAAAATTTCCTTTCCAAATTCCCTGTGGAATATTTGACAAAGATGTACATTGAGCAGACTGTCTAAAGAAAAAGTAATTCCCAAGGTTTGAACAGAACCATTAAGTTTGTATTTTGTTTGACAAATGGAATTCTTTTTCCATGTAATTTCTTGTTGAACTGACCAGGTTAGGTTTTATCTATCCTGCATATCGCTACCACCTTCTACATCTTCTTCAAAGCAGGAATTAATTACAAATGGGCTGGAAGCAGTTAAAATACTAGAAATCCTTGTTATGCGTCTCTTTTTGATTAGTCTCAAGAATGGACAAATTCTCCAGCATCTCTGCTGGACTCTAGTTGCTGTGAAGTTCTGGATTCCAGAAGAATCGCCTCTGCCCTGAAGAAGGTAGTTGAATGGGAAAGGAAGCTGAAAAATACCCATTTAAATACCTGGCCTTGGTTAAATGTGTATCAGGGTAGAGTTTACCCATCAGTATTTCTGTGCTTGGAATTACAGATGGTAACATCTGAAGTGCTGACATCTGCAGGGTTTCATGCACCCTAAATTGTCCCTGTTCCCTCTCATGTTTCACAGAAGTAGTTTCCACTGCTATTTCCTTATAACTTAAAATAGGGTATTTTTGAAATGGGATACACACTGTTTTAAATGTCTACTAACAACATTATAGAATAAGAATCATAAAGTGGTTTGGGTTGGAAGGGACTTTAAAGACCACCTAATTCAAAACCCCTGCCATGGGTAGGGGCATCTTCCACTAAACCAGACTTCTCAGAGCCCCATCCAACCTCAGGACAAGATAACAGATCCATTTCTGCTCATCACAGGAGAAATGCAAAAGCAACAAACTCCGTAAGAACAACTGTCGCGGTCTCCAGCTTGGCAGTGCTGGATGGTGAGGCGCTGTGACCTTCTTAAAAGCGTCTCCAAGGTGACGCCGCTCCAGCAGGTCCACCACACCCTCACACACATGTGTACACGCAGACACACAGACAGCTCCCTAGAATGGGTTGACAGCAAAGAGGCAGGAAGGGTCTTCGTATAGAGTTCCATGGGAGGGGTTTATTGCAGCCATGCTCGTGAAGGAGTCCAGGGAAGAAGAGAAAGAACGATGGAGGGTCCAGGTTTATATACAGGAGCGGAGCAAGCATCAGGGACCAATGATCTGAGGGCACAGGGGCGGTACATAGGCAGGGCTAGGGTAAGGGAACCAATAGGGAAACTCTGAGGGAGTGGCGATGGGGCAAGGGCCAATGGGGGAACAAGGAGTGGAGAAGCTTCTAGGGCAGGGACATAAAAGGTAACGAGGGGCGGGGAGGCCAACGGGCCAACCGAGAAAGCAGAACTGGGGTGCTTTAACATACCAAAGCAGAGCATTCTGGGGGAAGCCTTTTCTGTTCACCCTAACCTGGGGAGGATCTTTGGTACTAGGGGCTGTCCCACCAGTGGACTCTCTTTGTCCCTTGTACCACAGGCCCACTGGCCACCACAAACAACAGTTAAGTGTCTTCTAAAAATAACTTCTGTCAATGGGTATTTTCTAGATGTTGATGAGTTCTTAGACTTTCATCAAAGAATACTGATGATAACGTGGGTAAATGCGGAATTTACAGAATTACTAAGATATCTTAATTTACTTTTTTTAGCCTGGGAAGGAGACAGACATTACAATATTCTTTTTCAGTTTAGAGGGGTTTAGGAGCAGACATTTATTGGATAGCTTTTTCATTCTGATCAGAAATGTAATTCCACTAGTTGAGATTTTCCTGTAAATGCACATGGCTAATGTATTTTCTGGTCCTAAAGAGAAAAAGATTGGTGGGTGACTCAGCATATTCGTTCAGCTGCTTTAAGATCTCTCTTGTGGTCAAGGTTATTGTACCATACTGCAGATGGATCACTGCTCAGAAGCAGTTTGGAAACTCCATCCAGTAGATCTGGTGCTTGCTTGTCAATAGTAGTGGAAAAAATGTAATAAAGATAGTTAAATAGCTGTGTTGCCAACTGTGTTACCAGCAGACAGATATTAAAAAGGAAAAAACATGGTTAATTTTTATTCTTACAGTGAAATTCATTACATTCTTTCCTGTATAAGTATTATTGGGCTTTCCCAGTCAACAGTCTAATATAAGAAATAGAGAAAGTAAATTAAATAGCCTTTTATTTCTTTATATAGATAACTTTGAAATATTTCTGTGCAAATAATCCTAATTTTACCAATTTACATTCCCTGTGATGCACAAAAATATCAAAACACTTTGAATGATGAAAATGTTTCTAAGTCTTGAGTTTAAAAGCATTAACCTTTCTTTTAGATGACAAATCCTTTGGTCATTGTACTGTGTTTTGGACTCTCATACTGATGTAATTCTCCTAAAGAGCATTCAAAATATGCTGCTAAAAATAATATTCTTATCCTGTCAATAAACTGCTATAAATAATCTGCTCTCTGAGCTGCTGAATTGTCTTATTCTTTCCCGTTACATTAACTTTAAATTTTTTCCTAATTGCCTTGCAGTCTTTGCACAAACCCTCTCATTGAGCAAAGATCTGCAACCCTTCCATCCTTAACCTACTGTAGCTACCAGCAATACGTGTTTCGGTGCATTTTGTCATCTTACTTATTTCTTGTATTTTCTGTCTCTCTTTATAATAAGAGAATCATAGAATGGTTTGGGCTGGAAGGGACCTTAAAGACCATCTATTTCCAACCCCCCTGCCATGGGCAGGGACACTCCTCACTAGACCAGATTTCTCAGACCCTGATCAAACCTGACCTTGAAAACTTCCAGGGATGGTACATGCTCAGCTTCTCTGTACAGTCTGTTCGAGTGCCTGACTACCTGCATAATGAAGAACTTTGTCCTTATCTAAACCTGCTGAATTCTGAGCATTCTCCAGATTCTGGGCATCTCTTGTTGGCACTGGCATCAAAATGTTAGGAGCGGGATAGATTGAGGTTCCCTTCCCTGTAAACTTTAATTTAAACTCTGCCTGCACCATGTTGAGGAAGTCCCCTTCCTCTCAACTTCCAAATTTTTCATTAAGATCATTTTACCCTGCTGCAAGATCCACAGTAAATCATTAGAGTGACAAATGGCAAAGGAGATCTCTAACTATGAACAGCTAAAACAGCTGAACAACCACCCAACAAATGCAAGTAACCAATGAGATGAGATGATCACTTTATTATTATCAGATTATCATGAGCACTTCCTTTCCAACCTTTGTAGCTTTTGTTTATTATGTTATGCTGCTGGTCAGAACATAAATTTCTTGTGGATAACACTAAATTTTTTGTACGTCTTCCATAATTCACACATTACATTTTGCATAAATTCATATTTTTATGAAATTAAACAATTAAATTAAATTAAATTAAAAATTAAATACCATGTTGTTGGTCAGACCTTGTTCCCTTTGCTCATTGCCTTTAAAGAATGATCACCAAAACAGTAATTTTATGGTTGTACATATATGTATGTAGATGTCAATCTGGCATGTGATGCTGAGGGTGGTACTCCCTTTTTGAGCAGCTACTACTGATCACAAGACTGGCTGCTTTTCTTTTTCTTTTTAGTACAGCACATTCATGCCTCTAAAGAAATCAGCTAATACAGTGGAAGGAACACACTGGTTTGACATCCAGTCTGATCTTAAAACATTTTTAAAAATATTTTAAAATATAAAGACTTCTAATGATATCTGTATCATATGTCTTGGATTTTCCCCACAAGGTAACATGCCATGTAAAACTCCATCAATTTGTGGAAAAGCACTGAGAAGAGGCAAATGGCAGCTGAAAAAAACATGCTAAAAAAATAATCTCTTTTATTATTCTCTTGCCAAGTTTCAATAAACCTATATTTTCTTTCCATAGCAGAAATCTTACACACAACAATGATTTTCCCCCATTGTATAAATGTACACAATACACCCTTACATCCTCTTCAGACAAGGGAACCTGAGTCTGGAATAGTTTTACACTATGCACACTCTTTGGCTACCAGGTGGCTAGATATTTTTTAAATTTAAATTTAAATTTTTTAAATGTGATGTGCACACAGCATCTTTCAGACTGCTAGAAACAGTTTAGCCTTACAAAGCAGCTGACAAGAACTCCCTCTTTATCCAAATGCTGGTTATGGACAATTTAAACAATGACATAACACTAAATGCATAATCAGTCACTTAGGTTCAGTTAAGCAGTATTTTTCCCTTTATGCTGCCATAACTTCATTACTTGTTGATATCTGTTGTAATCTATAGCCTGGTATCTAAATGATAGACAAAACCTTCTGAGAAATCATTTTGTAAGTATATTTCATCAGGAAAAAATATAGCAATGAAAGTAAAGTCAGATTTCCTTGCAATAGAGAGACTCAGAGGCTATGAGACTCCCTGATTAGGTTTTTGTGTTAACACACCTATTATAAATCAGTTATAAAAACAGCATGAAGTTGGTTTTTTCCTATTGTGTTGTATAAGTCATTTGTCTGAATGAGAAATGCATTTCATACAGCCAGAAAAAGTACTCACATTATAAAAAACACTTTAAAAATAAGATTAAAATACTATTTATATTTTGGAAAGAGCAATTATAAATGTGGTGCTAAGGCAGTTCCATAAGAAGAAAAACACTTTTCATAAGAATTATAATGTAATGAGAGTTTTATTTACTTGTACTAGGATCTTCCCATATGCCATTATTTAGAATATAAGAATTCGTAGTGAAGGACTGCAATGCCTATAAGTAGCATAATGAATATAAGAATGAGAATTTCCAGCTTTATCGTTGTTTTAACCCTGGTAATGCAGTATATTTGGAGTTTAAATATGATAGTCTTTCAGACCTGTATTTAATTACAATCTGTTAATAGTTTCTTTGATCAGAAAAGACTTGGAAAATAGTAGCAACCCATGTAGCAACTGTCGAACATAACCTCTAATTAACTATTTGCAATGGGAGGTAATTAAGGCAAACACTTATCCATTAAGACAGCAAATACAAGAAAGCTGTAGTAACTCTAGAATTGACAAAAGAACTGGAATTTTCTATAGACACTGTCTTTGGATTCTTCCATGTATCCAGTATATTGGATCTTCACTTCTTTTTTTTAATATTATGCCATTCATCTCCTCAGATGTACCATGGCTGCAATATACATACATAAAGAACTGCCACAAACTAGTATTTCTCTGTAATAACTATTTCTTTTTTTCTCTACATGGTTCTTGCTGTGGTGAAACAACAAGCTCTATATACACAGAACGGTTAATTTTTAGTAAGTGGACGTAAGTGGTTAAAGTAAAACACAACTTGTTCACCCATCTGAAAAAGCAGATAGGTACTGTTTTCCAACAAACATGTGAGACAGACACCATATTAACTAAAACTAAACTTTTACATGAGTCTTTGCAAGTTCAAGACTTCTCAAGCCTTGGATTTCCTTCATCTAAATGCTAGCTGTTTCTCACAGTAATCATTTTGTGTCTTAACTTTAGATGTTAAATAACTTCTCTGACCTAATAATACGCAATGTATGCAAATCCCCCAAATGCCACAGCATATCAGGCTTTTTTTCTATTACTATTTTTCAGACTAATCCACTCCTCCTGCCTTCCCTTTCAAGACAACTGCAGACAGGCTTCAATATGAAATTTCATATCTGCATTTCTAGTGCAGATGCTTAATTACAAACTTGTTTTGAAGCTTTTTGCTCTTTGGCTTACTATACATTTACAAACAGTCAAATTTCACTTGCATTATTAGAATTATTTTTATAAACCGGGATAATAGGGTTTATCTGTTTAAATACATGAAAGGTATAAAGCTATTTTTAAATGAATGCTGAAGCTCCTCATTCTCAATATAGAAGTTTTTTACAGCACTTATCATGCTGCAGTGATTCTTGAGCCTTCAAGTGTGAATTGCAGCTGAGTAACCTCTGTGCTTAGTTCTCTAATAGTAATAATTCCAAAGTGACAAGCCTTTGCGTGACAGACCATTTTGCTTTAACAAGTTTTTTTAGCTGCTTAGTTCACAAGACATTCTGGATATGCTTCACAGTCAGTAAAAAAGGACAACTTTATCTCCACAATAACTAAAGAATTATATAAATTCACAAAAAGGAAAATACTAAATTCCAGTGAGACCACTGGAAAAAGAAAAGACAACCTCATCTCTTCTTCTCAAACATATTGAGCGCTACAGAAACATTAGTGTTTTCATGAAGGCAAAAAACCTAAAAAATATTGTTTCAACCCAAAAAAAATTTTTTTAATTATTTAGTTATTTCTAAAATTCTGGTTCTTTAGTACTTACGTAAGAAAAGAACTCAGGGAAATACTCTGATGTACGAGCTACAAAAAATACATATCATACAACCGATAGCTCACTGCAATCAATTTAAAACAATACAAGAAATAGCCCCTCTGCTCCATCAGTAGGAAAAAACCCCAAACAACCCAAACAAAGAAACAAAAAAACCCCCACCAAACCCAAGCACCACTTTCAAATATGCCTACAAAACATCTGATGACATTCAGTCAAATACCAACCCAGAAATTCCATATAAATAAAAACCAAATTAACTGTGTCTGGTGTTCACACAAAATGATCCCGTTCTCAAACAGTACTGATAAACTGCAATACAGGACCTCAACAATGAAAATCAAGAATATGGAACTTAAAGCAAAGACAAGCAAAAGTAATATCATACTCAGCTGACCATCATACACAGGAAAAGGAAAGAACAAGTAACTCAACAGTTCCTCATGCAAGCCTCTTTATGATTTTTAAGATAATGAGAAAAAACATTATCATCTGCACAAACAATTCAAAAAATACAGGTTTGTAATATTATGACAGGCATAATTTGATGATTGATTCAGTAAAAGAAAAATTGTTGTGAGGGAGCCTAGTACTGAGTTCTAAAGAGAAGTGTCACAAACACAAAACAAAATATAGAGCCTAAGAAGGTATTTGAAAAAATAAAGGAAATTAAAAAGAACATGAAACTGTGGGTTTCTTCCGTATTTTTCCTTTTCAAAAGACAACTTAACTTGAAAAGGGAAAAAAATATAGAAGTCAATATGGAGCCTCCAACATAGCTGGAAAACAACTGAAACAAAGTGGACGGGACTTCTGGCATATTTAAAAGGCAGAAAGAACCTAATGCAAGATAAAATTTGACAATACCTAATTTTATGTCACCAAAATTTTAGACTGAAGAAAACTTAAAATTTATTTGTCTCAACTTAACATTGAGACTTAAGTAAAAACCATCGGATGGCACGGCTACCCAAACTGATCAGCTTGCTCTTCCAAAAGTCAAAGATGAGCCAAGAATATTTTTTTTTCTTGGAAGGAAAGGAGAAGTGAGAACTGTTCTGTCCTCTCCATTAAATAAAGAAAACAAAACAAAAACAACAACCCAACAAAAAAATCCCCGAACCACTTCTTTTTTTCCCCCAGGAAAGCAACTTGCTTTCCAAGTCAGGAATCTACTCCAGTGTGGATCAACCCTGAGGGAAATCACAAAGACGAAAACTCATTGCTGGAAAGGTTTGATCAAAACTTTGCTAGTCCTATAATAGGAATACTGTCCATCAATGGGTCCACAACAACCATTCACACAAATTTCATTCAGTTATTAATGGGGGGATTTTTTGTTTGTTTCCTCTAGCATCCTCATATTATATTTATGTGCCTAATTTTGGTTTGTTCACTGTACCTCAATTGTGAGATTTACAACCTGCAGTGCTTCAGTTTAATTCCATCATGAAAAAATTGGCATTTTTCTGCCGTGTTTCCTCTCCTTGGGCTAATGAGACTAATTCTGGTTTACATATTTAGTGCAGACCAAGGTAATGTAGCTCTAGACCTTTACATTATCGGTTCATTTTGAAAAACATCGTATTTTCTTGCTCTACTTTTCTGTATGCTGTTAACTTTCCTTACAGTTCTAGTGACATTCACCTTACAATATATCTAAAATTTACACCACCAGGCGTGCTGATACTTTTCTTTACTGATGAAATAATACTCAGTTTCAGAGTATTACTTCATTAGTAACATACATTCTTGTGTACTCAGATATTATTTTAAATGAAATACTGTAATAACAAAAGGAATAACTGCTTCTGCTTGTCCTCATATCCAAATTAGATAAATTAATAAATTAATAGAAGAAGGTCAGTAGCTGCAGAGATTGTGACATGTAATGGATTACTTGCTAGGATGAGGAATTTTCTTCACAGCTGCATTTGCTGATAAGGCAGCAGTACATTGTCATCATCACTTCTGCTTTTAAAATGTTATCATGTCAATAACTTAAGTCTTTAAAAAAACTGTTATCTTCTACCAGATGCTACCATAATTTTTATTTATTCCATGACGGATTTATCAGAATAAAAAATTGATCAGAGTTATTCCATTTCTTCATTGGATTAATTTATAAATTAGATACTGACTGTCATTATTTCAGGAAACAGCAGCACACTGGTATTTCATACAGCTATTACTTGGTTAGATAAACCAACGATTCATTATAGAAAAAAAGACTAAAGCACTATTTTCTTGCTACTTTCAATGCAAATGGTCAATCAGCATTCAAATTTAACAACATGGAAATGTAAAAACCAACCAATACATGGTATTTTGCTTCCCATATAAACAATATTTTACAAGCTAGTAGCTACCAATATGCAATATACAGAGCACAGACATTAACATAAGATCGGGTAATCCCAGGTGATGACATGAAGCTGTTGACAGATTCCCTAGGTGCTATCATTGAACATACTATTTTCACATTATCTTTTCCTTTGATCCAACAATTCCCTCTGGCACTAGCAAGAAAATCCTAACAGACATGCTTTGGATAAAACACACCTAGTTAAGCTGTCCTAGCCCCCCTAATTCCTGTTTTATCCCACTGCAACTGTGGAGGTTCCTCTGGATTTTTTCTGCTCTCTGATTTAGATGCTAAATTCAATGCACTCTTTGTCCATCTCTGAATTGACCCTGTCATGGTAGAAATTGCTGTGACTTTGCAATTTGAAATGCACTTCCATGGCAGTCCTGGGAATCAGAATGATTATAAATGCTGCATATGTTTGAACAGTGCATAGCACTGTGTAATGAGCTAGGATTAATTAAATTTCAAAGCCAAAAAATATATTTCACTAAAGCTTTAAATTGCCCATGCAGTCATCTACATTAATCATCTCATTTCATATCAAAACTGTTCATTTTGGCCACATTTTTTATTGCCTGAATATTAATTTCTTATTCAACTAGTCCTGCTTCTGACTCTAAACAGAGCACATCCCATGAATATCACTAACTGTTAATTAGTGTTGAATAAAACAAAAATCCCAATGTATAAAAATCTAAATTAATAACAGATGCATCCAACTCGGCAAATCAAAACTCATGATACTAAGAACTAATTAACAAAACTACAATCTCGGTGGTTTCTGTTCAATATTTAAGCGAACCATTGGTTGTCTTTCCAGTGTTTAATCAGCCATTAAGTGTCTTTTCTATAAGTATATCCCAGTGCAGAAGTAAACTTCTTTCCTTGTAAATGGGAGAAAATAGCTTCTTTTTATTTTATTTCATCCATACAGTGGCTGTTACCATCATTGTTCCAATGAACTGGAAGGGTGGAGGAAGAAAAATTACACTAGGAAAACAAAACAGAAAAGAAACCTGAAACAAAATTAAAGAAAAAAACCCTAAACCCAAACCTTTTGCTTTGAGAAACAGACATTGAGTTAGGCTGAAACAGCTGTTTAGAAACAGCTTACCAAAATTAATAAGGCTCTGAAACTCTCACATTTCCCAGTGTCTGACAAGATACCTGGTCTACCTCACCTAGCACAGAGCTGCATGAGAGTGAGAAAGGAAACTTCCATCCCACATCTTCTTTCTGCTTTCCAGTTTAGAGTCAATGAAACAGATTAAATCATCCAATGGCAGAATTATGAATAACAGATCAGAATAATCTTCCATGTGCTGCCAATACACCTGCAGGTGCTGGTGAAGCTAAACAGGCTTTTAAATTATGTATTTACGATAGTACCAGGAGGCACTGTTATAATGTCTAAATGGAAATTTTTTTAGATGACTGGATCTATCAGTTTATGATCTCCATTTAACAAGACTTGCTAGTGGCAGCTTCAGAACCAACCTTGAAAATTGCCCTGAATTCTAACGGATTAGGAAAATACTTGTTCTCTGTGAAAATGAGCAGGTCTGACAAATGCCAGACAAAAACAATATGCAGCACAAGAGAGTCACACACCACATGGGTTATATTCATCCATACTCCTCAAATTCATATAAGACTCTCCACTTCTCGCCAGTATAAAGCACATAATTTCTGTCCAGATAGACTGATATGAAGAAATTTGCAAATGGCCACCTTTGCCTATCATTGAAAATGCAGACCTTTTTTAACACTGTGAATGTAAAGCCAGTTTCACTTTACACCATTTTCTTAATTCTTCTACTTTACAGTCCTCTCCCAATTTTCTACAATCCCCTCAAAAAGTTACATAGAAACACTTTTCTGCCTTTTAAACAGGTTTCTGTGAGTCTTTGAAAACATTTTGTCCACTACATGTTGATCCTGAGTAAAGTTTACTTGTTAAGAAAAGTTAGGATAACTTGACATATGTAATGTGTCACCAAAACCTCTTGGTATTTTTTTCCTTCACCTGGAGCAGACTGGCTGATGCTGTTTAAATATGTCATAGGTTTAGCAGAGCCAGGGAACAATATTTTCCCTTTGGTAGTATGGAAGTGCCCATCTATCAGTGTGAGTAGTAAGCAGAGTTGCTCTGAGTGTAAAATCTAAGATTCCCTAGGAAAAAAAAAAAAATGCACAGAACTTCCCTAAGTTACCCATAGTTCTGCTCACATAATAAATCTGTGAGTAACTCCTCCCCAACTCCTGTGGCCCGTTAATAGCATGTGAATCTACAAAATCTTACATTTATATTGTTCCCTTATATCAAGACTTCTGATTCTGTATAGGGCTGACAAAGCATTGAAAAATGAATAAGAATAAATGCAATCAAGAAACTTTATTATTAATGTCAGTAAATCGCGGTATCCTGGACAGATTTTTAACTGCCATTATAGCTTACCATTATATTCATGCAAATAACAAGTAATTGCATGAAGAGAAGATTTTTAAAAACATACACATGCCATATTCATGTATCTGTTCTGCAGTGACTCTGTATTATTCCCTTGTGTAAGTATTTGTAGTATAATATTGTATAACCCCCACTTTCGTGCTGCATCAGCTATGAAAGTAGTGATATTCCATACCTTTGAAACAATCATAAACTGATACTTCAAACAAGTGAAACAAGTGTGTACAATGAGAATTGATGTGCCCATCACTAGGAAAAAATTATATCTGCAGTAAAATGCAGCCAGATCAGATTAAAAAATTATTTGTGTTCCTTTCTTTTCAGCACTGACACTCCCTTAAACAAGTCAAAGGTCTGGAATAAGAAGTTATTTCGAACTGTTTCTACAATAACACACAATTTTCTTTCAATTCTTCAAAATACTGATAGTGTAAGATAAAAAGACAAGTCGAACTTTGACAGCCTCTAAAGTCTTGATGGACTAAATTCAAGGATTACATGTATAGGAAGATATTTACTCAGCTGTAACAACAAGCCATTTAATTATGTTTGTTCCATGTCTTAATGAAGTTCATTAACACTTTCTCCGTGAAAATATTTCTTCTTCTTGACAAGGAACTCATGCATTTGCTCTTTAATTTCATAGCTCAGCATTTGATGCAAGATGCAATATTCAAAGATACACAAAAAAATGTGAAAGCTAGCAGATTATAACTAAACTCTGCCACAGAATTAACCAGAGACTTGGAAGAGATTGCACCGTCATATTTTAAATGTTCAGTTTGGCTAAAAATCTCTGTTTGACAAATTGATTTAAGAAGCGATGTATTGTCAACCAGGGACCCCATGGCAGTTGAGAGAGAGAGGAAAAAGTGGAAGTGACAGCCAAATTAAATGTGTGAAATCAACATGGCCCTCAGGCTTTTCCTTTGGGAAGCAATTCCTTTTTTTGGCCACTTTTGTAAGACTATAAATTAATTTGACATAAATGGTAAAATTACTGATCTGTGATGGGATAGGCAGACCCAGAAAATAACCTGTCATGAGCAAAAAAGCAGCCCAGAGATACTAGATTATTTTAGACAAAATCAATCTCTGAGACAGAGATTTGAAGATTACTACAAGCAGTAATGATTTAACTTTAATCCTCTGTGCAAATAAATGGTACAAGAGGCTGGAGAGTAGCCCTTGGAGAGGGATATGGGAGTTGAACATGAGTCACCAGTGCCCTGGCAGCCAGGAGGGCCACCTGTGCCCTGGGGGCATCAGGCACAGCATCGCCAGCCAGGCAAGGGAGGGGATTGTCCCGCTCTGCTCTGCACTGGGGCGGCCTCACCTCCAGTGCTGGGGGCAGTTCTGGGTGGCACAACAAAGAAAAGACATTAAACTATTGGAGAGTGCTCAAAAGAGGGCAATGAATATGATAAAGGGCCTTGACGGGAAGCTGTATGAGCAGCAGCTGGGGTAATTTGGTCTGTTCAGCCTGAAGGAGTCTGAGGGAAGACTTCATTTCAGTTACAGCTTCCTTGTAAGGGGAAGCGGAGGGGCAGGCACTGATCTCCTCTCTGCTGACAAGGGACAGGACCTGAGGAAGTGGCATGAAGCTGTGCCAGGGAGGTTTAGGCTGGATATCAGGAAAATGTTCCTTCCTCATGGGCTGGTTGGGCACTGGAACAGGCTCCCCAGGGAAGTGGTCACAGCACCAGCCTGACATAGCTCAAGAAGTGTTTGGACAATGCTCTCAGGTACATGGTGTGATTCTTGGGGCTGTCCTGAGCAGGATGATAGGTTGGACTCAATGATTCTTATAGGTCCTTGCAGTAAAGCCGCATGCAGAAACAACCTGAAAAGGAAAAACATTTGAAATGGGTCTGTTCACCATCTTAATACTGGCTTCAATAAGGTGGCTTGGAAACAACATTGTACTCAGAAAAGGAGGGCAGCTATGACCCACCTTAGACAGTGGCTTACAATGGGAGCATGCACCAGCACAGAGGACTGAGTACACTGTAATTTATTAATAGTTCAAATCTGTGCTCCCAGTTCCCGTCTTGTGACAGGCCCACGATGTTCCACGTCATACAGGTTTAGTCCAGTTCATAACAGACAGAATCATGTTGCATGTTCCCTCCACTGTCCCTTTTTTCCCCCTCAGAAAAGAAAACCAGACATGACTACCATTTTCACTGGTCTGTATATTGTAACAACTTAGAAATTTTAAGGGTCTGTCTCTTAATGTTTCTCCTTCAAATAACTGTGTTTGGAAGGCAAGCAGTAGGAGGACTTTAATAATGTCATTGCAAGGGAACTGAACTGTACCAAAGGTGAACAGCATGCATGATGGCATTTGTATTTCTGGCATCTCCTTCTGAAGAAGTAGTACATTAATCCTACAGACCAATTTTCACCTTGCTCTGGAATATTTAGAAGGCATTTCAGTGACTGCAACTCTATTTCTAAATATTTCTATTGCTGCTAAAGGTTTATTACTACTATTAACTGTAAGTGCAACAGACTCTCACTGTTATTTCAGTGGGATTCCTCACAAGCAAGGGTCTGATATGCCTCCCATAAGTACTCTTTACCTGGATGCTTTTCTTGTGAATATATACCAGATCATATATAAGTACCTAACTTTTTTGATATCTGTGCTCTCTTGAATAAAATGTATACCTTGGCCGAGTGTCCACAGTAAAAAATTAGATATAAATCTCTTTCCCTATCCCTGAAGTATAAAATAATTTAAGCAAAAACTTCAACATGCTCTCCATAATAAAAAAAAATACTTTCCCCCAGAATTTTCAAGTGTTTAACAGTACATCTACTAGCTCAACACAACAGTAAAAGATAGAGTAACAGAGCCCGGGTTTCCTTTTTTTTATGTCACTTGTGATGTATTGTGTCATAACAAATGCAGTACCATACTAATAACTGGAACATAACCAGAAGACAATCATCTTCTCCCACTGTATTTTATGCATGAACATGCAATAAATCTCATCCATCTATAATTACCTCTACTAATATTCAACAAAAAAAGACAACAATGCTATACACAGATAACTACTTATGGCAGCAGAAGGCATTTTACTCACTGCGGTGTAAGGACAGTTTTGTGACAATCTATTAAAATGCAAACCTCTTAACCAGTAAATAATCCCACCAGGCATGTAGATGCATCAATATTTAAAAAACTCTCCTGTCAAACTCAGGTCCTGCAGCCCTTTATTCACCAACATTTTATCACGTGCTTCCAGGTTTCTGCCAGATCTCAGGAGGAGAACAAATAACTCAAGCTAAATGATTTTGCCGAAATTAATTTAGATAACTAGTCTGTGTTTGAAAGAGCAAGCCTGTGTACAATCCATGAGTTCTAACCCGCCTTTCCTTTAAAAGCTTACTGAAGTGTAACAGCTGGAGAATGTGTTTTAGTCATAGGTAGGTGGAAGTGTCATACATTTGCAGAGAACTATTTTTTCATTTATGAAATCAGAAAATTTTCGGTCGGGAGGGGCTTTTGAAGAGCTTTTGTCTGACCTCTGCTAAAAGCAGGGTTACCTTCAAAGCAAGATTACTTTGCTTCAGGCCTTCAGTCAACTTTTGAAAATCTCCCAAATATACCACAGTTTCACTATGCAACATCTCCCAGTGGTTGACTACCTCACTCTCAACTTTCCTCATTTACCAGATGATCCTTGATTGCAACTTCTAACCTCTTGTGTTCCTCTGAGAAAAAATTTAATCCACCTTCACTGTAGCTTCTCTCAATTTTGTTGCCAAATAGTAAAGAGAGATTCACCACTTAGACCCCTTTCCTCCACACTAAACAAGATCAGATCCTTTTGCTTCTTCTTGTATTCTGTGTATTCCACTCCTCTTGTCACATTACTAGTCCTCTACTAAATTTGCCTGAATTTGTTAATCTCTTTTCAGGTGGCTCCACAACAAGACAATATGTGGGCTCACTGTGTTGAGAATGGAAAATAATCACTCCTCTCTGCTTACTGGTCACATTTGCCAATGCAGCTGCAAGGCAGTGCTTCCCCATGTCGACTTGCTTCCTACTAAAAGCCACACATCCTTCTGCAGAGCTGTTTGCTACCCAGCATTTCAGTGACTAGCCTGTACCAGTGATTTGAGTTGTTCTGTCCCAAGTAAAGGACTTGTATTTGTCATCAATGCAAGGAAGGTGTTTGGTGAACATAAAGTTGTTGAAAATGGTCATTGTAAAACCAGAATCAAATTAAGTAGCAAGGATCTGGCAAGCCAGTGCTTCTGTAAACTAAGAAGTGGAAATATTCAGTGGTCATTTGGTATTCTTAGCAGAGCTTATAAGCACGTTGCACCAGCTACCAAACCTCAGGAGAGCACTTCTTCTTGTGTAAAGAGAAAGAACTGTCTGGATTAGAATTACGCTGGTTATGTTTGGTACAATTTAAAACAGATTAGGCATGGGAAGCACTGTTATCAGAACAGCTAATGTGCAAGTTAGTAATCAATGCAGAATTGGTAGGCTGTTGTCGCAGACTGAGAACTTCTTCTGCCCAAAAGACTTAGTTATGCCTATGATACTTTTCTTTCTACAAATACTACACAAAATTTTATTATTAAATCCAGAAATAACAGAAAGAACCTGTATATCAAGGTATTATTTGACACTAAATGTGGGGTTTCAGAAAATAATTTAGTTTTCAAGGTAAGCTGTTCGTTGTTATTCATATTCACAAAACTTGCATTATCAGTCCAGTGATTTGCCACAATACTTGCAGTTTTTAGATGGAAGAAACTGTTTGTATGACTGACTCATCAGCTAAGAATGTCTTTTACATATAAAAATTATTTCTAGTGTATTGTCTATGAACCTGTATCAAAGCCTTGATTAACACATAGGTTAGTGCAATGGTAAGACAGAACGGAGTAGAAGACTATTCACCCTCAAGAAATCATTTGGTCTTAACTTCATACAGAGGATCGTATAGGGATTCCAAACAGACCAGGGTGACTATTAGAAATCACTAAGGAACAATTGGCCCCCGTAAAGGATGGCAATCAGTGAATAAGAGTGCTTAATCAGTTTTCAGGTTTTGTTGGTACACATGCAAAAGATAAAAATAAAATGTTTAAAGTTAATCACTAATCCTGAGATGTTTAGACAATTTTTTCTAGTATTGAGGCGGATGGGCCTCTGAGCAACCTGATCTAGTTGAAGACATCGCTGTTCATTGTAGGGGGGTTGGATTGCATGATGTTTAAAAGGTCCCTTCCAACTCAAACTATTCTATGATTCTGTGATAAAGTACAAAAAAAGGATGGAGGTGTCTGAAAAATGTGCCAGCTGATGCTGTGAAGAATGGCCTCATGGACCAGCTGAGCAGGAGTCAGCCTGTATGTACTGGTAACAGTGGTGACAGCAGTGCAGCTGACAAGGGTCCTGCACAAGGGTGAGCACTTACAGGTCCCATGGGAGAACCAGTGACAGGACAGTCAGGAGTGGCGTGGAATTCTGAACAGATAGAGCTGGGAAAGACTAGCTTTTCCTAGCTTAGGAAAAACAATGTTTCAGTATTTCAGATACAGAGATGCTGAGGAAAGAAAAGGCCGTACTATAAACTTTACAGGAAAAAAAACCCAAAACAATTAAGAACAATCTGAATGCAAAGACCAATCTGAATGCAAAGACAGAGAAAAATTAGGAAGAAGAGTATGCCCAAATCACAGCCCAGAAAATTAACTTAAAATCAGTCTGTTTCTGATGGGTAAAACCAAAGAGAGAAGATGCATGCAGGAAAAGAGTTAAAACAGCATCTCTAGACCTGAGCCTACAACCTGTCTCATGAGAATACAGCCTTGCCTCATCAGTGTCAGAACCCAAGAAGTCACTGTGAATCCACTTACATGCAGGAGCTGGCAAGTACACCCAAGTCATGTATACAGCAGGGACACCTTTTTCTCATGCTTAGTGACATGTCACTATAATCTGGGAGAATTTAAGCTATTCAACTTCCCTTTTCTTAAGAAAATCACTTACTTGAGATGAAAAAATGTTTTATTATTTAATTCAAAAGACAACTTGAAACTAGTTCATGACATCATCACACTCGTTATATGACTTTATGGGCTCTGAAATGTTGCTGGTGATCAATAAAGTGATCTCAAGCTCATTCAAGGGTCAATAGGGAAGGATTTTGGGAAATTGTCTTTGTGAAAGTGAATTTAAAAAAAAAAAATGCAACAGGGAGACTCAATGAATATCGTCACATGTTTTTAATTAGCTCATGTTCCCTAGTAAATGATCATGGCACGATGTATGAGAAATCAGTTTTACAACCAAATCAATGAATACTTTTTCAAAGACAAAATAAGATGTTCGTAGTATGTATCTTAACAGTCTAGAAAATTGCCTGAATAATAAATATTGTGTATGTGTACTAATTTTACCTTATAACTCTTAGCATTAGTCCTATGACTTTAATATTCTAACAACATTAGAACCTTCCGGATTATGGGATTCTAATAATGAAAAAAAGAATTATGCCAGTCTGGAAGACCCCAGTTAGGATGTACTTATAAAGTGAAATCACAAGCACAAAATAATTGAAATGCACAGCTGTGAGGGCCCTGTTATGACAGCATAAAAATGCTTTCAGTAAGCGTTCACTGCTACAATTAATATTTTTTAGTACTGGAATTAAGGTTATGCTCTCTGCAAGCAGTATACCTACTTTGTTTATAAGCAATATGTACATTGGTATACTGATGACTTGCAGCTTATGATATATTTCTAGTAGCAATGAGTAAGAAATATTTTTTTTTTGGTGAAATTATTGGTAAAACAGTCACGTGTTGCAATGCCTTCAATACACACTGGGAAAGAAATTGCTTATCTCTGTTCTTTCGTGCTTTTGTCTGTTAATCTTTTAGTACATAATTATTTGTTTGTTAATACCACAACACAGAGGCTAGTTTTATATTATTGCAAAAGGAAGATACAATTTCTATATTTTAGGCATGAGAATACATTAGTAGCACAGGTGAATTTTCCAGATCTGTTACCTTAATTTTGTCAACAAGCATCATTTATACACAACACACACATTCATACTTGTAACTATGAGGTATTTAACAGCTTCTGTACTGAATTTTAGCTAAATATTTACGGAGTTATTCCAATACATCTCAAGGCAATATCATAAGAACTCCAGTGACAGAGAAATCCTCAACCTTATTGACATGGGTCAGAGGCCAGGAGCCGGATATGAATACTCATGGCCCCTACTGCTATGGGGACAATATTCCCCGCTCCCAGTTCCAGACACCTCCATGATCCTTAATGCAGTTGTTTAAGTAGAATACTATTTGTAGAAAATACAATGCAATATGAATTAATTGCAGAGGGATTTGGTGGTTACCCTTATGTTTTATTGTCCTGGAGGACACAGACAACTTTGAGTGCTCCGTTTGTCAAGAAATGTGCATGTGGTAAAACAAACAGGTTTATCAAAAATTAAAAACTAGGGTTGAGATAAGTAATTTTTGTTCCAGCAATGTAAAAATTAGAAAAATGAGAAAAAAATATAAAAATTGAGGCGTAGATTTTAAGGATGTCCTCGAAATCATGTTAAAAAAACCAAGTTGGGAATTCACTACTTTTCAAAGATGCATTGTATGTTATTATCTGCACTGACTCATTGACATTTATCTAGTGATACAGGTTTGCATTGGTTTTGTTTCTCATCTTTCTTTAAGAAGTAGACCTGAAAGCTCACAGGTCCAAGCATGACACATACAATGTTGGCGTTTTGTGTAAACAAGCAGTACAAAACAGATTCTTTGCATTCGGCATCTTTAACCATAAAAACTTTAATAATGTATTTCCCTCCATTTTAAGTTTAATCACTGCACTGTACATATATAGGCAGAGTACTTCTTACAAGAAATGATCAAATGGCAAGGAATGACTCAAAGGACACAGTCATCCGGGAATTCCTCACCTGTTTCCAGTCATGATCCTGTCACCCGGAGGGAGGCTTAGAGATATAACTGGGGGAGACTGCAGTCCACTGTACTGAAACCCAGAGAGCCAAACTGCTGGTATCAGTATGTCAGGAAACTGAGCTAAGCTAAAATGAGATCTGTTGCAACAGAACCATGTGCTGCAAAGACGCAGGGTACAAGCAGAACATCTGCTAGAAAACACAGGCTTCTAAATATCCTATAAGGAGTCCTCCTTTTCTGTAATAGTCTCCAGGCCCAAGTCATTATCTGCAAACATACATTCCATTTCCTGCTCTGTTACAATTGCCCAGGCTTCTACCTCTCCTCTTCCTTGGGGAACCATTTCTATACCTTTTCTTCACAGCCCTGCCCCATGAGAACCTTGTTTTTCCTGCTGTGCCCAGGCATGTCCAGGGAAGACAAGCATGGACCTGATTGCAGAACTGCTGCTGCTCTCACTAAGCCACACAAGGCTGGCTCAGACTGCCTGTTTCCCATACCATAGGAGGGAACAGGCAAGGGGGTGAGACATGGCCCATCCCCATCAACAGAATGGACACACAAAGCACACCCCAGGCTCTTGTTCATTCTTTTGTCTCCCTGACGCTAAGTAAACATTATTTTCTTTGGATGCTAGAGAGCAGTCATTGGTATAAAAAGACTAAAGACAAAAAGAGTGAAAGGTTATATTATACAGCATTTTCACTGGAAATTTTTGCATTTTCCAGATTGAATTTCATATCACCATTGGAAAGGCCCACATGCAATGTGAAAGTGTTGCTGGACAGTTGTATCATCTGCTCTTTATTACACCTATATAATTTCAGCAGGACTCCAGTTCTCCATTTGTGGGCTGGTTTTGTGGTTTTGCTTTGTTTTTAGATTAGTTCGTCTGGACATCTACTCTTGTATATGAGAACAAAATTTGTCCCTCTCCTCTTAAGTTTTACTGTGGAGTCTTTCTCTTTAGTGATTTATTTACCGACTAAGAAAACAGTCACCTAAAAAATAAAATTACAGTATCCATTAAATTCTTTACTAATGTTAATCAATGTTAATTACCATTAATATTAAAACAATTTGTGGATTTCTTGTTTATATTCAAGACGGACATATTTTTATATAAGCTTCTATGTTGACAAATACACATTTAGGCTTACTGTAAGCAAATATCTTAATAGCAAAAAGACAGAATGAAGACTTTACTTACCAAGCCATCCTGATCCAGAATTGGGTATACACATATCTGTTTCAGCACTGGGCAACACAAATCCAACCACAAACACTTCAACCCCATCAGCCATTAGGGCCATTCCCAACACAAAGAAGAGGGCCCACTGGAAACGACCATGGCCACATTCTTGTATTATCAATTCATATTGCTGTGCTAGCTCTTCTTCATCAGCTTTCCTCTCGGTTTCCAGTTCATGACGATCCTTGTATTCATCACGCATAGACTGACCTAAGGCCACCATGTCATCTTTACCCTGCCCCATGCTGGGGATTCCCTGATACTCCCCTTCATAAATTTCATCATCTTCATCATGTCCTTCAGTTGCTTCACTTGATCCTTCATCATCATTAGCTTCTACACCATAATTTCCTCCTTGGCCATAGTAATCATCGTCATCTTCCTCATCCTGGAATCGATTGTAGGACCTCTGCGTGTAGCCATCCTGGGCTTTGTCAACTGCTTTATTCACTTTCTTCACTGCTTGCCTCTTCACCTCTTTAGCAATATCTTTGGCCCCTTTCACTAGCGAAGTCCTATCTTTGTATGTGTCCTCCATCCTGTATCAAAGAAGGACTGCTGTTAAGCTGCAAATGCACCTGCCAAATATTGTTTGGAATGTCTATCGCGTGTTGGACATCAGTGGAAAAAGCCCAGGTACAAGTGAAATTGTAATATTCAACCTGCAAAATATAAGAGAAAAGAATTTTATACTTCACTATTTTTAGATGTCTCTTCACACTGATACAGAATCATCCCAATCTTTAATTAAGCACTGGACATCAGAACACAGGATTTTGAATATAAAAACCTGTATTTTCTTCAGAGATACAAATATCACAGGTTACAAGGAAAATATGCTGAAGATAAATTTATTATCTCTTTCAGTTTTCAGAATTCAATTTTTTACTCTCTAGTCTCAGATACCAGGTTTTATTCTGAAAGAAACCAAATAACTCCATGTATCATACATCATATTGACTGTGTCCGCAGTGTCCGTTCCCATTTGAACTCCCTGTTTTGTAAGAAAGGGCTACACATACTAATTTTCTCTCAATGAGTTACCATGAAATATCTCTCCAGCCTGCTACTTAACACAAGTCCTGCAGGAAGTTAATATTCCTCCAATCTGTATGAGTGTCTCGAAGCTGACTGAATTTGGCCAATGCATTCACAGTACATTCACACTGAGTCTTAGCAATATGAAATCCCACCCTAAAAAATTCAGTGCAGGGAGCTGTGTGTGTGGAAGTGGTGGGACTTCCACACTCTGGAGATTCCCAATACCAAAGTCATGGACAGACACATTTCTTTCTTTGCTATCTATACTGACAGTAGCAGAATGGAGCAACTGTGTATTATCAGCTAATGCATCTCAGGGTGTGTTAGTTCCCTAATGATAGCTCCCTAGCATGAGTTCCCACTAATCAAGCTGCATGTAGGCACCAAGACATTTCACCCCAGTCCTCCTCGCTGCTCCCCTGCTGTATCTCTCTGTCTTGTGCACCTCAAGGTAACAAATGCAGACACAATGAGTCAAGAGCAGTTTGCTTATTAGACTGAAGACTAACCATTCCCTTCTTCTCCATGCAATTTTCAGGCATATTTGCAAAGCAATTTTATCACCATGCATTTGCACTCTCACTAGGAGCAGGAGAAAGAAATGGCAGCAGTGTGCAAGCACACAGAAGGAAGAAATGCAGGATCATTCTTTGGCAACAGTCCATAGTTAGAACAGCTAAAATCAATTACAAAACTGCACCATTACTCATGTGTCTAAAGTTAAGAGAGTGTGTGTGTGTGTGTGTGTGTGTGTGTGTGTGAATCTGGACACTGCAACAGATTGTAGAAGCCTCCCCTCTGGGAGAAAGCAGGCTAAAATTTCTGTATCAGTGCTTCTAAGAAAACACTGCCTGCTTCCTGCTTGGGGAAAAGGTTATTTTTAACCATGATCATTTTAATGATCTATTTTCCATCATTACCTCAGAAAAATGCAGTAACATAAATAAGGAGGCTGTGAGATATGATGCAGGAGTAAAAATGGGTGGAAATTTCTGAAGTTAATCCTATTACCCTTTCTAAAGCAGTGTGAACTGCCCTCAGAGCTTCATGGGAGAAGACCAGCGAATTGCTTTGAGAAGTTGTCCTTTATTTATTCTATTGCATATACTGTCTCCAGAAGTATACTCCAGACATGAGTTTTAGGACTGATAGTGTTTTGAGAGATAGGAAAAATTACAGACTGCATTAGATAAACAAAGGATGTGATTTTGACACAAGAAAATGAAGCCTCCAATCATATAGACATGACTTTAGAAGCTAAAATATATTTCCCTAGCTTTTTAAAAATAGAAATTCACCTATAGTAGAAAACGTCTTTATTTTTAGTATCTTCCTTGAGATTAATTTCATACACTTTGAATGTTTCTCAGAGAAATCAGATGTGATGGCACTATTCAACTATTAATGGGAACTGAAGCATTTACTGGAAGAGAAATGCAGCCTTAAAAAAGCCATGATGTAATATTTATGACTGCAAACTGTAGCCTGAGTTTAGGTACGTGGTGATCCTTTTAAGTAGGTCATCCTGGTGAATGTTTTATGCCAAGGCAGTTTCTCTAATTCACTTTTCAGTTTTCAAGGTGCTCCTTAGAAGTTATCCCTTATGTGATGAATTAGGTATCTGATCCTTACCTGTGTGTGGCTACAGTATCTACTAGCTGTTGGTGAACATGCAGTGCATCAAAACATTCACTGGATCTGCTGAAGCCTTCTACAAATACTTTCAAAATCTTCATGAACTCCTAACAGGTACTTTTCTGAGTGTTAATGAGTACAACGTGTTACTAGATTTTAGGTAATTTTACAGAGTCCATGCAATCCATTTAACCTAAACACTGAATTCCTCTAATTCTTAGACTCATATTTGTTTATTTTTGTTTTTCCAGTGAGTACAGTCTTCTTTTAAGGATTTTTAGTTGTCAAATTCCCTATTACTGCAGGGTGTATCTATACAGAGCAAAGAAAGCAGGAGTTTAGGAATACCAAATGAACAAAAAGTCCAAGGGCCAGCACTGATAAAACCATGCTTTGCTCTTCTGTAGAACACCTATCTCATGAGTTCAACAGACTCAAAAAAGACAAATTTGAAAAAGTAACAAAACTTATGACACGTTTTGTGATAAACCAGGTACATCAACAAGGAATTTCACCTGTTCAAACTCATTAAGAGCATAACTCTTCTGGCAAAAAACCTGCACATAGACAGAGCAAAATTTCTGTCTGGGCAGAAATCAGAAATTTCTGTCTATCTTGCCTTAGTTTCCAAGCCAAATGCTTAATTTGAACACTGCTTTTTTAAACAGCTTTGTTTTCTCAATGAACTGAAATCTGTGCCTTAAGGTGATAAGTAGGAAGAGGAATAATTTACAGCCCATGCATGATAGCTTCCAACCATTTCAATTATGTCGGACTGATTACTACAAGTAAGTAACTGGAAAGTCTGAAAGAGTAAGGATTAATGACTACCTGAGTAGCATAAAGCAGCAAAAGCAGAGATGATAGTCTAGCCATATACTCTTCTTTGTACCAAATGATTCATCCATCATGTTTGCTGGCTTTCACTAAACCAGGCACCACATTCCTATTCAATTCCTTCAACTAAAACAAAAACAAAACAAAAAACCAAACCAAACCAAAACAAATCCCAGGAAAGTAGTGTTTCTACCAGAAATGGAAATACTACTTCAGGAAAGACCTACAAAAACATTTTTCCAAAACACTCAAAGATGCACACACAAAATAAAAATCAAGTTGTTCTTTTACTCTAATATTTATTCTAATATTTATTCTTTTCATTCTATTACATTCATAAATTTCAGTATATTTAGCATTTTGTCTAAATTGTGCTACATCTGAAATAAAGGTTGAACATCACAAACTAAACCAGTGGAATCCCATAAAGATATAAATCTATGATGAGTTAGAAAACTCATTCCCACAAAGACTGAGATCTTTGCTCAAGCTATGAGAAGACTCACTGGGTATTCCAAACAGTGGTATTAACTATATGCATATCTTGAGATAATAAAGTCTTCAAATAGATCTGGAACTCACACTCAAATGTGCATTTCACATACTCCTGGGAATTTTGTATAGCATCTTTTCTGCTTTTCTCTTGAATCTGTAATTCCTTTCCAAAGGAAAAAAAACCAGTAAAACTCATTCCTAATCAAAGTTGATGTCTTTTTAAATGCATATTTTTCTTGACATTTTAATTGTGGTTTTATTTTTGGTTTTCTGCTGTTTGTGCTGGTTTCTGCACAAACAGGTGGTTTGTGTTTTCCAAGTTTATCTGTTGCTAGAAATTGGTCATCATGTGAAGGCATAATCTTTGGTTAGATCATAACTACTTCCAATTTTACTACCTTGATGTGCCAAATGATTTTCTATCCTGGGTTAAATATAGGCAGTTGAACTATGTTAATTCACAAGCAGATGATGCTACTGTCCTGCAAGTGTTCTCAGTAATTCAAGAAATAAAACAACACACCCTTGAATTCACTGGGATACCTACAAACTTCCTCCTCATCTCTTCATGTGCAAAGCCTTTGCTTATTTTTTCCAGGGTAGTACTTACTTCAGTATGACCTAATAAAGAATAGATTCCTCAGTTAAGGGTATTTATTTATAGAGTTATTAATTTATTTAAAATAAATAAGAACTGGTGTCAAAGATGGTGTGAAGCAGATTCATTTTGGGTAGTGTTAACAGATGAAAAGATAAGTTTCTGTATTTTTAGTAAATTTTCTTTCTCTTCTATTGAGAGTCACATACCCATATTCTTCTAGCTCAAGCTGCAGTAGACAGAAATGTGTATAATACTACAAGGCTGCAGTGCCACCACCCGTGGCAGTCTCCAACCCTCTCCGATTTGGATGTTAGTCTCACCACTTGTCCTGTACGAGCATTTGTCACTGCATCCTTTCTGCAGACACAACACACGTACACAAGATGAGCATGGAAATTCATTTATCTAGTACACATCAACGACCCTGAGCTCAGCATAGACAGGGTCTTCATGGTACACTGCCATCTTTTTCTTCCCATTTTACTACTTTCCTTCCTCATTAAACCAGCAGAGATTACTGTTTCTGCACCACATTCTCTACCTGCCCTGTTCCTCTTAAACTATTTAACTGATTTACTTAATTAGAAAAAAACAGGTGGAATTGCTTTTAGCCTGTTTTTACTTGAAATTTGATAAACTTTATCAGAAAAAGGGAACATATTTGCCTGAAACCAAAATGTATGTGGACATCGGCCTATAATAAAAAATGTTATCTTTAACTACCCCTTAGAGCCTCAAAGTAGAACCAAAACCAAATAATGCTAATAATTATTTCCATACAGTGCTTTTGATCTCAGGGCTAATTCTTCCTCACTTACAGCTGGATACATAAGCATGAAACCAGGATCTGCAAAAGCTCTGCTTAAAGCAGTACAAACCAAAAATCTAACAATGAAATCAGACTAAATACACATCTAAGACAAAAGCTATAAACTCTGTCCGTTGAAAATTGGGAAATATTAACTGAATAATCTGTGATAAAAATTCAATAATATTATAAAAATAAATTCTCCAAGGGAGGCAGAGTGGGAAATTGTAGGTGCAAAGTTAGGAGGTGGAACATCCTTCACTTTGTACTTCCACTTTATTAGTCCTCCATGCATTACTTCTATGCTCTAAATACCTTTAAAAGAATATCCTGAAGAAGGGTGATGCCCTTTATGAGCACCATTCCTTTAACATTGACATGGTCATGCCTAATTAATCTCATTCTTACTAGATATACTCAGTCTTCCAAACCCCTTTGATCCACAGTTCCACCTAAGGTCACAGACTGGACTGAAGATTCATCTATGCTCCACCCTCTCTTATTAAGCTTTCTTTTGACCTACAAAAAAGCTTTAATACTGACAGCAAGGGAAGATGTTATCCACTCTCTTGTTGTAATAACAATATCTAATTCCTTAGAATTAGACTTAGTTCAATGCACCCCTAACAGGCTAGACAGTGTTATGAAACTGATAGCCATATCTACTAATTAAATTGTAGCAACAAAACTGTAAAGACTCTGCTATGGAGTGGTCCCTTCCTTCATTTTTTTTAAATCAAAAGCTTACTTTTCTAGGAAAAGGTGACTGAACAAAGCACAGGACATGCTTTGAGATGTCTTGCTGTCTTTCGCACAGTAAACTGTTCACAGAGAATAGCACATACAAAGAAAACTTTATTAATCTGTTGGTTTTAGTTTTGTTTTTGTTTTTTTAAAATCTGATGCTTGTTAGTTGTTTTGCCTTACTGTACATTAAATACCAGAGTTTTGATTGCTTTTATCAGTTTTGCAATCAATCTGATCACTATTTGGCTACTTCAAGTTTCTACATGTTTTTACCTGGCAAACACACACACAAAAAAAATCTCATTAAAGACAAACTAGGATCATCTAACTGTCCTTCCAACAGTGTGGTTTTAATTTGTTCTTTGAATACTTGACTATGTTTCCTGTGGACTTCTTAAAAGAGCATTTCCAGGATCTGTGTTGAGTGGTGGCTAACACAAGTTGAACACATAAATTTGTTCAACAAGACTTGACAAAAATCAGACCACAATCCAGTCTGGATGACGTAAACTAAGTCTCATCAGTAAAAGTTAATGAGATTTCACACTGTACCCACATTACCTGAATGACTACCCAAATCTTAGGAAAGTTGAAATTTCATTATTTTTAAAAATTTATTTTTAAACAAACATATTTAAACATATATATGCACTTTTAAGGCTGCCTTAAAAGTAGGAAAAAAAAAACAAAAACATAAAGCCAAGGGCTATCTCTCTTCTCATACCTACTTCTCCTGAAAATTCACTTTCATCATCAGGATATGTGCTTCCTATGTACTTTGTACTTTTCAGTTGTCAGAATCACAGTGGAAAGCATCATCCTGCATTTCAATAATGAAGGAACAGAACAAAGCTGTTCGGCAAGCAAGTTTTCATTGCTCAATGTTAGCAATCAAAAAAAACCCTCTACCAAAAGCACACCAACTAGCAATTTCTGTCTAATATCTGCCATTGTCGTGTTTGTTGCTGTTCAGAAAGCAGACTTCTTCTCTGAAAGTAAAGGCCCACCAGCAATTATGAATCATTTGAGATCAAAAGAAGGCAGAAAAAATTTCCACTCAAAAGAAGAAGAGAGAAACCAGGGGATAGGTATATAAAAAACCATAATTTAAATGCATCAAGACTGAAGTTCTAAGAACAATAGCCAAGGAGTCCTACCCTGGAAGTAAAATAAGAAAATAATGCACTGTGGAATGTCTCCAGGGAATAAAATCTGCAAATGCAACAGGACAAGCTTCAACCACTAAAGCAGCCATTTCTGAAATTGCTTTGCACAAATCTGTGATGTGCGGGTACTTTGAAACAGCAACTGTACAAATACTAGACTGACAGATGCCACAGAATAACACTGGAGCTTAGGGAAAATTCGGGAAGGTTGAAGGGCATCTTGTAGGGTAAACTGTATTACAGGCTGGAATTACGTGTCTTTCTTTTCTTCCCGAAATAAAAGATGCAAGCATTCTTTATATTTTAGGAGTAAATACAGGGTCACAGTTTCAGATCCCACTGGGAAAAATTTTCTGAAAACAGTCAGCTTTTCATTCTTCTGACTTTCTGCTGGGGCACACCATCCCTGCCCCTGCAGAATGAGAGTCTCAAGACTCTTCTTAGTTCTGCCAATTTTGTCTTTATCTGATGCTGGTCTGTGTTGGCCTCCTCATGGGGAATCAGCTGCTGTTGTCAATAAACCCAGGTAAGACAGTAGTGGTTGCTTAGCGTAATGTTAAAAGGTACGTCAACATCCTGTTTTTTCATCCATGCTCCCTTCCAGTCACTTCGCTATTCACTCAAAGCACATATTATTTTTTCTTTATCTTTAACATCTGTTGCATTTTATTGTTTGTAACAGGATATGAAAAGTTGGGGGGAAAAAATCCTTTTTAAGAATTCCTCAGTTCTCATTTCCTTTGCTACATTTTCAGGATGCTGGTTGCTGAATTTGGTACTTCAATTTTATTTTCCTGTTTCACAGGCTTGACACCAGACTGATGCTAGATCTGAGAATCCCAAGCAGTCATGTTGACCCACTCCTCTTTCAGGGTAAGGTTGTCTTTCTTGAGCAAACAGACAAACTATATATAATACTTTTTATGACTGAAAGCCTATTTCCTCATTGACCCTGAGAAAAAATCCTTATCCAAATATGTTGTGAAAATAGATAAATACTAAAATCAAGAATAACATCATAAGTTTTGCTGATGAGGGACTGCTTCAACTATGGAATCTGAGAAGAAACTGAGCATACATCAGTTTGACCTAAAAAGTGAGGGGGAAAACAGAGTAATTTCAGGTGAAAATTAAAACAAAATGAGCCTGAATGGAAAACATGAAGTACACCTATGAGTCTAGCTTAAAAAAAATAAAAGTTATACAGGTAAGGCTATGTATAACTCTATTAATAGACATACGTAGTTAATACATTAGGCATACTTATGTTTACATGAAATGAAATCACAGAACCATAGGAATGGGTCAGATTGGGAGGGACCACAGTGGGTCACCTTGTCCAACCTCCCTGCTTAAGCTGGGCAACCCCAGAGTACATGGGATGCATCAGAATTGCATCCAGATGGTTCTGGAGTATCTCCAGTGAGGGAGATTCCGCAGCCTCCCTGGGCAATCTGTTCCAGTGCTCCGTCACCCACACAGTAAAGTGTTTTCTTATATTCAGGTGGAATTTCCTGTGCATTAGTGTCTGCCCATTGCCTCTTGTCCTACTGTGTGGCACTGCTGAGAAGAGCCTGGTCCATCCTCTTGGTACTGCCCATTCATAAACTGATACACACTGGTAAGATCCCCTCTCAGTCCTCTCCACGCTGAAGAGGCCCTGTTCCATTAGTAAGTGGAACGTCACTTGGAGCATCTCATAAGATCCAGTCCCCTCATCACCTTTGTCACCCTCCACTGAACTCACTCCAGGAGCTCCATGTCTCTCTTGTCCTGAGGAGTCCAGAACTGGACACAGCAGTCCTGGGGTGACCTCTCTAGGGTTGAGTAAAGGAGCAGGTTCACCTTCCATGACCTGCTGGCAATGCCCTTCCTAATGCCCCCCAGGATACCATTGGCCTCCTTGGGAACCAGGACACTCTGCTGGCTCATGGACAGCTTGTGTCCACCAGGACCCGCAGGTGCTTCTCTGCAGAGCTGCCCCCCAGCAGGTCAGCCCCAGCCTGTGCTGGTGCCTGGGCTTGTTCCTCCCCAGGTGCAGGACCTGGCATTTGCCTTTGCTGAATTTCAGAAGGTTCTTCTCTGCCCATCTCTCCATCCTGTCAAGGTCCTTCTGAAGGGCTGCAGAGCACACCGGGGTGTTGGCCATTCCTCCCAGAGCTTGATACATTCCACACGTTTCAAGGACAACTCCACCATTGTCTCTCTAGTCTGTCCTTGCTAAGCAGCATGTAGCCCTTTGTGACAACATTCCAGTCATGTGAGCTGTCCCACCATGCTTCCTTTCACACAGTAAGATCAAAGCCCTGAGACTGCACAGACCTCTAATTCCTCCTGCTTGTTCCCCATACCACACCATTGTAGTTTAGCCCCAGCCAGCAGCCAAGCCCCACACAGCTGCTCACTCACTCCCCCGCTGGCAGGGTTGGGAAGAGAATCAGAAGAGTAAAAGCTGGAGAACTTGTGTGCTGAGATAAAGACAATTTAATGAGGAACGAAAAGGTCACAACACAAGCAAAACAAAACAAGGAATTAATTCACTTCTTCCATGGGCGGGCAGGTGTTCAGACATCTCAAAGAGAGCCGGGTCCCATTACCAGTAACAATTACTGAGGAAGACAAATGCCATCAACTCCAAATGTTCTCTCCACTCCTTCTTCTTCCCCCCCGTTTTTATACTGAGCCAGATGCTATGTGGTCTTCTGGGGTCAGCTGTCCCAGCTGTATCTCCTCCCAACTTAGTAACAAATCATAAGAAAAAACTAACTCTGGGTAGAAGAAAATCACAAGTTCCTTCAAAAAATAAATACTTGTGTGTGTGTGGGGGGGTGTATTGGTTTTGTGTGGCAAGTTTTTCATAGCAGGATGGCTACAGGGTTGACTTCTGTGAGAAGCTTCCAGCAGCTTCTCCCATGTCCAACAGTGCCAGCTGGCTGGAAGATGGATCTGCTGCTGGCCAAACCGAGACCATCAGTAATAGTGCTAGCACCTCTGGGATAATGGATTTAAGAAGGGTGAAAAAAGAAAACTGTGTAACTGCAGCTGGAGAACAGCAGAGTGAGAACCTGTGAGGGAACAGCTCTGCAGACACCAAGGTCAGAGGAGAAGGAGGGGCAGGAGGTGGTCCAGGCTTTGGAGCTGATATCCGCCTGGGGCCCGTGGTGAAGACCATGATGAAGCAGCTGTGCCCCTGCAGCCCATGAAGAAGCAGAAATCCATCTGCAGCCCATTTAGAAGCCCACACTGGAGCAGGTGGATGCCACTGAAGGATTGTAATTGCATGGAGAGAACCTAAGCTGGAGTAGTCTTCTGGCAGGACCTGTGGCCCCATGGAAAAAGGAGCCCGTGCTGTAGCAGATTTACAGCAGGATTTGTGACCCCACAGGGAAATTGTGCTGGAGCGGTTTGCGAAGGATTGCAGCCTGTGGGAAGGACTCATGTTAAGGACATTCATGGAGAACTCTCTCCCGAGGGAGGAACCCCACACTGCATCAGGGGAAGAGTGTGAGGAGCCCTCCCCCTGAGAAGGAAGGAATGGCAGAGACAGCACTGACTGAAAGTCCCAGTTCCTATTCCCCTGCAATGAGGAAAGAGGCAGATAAAACTGGGAGTGAAGTTGAGTCTGTGAAGAAGGGTGGGGTGAAAGGGAGTGGTTTACTATTTATTTTAATTTCTCTTTTTTGTAATCTGATTTTATTTGCAATAAAGTAATATCCTCAAGTCAAGTCTATTTTGTCTGTGATAGAACTCCAGTAGCTGCCTGGAGTCATGTCTCCCTGTCCTTATCTCAACACGTGAGATTTTCATTACATATTCCCTCCCCCATCCACCTGAGGAGGAAAGTGATACAGCAGCTTGGTGAGCACCTGGCATTCATAGAGGGCCATACCACCACAGTGGCATGTGGTGTTTTATTTGGACCTTGTTATTCCCCTAGTGCTAGGAAGCAATGAAGGAAATGAAGAAACAAAGCATTCTCTGGTAACTGTTTTAATAAAGAGGTATATTATTGCCATATCTCATAAATCCATCAAAATAAAGACACCAAAATGGAAATTTAAGATGGGGAATGTATTCTCTGAATTAAATTAATATTTACGTAGTTTAGGTTTAGGTCACTTCCTTAACTCTGCACATATGGACATAAGGATTCAGGTGAATAACAGGCCAAACACATTCCACCATGACAGCTGGGTCACTTTAGGAGGAATGCTGCCCACTGGTTGAGGGGAATATTTCCCCTCTGTGTGGCCACACTGACTACCACATCCAAGTTCGTGCACCTCACCACCATCACAATCTGGAGAGGATAACTGGAGTGGTTAGAGGTCTGGGATGCATGATGCACAAGGAGAGTAAGCCTTTTTTTGCCCAGTCTTCAGAGGAGAAATCTTAAGGAGAAATCTATTCACCACCTCCCACTATCTAATGAGGGATTAAAAAGACAACGAGGAGACGTTCTTTTCAGAGGTAAAGGACAAAAGAAAAGAGAAAAAGCTGCAACTTGCAGCAAGGGAAATTCCAGACAGGTCTAAGGAAGAAATTCTTCATGGTAAATCTCCAGACTACACAGCTACACAGAGGAACACCAGGATTCTCAGCATTCGGGGTGTTCAAAACCTAACTGTACAAGACTCTGAACTATTTAAATCCAGATCTGAGACTTGATAACCTCCAAATTACTTATCCACCCAAATTACTCTATCGTTCTGACACATTAAAAAAAAAAGGTCAATTTTCCCACATTAAATGAAGAGCTCTATTTTTATAAATGAAAATTAAGCATCAAGTGCTGAATGTGTCAGTGTGCAAATATATCTTTCACAGAATAACTAAAAAGGTTTAGAATCCAGTCTGGTAAACTAGAGAAAGAGTAAAGGACACCTCAGCAGACTGTGGGAGATAGGTGACTATTTAGGTCCCTATTTAGTTAGCTAGAAATGGTTAAGCAACAATCGCCCATATGAGAAAAGAAAACAGTCTTCTGTTTTCATACAAATTTCATTTTGGAGAAGCGCTGGGCAAAGATGTCAGAGCTGCACAGATCTGAAACATGTATCAGATTTTTGTCACATCCTTGTCACCTGCTATAAAAATGCCAACATTTTTATGATTTTGCTCTAGTTCAAAATGTTTGATCTCTAGTTAGTTTGAAATGCAAAAAAATTTGCCACTCTTCCTGCTATTTTTGCTCTGTTTTGAAAAGTAAAATTAGATCACAGATAGCATTTATGTTTCTTGTTGCAAATTAATTAGGGTATATAGGAAATATGTAACAACTGCTTTAGACTATTAATGTTCAAAGGTGCAAGAATTTCCTTTAAGATGAGCTCCTTAGATAAACTACACAGGCAGACTATTTAATAATTTTCTCTTTCCTGCTTTGAAATAGAGGCAATTTAAACACAGAAAAATTAGATCACTTGCTGAACTTGACATGGGCAGGTGTAAAAATATGGCTTTAAATTAGTATTTGGTAATCTCAACACATTGTTCTTTGAACAGTGTTTTTCCATAAACTTACTACTTCTGAGAGAAAACAACTTGGAAAAATCCAGACTCAAAATAGAAAGCTGTGTAACTGGAAAAGTAAAAGCTGTATGTGTCAGGAGCAGATCATGACACAGAATGAGGCCATAGCAAAGTTGATAAGGATTATACTTGCACATAAGAAGTAACAATGACTTTCAGATTCTGTGACATGGAAATTCATCAATATGGGAAGTCAGCTATAATCAAGAATGACAGAAAAAACATCCATAGAGGGCTGTAGGAAAAACAGCCTGATAATATGCAGGTAAAAGGTACGGAGGCAAAAGGTATTTTCAGTGTTTTCAAAATACATTTAAATATTTATAAGATATATAAATAGCAAAAAAGTCCTACGAGTTTAAGTAGAAAGTGAAATAAAAAGCTTTGCATAGTTTTATAATTTTTCGTTCTGAAGTAATTAAAAGTTTATGATCTCTCTTCAAACATCTTGGATGTCACATAAAAGAAGGAGGTTAATGAACAGATTACTGTGCTTTGAAAGTAGCCTGCAATCCTACATGGTTTTCATTTCTGTACAAGAACAACCAAGATTCCTAGATTTCTTCTTGTAAAGTGATTTGGTTTTACATCCACCTTAGATTTTCTCTGTTACTCTTAAAGAACAGGATACATTCTAAATTATTTGACTTAAAAAAACTGTACTGTGTGTATTACAAATCATGTACACCAATCTTTTCTAATTCATCCTGTTTCTTTAGAGTTCTCCTAGTACTGTTTTCTGCACCATGCCACATGCAGTGTTTTTACTGGAGGGCTGTGATCACAGTAATGTATTGCTCGTCTTTAGATACACCCAAGCTATTAAAGATTATGGAACCTGATACTCAAGTAAAGTGCTAGTTCTGCTGCACTAAAAAAAGGGATTCTGCACACTCATAAAATTTTACCTCTCCCTGTGGGGAAATGCAACAGTTTCAGGTGGAAATTACTTTTTCACAATGAAGACTGACTCATTGTCTACCAGGCCTTAACTAGGTAAGAAAGGAAATCATGACTGCTCTATCCTCCCTAAATACAAAAGCTGCTTCTAAAAACCCAGCCACATTTTATTTAAAGATGCACTGACTTGCAATTGTACAAATTGTCTAGCTCATTTTATTCCACACTGGGAAAAACAGACTTTGTAAAGCTTACCATAAACTCATATTTTAGCCAGGTTCAAACTGCATCATATGCTGTCTACCCATCTTCAGTTTTTTAACCTGAATCACACTATTATTGCAGGTTGCACAGGGCATATGTGCCTTAGCGCACGCAGTTTTCCAGCAGGTGTAAGAAAACTTGAAGTAAATGAATCAAAGTGCCTGCAGGTGTATGGCTCCCATTAAATCACAAATATAATATTTTAGCAGCTTATATTTTACACCACTACTTGGTTCACTTAACTCCATAAGCTTTTATTTTGTGGACTTGATAACACAGGTGAGAAGGAACCATGAAAAGAGACTAAAATAGTGGACAGATGAAAAGTCTTTATCGAAAATGCAGCAGTTCCAAGCTTTTCAGATCCAGTAACTTACACTTCTAACAAAATGGGATTTATCTGTATCTCAGAGTACATTATGCAGTCTGAGCACTACCTCAGTGTGGCTTTCTTCCCTTGGGTAGAGTATGTAGAGATGGATGGCACAAATGAATAAACACAGTGCTCTGCCATTAAAAGCAGAGAATAAAGGCAGCAAAATGAATATAGAAGAGCTGGTGAATTTTTTTTCAATTTCAGTAAGCTTTCTGCATCTTATTTTGAAAACAACCTACTTGCCAGTTTGAAAACATGTTCAGTTCCCTGTGTTTGAATTTGCACAACAAAAAGGTGTGGTGAACTGAAACCTGTCAGAAATAAATTGTGTCATATCAAAAATTTTTATTTTATTTTAAAGCAGAATGGCACCTGGCAACATTTATGCCTTATAGACATGAACAATTCTGTTATTCACTGAGAATCCATCTTATTCTTAGCCTAATTCTTAGTCTGGTTCTTAAAATATTTGACACCCAACCATGAAGTTTACCATCTTCCTGGAGTTCTCTGCTTTGAAACTGACTGGCCTTCTTCTCTTGTAGAGTTTTAATTGGCTGTCAGGACTCCAAGCGCCTCAATAGGCCTAAATCACCTGCCCAGCCTCACCCAGTACTCCTTCCAGACACCCAGATCCTCTGCCATGGGCTCAAGTTCCCTCTTAAGCTCAGACCTGGCCACCCCAAGTCTGCCTGAGCTTCGCTATAGGGTACCTGTCTCCTATCCCCTGCTGTTCCTGAATCTCAGACTGGATTTCCCTGACTGATTATGGATGTAACACTGCCCTACCTTGTCTGATGAGCACCAGACTGTTGATAAAAACTATTTCTGTCACCATACTCTGCGTCAGGACAATGTCCCATCAGTGAAAGCACAGCCCTGCCCACACTGTGGTCCCCCTCATCTCCTGTCCTCTCTTCTCTCCTGGAGGAGTATCATGGTTCCTATTCCCTGGCAACTCTTATGAAGGCTGAAGCCTGATTTTAACTAGAGGTCCTGAACCAGGAGGCAGGAAGTGCTTGTGAGCTTGTGAGCAGTCCTGATGAGACTCACAGGGCAAACAAAGTCTGTTGGGACACTCAGCATCCTCACAGACGATAAGGTCATATTCCTGATTTGCAGACTATCCTTAGGACCATGAAACTTCACTAGAAGCAGATGGTGAAGCTACTGTCAGCCGGCTAAAATTCTCTACCTAAAGGTCTGTCCCTCTACTAGAAATTTTGAAGGTGTCTCTAGACGCCTGAAATTCGAAAACAGCTTTATGCATACAGAATATACTCAAAATTATAAAGCCTCTTGGGACCAAAACTAAAACTTGGAAGACAAGCAGGAATAGCCAAAGACACCCATGGGAAAACATGGCAGTATTTTTCATTACCAATCTCTGACTACAGCTGTTATCAGAATGGCTAGTTAGAAACCCCATTTTTTGACATATGTAGCAAGTGTAGTCTACAAAGAGACATTCTCAGTTCTCCTTTCTGGCCAGGCAAGGGGAACACACTGCATTTCAGCTACTGAGCTGCACTTCTTAGCATCAAGCCTCTGTTACCTCTCTGTGGTCTCATTTTTTTTGTTCTCCTACATCGAGCAGCAGCACACCCTTCAAGTCTGAAAAGGGTGTTTGCAAGGAACATTACAGATGAACAGTTCAGGCTGGATTAGAATTAATTAGAATGCTCACACTGAAGCCAGAGGGACTTGCAATGAACAGGTATCACCTTTTCTAGAATAATTATCTTCAGTAGTTTGCTGGGAGTGCATGCTAAAAACACATGAGCAAAAATTCAAAATTCTGCATAACTTTTAGCATTGACTGAGATTATGAATTTATAGCACTTCAGCATTTTTTATATCATGACTGAATACTCGAGAAGAAAAATGTCATTGAAAGAAACCCTTGAAAGGACAAAGGCTAAAGCAACAGAATTTCTGTGGCATTGTTGCACTCAGGGGCTGTGGGTTTGATTTCCTGTGCTGCCATTCAAGTAGCATATTAGATATGTTATCAAAGCAACACCTTCTCTCATATATAAAGTGCAGAATGGGAGTCATTAGACAATTTCTGGAGCAGGTGGTGTCAAAAGTCTTAAATTGGTTGAGTCTTTGGTATGGAGCACACCAAAAAAACTGTTAATCTCAGAGTTCTGAAGAGGACAAAACATACTATCTCTGCCAGCTGTTGAGACCAGATGTGTGAATTTCTTGATTCACATTAAAAGGGTTTTCATTACAAGGAACTGGAATAAAAACATGGGGGGAAAAAAAAGTCAAAATCAGTAATAGTTGCTTAATAATGAAAAAATACCTCCCTCTTATTGCATGTCTTCCTGCTAGAAGGAGTTTATTACAGCAATGTAAACTACATGGAGGAGATACACAGTCATATTAATGGTTTCTCCCAACCCACAAGGTTCAGTATAACTTGATAAATCAAAACATTAAGAAAGAGTGTATTTAATTTTTCATATCATTTCCATGTTTTAAAAGCCTACCTTCACTGGTTCAATTCCTAAAAACCATACATTCCCCAAGAGGCAATGTTCTACTTTACTAATAGGCATTTGTAAGAATTTCCTTCTTTCTCCTTTTCAGACTTGGCCTACAATGATCACTTTTTTTTTAAATTCAAAAGAAACAGTAAGACCCTCTTTATCCACCCACAGTGGGGAGCCTGGATGACTCAAATCAGACAATATTTTTGGTTCAAAGACAGAAAATTATCTGCATGCCATCCGTGCCAGCTGACTAATGAAAGAAATTGGTGTTACACTCCAAGCAGGTGTCTTGTGTAGTCTGTGGCCGGCAAATCTGAAGAGAGCGCAAGAAGAAACAACCCACTCGTGTGTAGAGGTATATGTCCAAAACAGGCAAAATAAACAGTGAATTAAGTCCAAATTAAGGCCCAGTATACCATAGCAGCCATGTTCTAAAAATAATTTTCTTTTTCTAGGGAAAAAAAAAGGAAAAGTCTCAGATGTCGTAAATTTTTTAATTTAATAAGCGAAGCAATTTTAGAAGATAAATTCTTGCTTTGTCAACCAATTAGTTATTGATTACAATCACCTTTTAGAAAGTATCACGTTGTGGTGGCCTCAGGATATACATCATATTAAGTTCTTAATTTTTTTAATAACTTTGCATCAGCTTTCACTGAAAACAGTTTTGTAGATTGTATAGTTGATACAATGTTCAGTGCTTGCACCCCTAGAGCAAGGGACCTCCCCATGAACGAAAGGCAGTTTTTAATTTAACCCAAAATTGCACATTTAATTTAACACAAATTTGCTGTCCACTGCATATGATCTCCTGGTCTCTCTACAGCTTTCAGTGGTTCACACACGCAGCGACACATAACCCTTGCATTCTATGCTCTTGTAGCACTGCTAAACCAGCAGGTAGCAAGTTTTCTTAATGATATTTTTAACACTTACCTGTATTTTTTAAAAGACCTCTACATGTTCACAAAGCCCTTAGAAGTACATTAACTGTTCCTTTTTTATCAACTCTATTCCAGCTATGCCATACACTTTCTTAGGAAATTTTATTGATTAAAAATAGCTTCCTAATTAAAAATCCTCATTATTAAAATATCAAAGACAGAAGACATCACAGAATTACTACTTCTTCTACTATTTTAAAATATTAAATAAAATTGATTTTAGTATTCTAACAAAAGCAATAATTTTTTAAAAATTACTAGCGTGAAGTTCAACCAATGAAAGGATACTTAAGCCCACAGTAGTTTATTTTCCCAGTCATAGAAGTGAAGGAAGGCAGTGTATTGGAACCTGCAGCTCAATCCTATTCCTAGATATTAAAATACAGATATACATAATGGATTCCATTTTTTTCATGTATAAAAAGGACAATATAAAACAATTTTTCCCACCCAGGAAAAAATATTTTTTACCCAGTAGCCGCAAATAAAATGGACCTAAAATACATTATATTTAATCAAGAATCATTAAGATTTGACTGAAAAAGTTTTCATTGATAGTTCAGCTCCATTTCCTACCCATGTCCTGGCAGAGACTTTCTCTGTCAAAACTTTCTTGCCACAACATTTCTACTTTATAAACCAAGTGGTCTTATTCTACAAGAACCTATGCCCTTGAGTAAATAATTCATATAAACAACCCCATAGTAATAAATCAGATTATATAAATTACATATATACGTGCATATAAATATACATGTGTACATATATGGGCAACAACCTTCACTGGATGTTTTTTTAGAAATGACATTTCTGTGTTTTGAATTCCCACAGTCTGCTTCTGTACAACATTGGCCACAGAACTAGTAAAATTATTATTTTTTTAAATTAAATAGTGCACATGACTGCATTACTTTTAAGATTAATCATATTAGAAAACATTGAAGAAAGTATGCCAAAGCTCTTATGCCACTACAATCAGGAAAAACTTTTTAGCACAGGATGCAAAAATCCTCATGTACTTCTAAGAGAAGGAAAAAATTAACTATGGCTGTCAGAACTTGGATAATGCAGGTAAACTTTCTATCTCACCACTAGCACAAAGAAACTTTGGCTGGTAAAAATCCCCAAAACACTAAAGGCTTCATGTTTTCTGAGCCCATGTGGGGAGATTTATTCAACATATAATTTCCACCTTAGAGTAACTTATTTTACTATAAAGTCCAGTAACTTCTACTCAAATTCTTTCTGTGTACTCCTAAGTACAGTTCCCTAGGAAGAGAAAACTAGCTAACAAGCTAAATAATGGCCAGCTATGAGCTGATACTACACCATCTCCATAAATAGAGAACTAAATTATTCTGCAGTTTTAAAATTTGGCCTTTAAACAATAGAACAAGTAACATAGTTTTTCAGCTATATCCATTTTTTGATAAAGGTTGTTACCTGGATTTTGCATCTCAGTCCATGCCAGTATTTCCAGCCAAATATGAGAAATTTTACAGAATACAGATTAACAGGACAGGGTATTTTGCTTTTAGTAATCAAATTCCTTCTCAAATCATAAATTCTTCCCTTCTAGGTGTACATGTTCTGAATTTGTACACGATTGTAAAAATAAATGCTCATCTTGGCCAGATACTATTCTGATGAGAGTAGAAGGTCTCACAGAGGAGGGAGATTTATTAATTTTAAGTTGTACATGGTTTTCATATCAGTAGTCTCGTATATATGTAGAATAATAGAATAATGAAGGTGTGAATGGACTTTTGGAGACCTACTCCAGCCTCCTGCTGAAAGAAAGACTAGCCTCAAAATTAATCAGGTTGCCCAGAGCCATGTCCAGGCAAATTTTGAGCATCTCAAGGACAGAGGTGTCACAGCATTCCTGTGCACCCACTCACTACTTTACCACCCACAGAGTGAAGGAAGAATTTCTTCCTTCTATCTTATTGAAATTTCCGTTCTGTTTCCTGACTCCATCTTCTTAATAATCACTCATTAGATGATGAAAGACAGCAATTAGATTTCCCTCTCTTCCTTTGGCCTTCTCTTACCAGCTGAGCAAGTTCACAGCCTGTCCTTATGCTTCATGTGCCCCAGTCACCTGCCAGATAGGGGGTCTGTCAGGGTCTTCCTTCACGGGGTGGCATCTGTAGTCATTCTATTCTGAAACACTGTACCTGAAGCAAGCATATTGGAAGTCTGTAAGATTCAGGAAACATTTTATGCCTATCCCTACCATAACATCCCCTAAAAAACCAAGTGGGATGTTACCACATTTCAGGTCATACCCTTGAGCTCCTCATATTTCAGCAAGTATACACAATAAAATGACTCTTTACTGATTTATATGAGCAAAACCTACTTTAGAGGTAGTCCATATATCAAAAGAAGTTGGTTTGCAATAGTTTCCCAAATACTGGAAAACATGTTTTCTTCCTTTGGACTACAGAGCAGACAGTCATCATACTCATTTGTTACTATAATACAGAAATTCACAGGTAATTTCTCCAGTGAAAATTTGTTCTTCTGAGAAATTACTTATTTTCTAGAACGAAATAGTTTCCCCATCTACTGAGAGTAGGTAGAATGGCAGTAGTGTGTCTTTCTACTTAATCATTTTGCACAGCTGGTTACAGCTAGGAATCTTCTATGCTGTTCTGCGTGACCACATGAATGATAAACATTTGCTAAAGAGAGAAAATAAAAGAACTGAAATAAATTTTGTGACTTCTGGTAGTTTTCTCCAATGAAACTGTAGCTGAAATTGAACTGAAACATTTAAAATGAGGAGGAAAACGGTAAGTAACATTTAAAGTTTTTCATGCTATGTGGAGCAAAAACAACATACAGTAGACAATTCAGTCATCTTCCTAAGTAAAAGGGTGAGCCAGGTATGAGAAATAACCATTACTCACAGGTAATGAATTTCAATCCCAGCTGGGGTTCTGAAAGACATTTTCTGCATTTTCACAAATAGAACTCCACTAATATTTTCTAAAGCAACTGATAGGCCAAACAATGAATTTTATATAGCAAAGAAAATCACCCTGAATGGGTTACCCTTGAATTGTTACTGAGTAATTTCAGTCAAAAGATGTCTCAGAGCAATTTTTAGTTCTTGCAATTGGTTGTTCCAGATTCATAATCAGCACTGTAATGCTATTTTATATCAGAAAAAAGCACCTTTTTTTAGCCATTTAACAATTTAACCATTTATTTTTATTAATTAACAATTAAATTAAATTTAATTAATTAATTAAACAATTAAATTAAATAAAAAATTCAACAAATGTGAACTGAAAGAGGATTTCCAGGAGTTTCCTTGTTTCTACAAAGGAAGTTAGTACAAAACAAGCAGCACTCCTCACAAAACTGCCTTCAGGAGGTAAGGTGTCCAGGACTAAAGCATTATGGTTGCTTCCAGACTACCAATGAGTAGTGCCACATGTTGGACAGCTATTAGCTTCATGAACAGACATGGTCATGGACAGACAGTGGGTAGCCAAGCCACACCTCCAGCAAATACCATATGGGATATTAATGTTTGGTTAATTTGGATTTTAGCTGCTAAAATCCTTAAGGAGCAAGCTTTGCTCTGTCCAGTATAGGACCTAATAAATAATTGTCTTCAATAACAGCTACTTTTATCCAATTAACACCCGTTTTCTAAACATTCTTGTCTTAAAATGTGTTTGGCCAATTGGCTAGAGGTTTTTATTCCTTCCCTGCCTTCTAGTTTTTCTGAGCAAACACACCGAAACACCCTGATGGCATTATCTTTTAACCTTTGGGAGTTTGTGATTGGTTGTTCAAGGCGTACAAGGACTTATCCCTTTATTATTTCTTTAATACAGGTACCTACTACATTCAACTGGAATATGTCTTCTAGTAAGAATTCTTATAAATATGGGACTAAATATATCTGTTAAGATATTCAAAGTTTAAGGAGTGCATTTATGGAACAGAAGATGGCTCAGATCCTTAAGATCATGTACTAAGTAAAACTTTTAGACCTTTACTATTGCAATAAATAATGACTTAGATTCTCCCTCAAGTTCAGATGTGAAGTGAATATGGAATTTAATTTGAGGAAACAAAAGTTGAATAAATTTTAATCCTTTTAAGCAAACCACTGCTAGTTGTTTCCAAATAGGGTCTAACACTTATACCACCTTTTCATGTTTTTTAGGAAAGGCATCCTCACTTCTTCATGTCCACGTTGGTTTTTTCTTTTTTTCCTTTTCAGTTCATTTCAAGGAAAGGAATTAGTATTCTAGCTGAATGGACAAAAAAAATTATCAAAGACTAACATAAAAGGCTCTTAACTTTTCTCAACAAGTGGGCTGAATTTTTGCTGCAACAGTCTTGGCCCACCCAACTTGGGAAACCCTATCAAATGTGTTAAACTTAGGAACCCATTTGTTAATTTAGAACAGCAAAGAATGAACTTGTAAGTGTATACTTGCTGTTGCCCATAGGGATCATCTCCTCAGCAGGCAAATCTAGTGTCTACAAGAGGATTAAAAGGTACATACAGAAAATACATTTTTTCTCTTTAAAGATGAAAAGAAGTTAAAAGTATAATCTTTATAACCTTTATAAAGTTTTATAAGGTAGGTATACACCCACAAAATGGATGTGATTTTTTAAATTTATGGTACTGACAAACACATCCACCTGAAATTTTCTATGCTAATAAACATGATTATATCTTCCAAGGCTGACCATATAGGTTCTATCTTAATACAAGTTTTAGGTGTCACTGAATACTTGGAATCTTAGAAGGTCACAGATTTTCTAGTCAAATGCTTGTTTATTTATCAATGTAGCTAGGACTATTTAAAATCAGAGAGAAAATAATCAGAGAGAAAAAAAAATCAATTACTTTTATAGCCCTTTCTCTCCAACAAACCTCCCTATTGACAGATTCTAAGCCAAATTCCCATTGAATGCAATTGCATTAACCTCATTTGAATTACAGTGAGATTTACTAGTATCTAAACTAGTCCTTGTATGTGGACATGCAGTAGGTGTCCCTGCTCTCACAGCTGAGGAGAAGCCACTCGTGGAGCATCTCTTTGTCAACTGACACTTGAACCATTACATAATACTTGATAGCTCAATGGGACACTTCTCTCCATGCTGTTTATAGGCAGCCATGTCTCAAAATATTTTTCATGGAATACCACACTTCAAAAATCACGCAGAGTAACATCTTTCTAAGAGATAATGGAAGATGTTTTCTCCAAGAAAAATCAGGTCCTCTGTACCAAAATCAGTCTTCGGGCAACTGACCCCATTTTAATTTAGGCAGCTATACAGCACAGTGTACGCTGTGGTAATGAAGGATAACCACATCCTGGAATGCATTAGCAAGAGTTTTACTTGAGGCAACATTCCCCTCTGTTTGTCAAGATACGGTTAGGTAAGTATGTCCAATTTTGCCCCTCTTACCAATACCCAATTATAAGGAAGAAAGTCTTCATAATGAGCCCAGTGAAGCATGGGAATGGTTGCACAGAGAAGCCTTGAGGTCCCCATCCCCGGAGATATTCAAACATTGGCTGGGAAAGGCCCTGAGCAACCCAATCTAACTATAAAATTTGTACCTGGTTTTAGAAGTGGACTGGATGAAACAATTTTGAGAGTACCTTCAAATGTACATTATTCAATGACTCTTTTGCACTGCAACAGTGTTGTGCAGAAACCTTCCTGTAAGTTTTAAATTAATTAGCTTTGAATGAAGACAATCTATCAGCATAATGATCCACACTGTAGGATAATCTCAAGTATGCTTGTAGTTCATTCAGAGCATCGTACTGGTGTACTAAACTACCACAGAAACTAGCTATTTTAAACATCTTCCTTATGTCTGCAGTATACTGCAGCCAGTGATGAGATGGCATACCAAGGGAAAGAGCAGATGACATCTGCATAGCAGAGACTCCCATGAGCCTTGGTACTCCTTTCTTTTTTTTCTCCTCTTAACAGATCACCCTTACAAAATTTCCAGGCACAGTAAGAAATTTGTTAGTTATATGTCTTGTATCACTAGGGGCGTTTTCATCTGATACGCTATCTATTTCCAGAATTTGATGTATTTAATGAAGGAAATAACAATTGAGTTATTTGAAAGTAAGGCACTGCTCACACGCTGAGAAAGAGTTAAAAGGATAAGTGAATGCAGTGTCAGTGGCAGACTGTCCACCAGCTAGTCATGAAGAGAGTCCCTGAGTTCTGCTCACAAGAAGTGATGTCTAGACACTGAGAATATTGCCCAAAAGAAAAAGCCAACAGAAACTGCACAGCTAAAGACTTAAACAAAAAATAGGAGAACGAGACATGTCAAATGGTAACATTTGGTACCTTCACCTACTGCATTCCAGGTGAATATTAAAACAAAATGAGCCTGAGTGGAAAACATGAAATACACCTATGAGTCTAGCTTAAAAAAAAATCATACAGGTAAGGCTATGTATAACTCTATTAATAGACATATGCAGTTAATATATTAGGCATACATATGTTTACATAGAATGAAATCACAGAATCACAGGAATGGGTCAGATTGGGAGGGACCACAGTGGGTCACCTTGTCCAACCTCCCTACTTAAACCAGGCCATCCCAGAACACATGGCACAGGACTGCATCCAGATGGTTCTGGAATATCTCCAGTGAAGGAGACTCCACAGCCTCTCTGGGCAATCTGTTCCAGTGCTCGGTCACATGCTCAGTAAAGAATTTCTTCCTCATGTGCGGGTGGAACTTCCTATGCATCAGTTTCTGCCCATTACCTCCTGTCCTATTGTCTGGCACCACTGAAAAGAGCCTGGTCCATCCTCTTGGTACCCTCCCTTCAAATATTTGCATACATCAATCAGTTCCCTCTCACTTGTGTCTTCTCAAGACTGGACAGGCCTAACTCACTCAGCCTTTCTTCATAAGAGAGATGCTCCAGGTCCCTCATCACCTTTGTCACCCTCCACTGAACTCACTCCAGGAGCTCCATGTCTCTCTTGTCCTGAGGAGTCCAGAACTGGACACAGCACTCCTGGGGAGACCTCACTAGGGCTGAGTAAAGGAGCAGGTTCACCTTCCATGACCTGCTGGCAATGCCCTTCCTAATGCCCCCCAGGATACCATTGGCCTCCTTGGGCACCAGGACACTCTGCTGGCTCATGGACAGTTCTGGTCCAAGAAGTCATTAATTTCTCAGCCTTAGGAACAGTACAGGGAACCACTTTTTGTAAGGCTGAAGCAATGGCTATGATTCCCAAATAAAAGCAAAACCCTCTATGGTTAAAGGAGGTGGGGGTGGTAGAATACATTTTGCAAAGGCGCCTTCGTGGGATAAGCACTGCTACGCTTACAGAAAGCAAAGTTTATCCTCCAGCTCTATGTGGAATGAAGATGGTGTCACTTAAAGACATGGAGGCCCTATGACGTGCTATGAGTAAAGTCATCTCTCCATTCCACAGTTACCTTGGTTAAATCATAAAATAGTGATTTAAGTAGTTAATTAAATTAATTTAATTATTTAATTATTTTCCATAATGCATTTCACAAACCTTTTTCCTACACAGACCCTCATATGATCATTAAAGTGGAAAAAATCCTGCAGAATGCTTTAATGCTGCTACCAACCATATTCATTTTAACATGGTTTTTCCATCAACAATCAAGATGTGTTTGTGAGACACATGTTTCCGCTCTAGAAAAAAGCACATAGCTAGGCCCACACAGCCATGACCACAGAAATAATCTGCAGTGAAAGAGAGAGCCAGCTACAGGAATGCTGCTTTGTCTTAAGAAAAAAAAAAATCTTGCGGCTGGCAAGGAAACATGAAGCTGCAGCAACACCATGTTTTTATGAGTCCCAGATCAATACAAAGCTATATGCCTTGAGTGCTGAAGCAGCTAAATTATGTGCTAGGTGTCATTTGTATTTTTAATATGGTGCATCTTTAGTTCAATTAGAAATATTTGGATGGAATCCCCACCGAATCATGAAAGTCTCTGATGTTTTGTTGATGCACAGCAAGCCTTTACTGTCAGCAGTCGGTCAGCAGAAATACAGATGAACAGAGGTAAGAATTCATTCTTAAAAATGACAGGATGTTAACGGTATCTTAATAGTATTACATGAATTACACTGTATTACACCTTTAGGCAATTTTGTTTGTTGTGTATGCAACATTTAAACTTTGATTAGCCTCTCTGGGTAGGAAAATGACTGAGAGTTGGAACCACAGAGAAGGAAGGGATGTGCTCGATGTTGCTTTACTCCCTCTGTTTGTTTTGGTTTTTTTTTTAGCAAGAGGACAGACGCTTCAATAATCATCATGCTAAAGAAATTTACATTTGATTATATTTCATGCACACTTATTTATCTCTTGCCCCATAAACATGGTAGTTTGTAAACAAACCTGACTAATGGATCACTGGCGTGCAATGTAAGTATTTACACAAGAATATATACTGTGTATGCTTAGAATGTCTCTAGAAGAACTGTGTAGCAATACACAAACTCAAAGATTAATTAAAGGTGTTAGGTTATCAACCACTGTTTTATGGAGAAAAAAGGCCCACCATGTTTTGCAACATAGATATCAGAGAATATATTAAATTTAATTTAAATCTGAAACACTTTGCCAAGTTAAAAGAAAAATTTAACTACCTTTTTCTTCACAATGTCAATACTTTGAGCACACTTTTAACATTTTTTTCCATTATATTGTTTACAAACACTTAAAAGAAGACAAGCTGTAAATCTAGTCCTCTGAGTAATTTTAAAAAGGACTCCATTCTGTTTTAATAGGAAAATGTTATGCACTACATCATAAGAAAGCAGTGACAGCAGCTGTGGGTTCCCTATCACAGGTTTGCAAACACATTTAATCTAACTGATGAGCTTTTGTTTAAACATGCATTGAAATGCATCCTGTGGTGCATATGGGTTGCAAAGATTCACAGCAATATACAGCCTGAGTGATCTGCCTGTGATGCTGAAACAACTTTTATAATACTAAGAATGTGAAATGTCTTTATTAATACTACTTTCATGCAAGAAAAATAACCCAAAAACAAACAAGCAAACAAACAAACCGAAAAAGAAAAAGAAAAAGGAAAAGAAAAAGAAAAAGACAACTAACCAAAAAACTTAGAAAATTATATAGCTGGATTCATTCTAATTCCCACTGAAAATCAATTCACACTGATTTAACAGAATAATCAGGACCACTGTGGGTAAACTTTCATCATCTGTGCTTTGGAACGCACACTTCAAAAAGCTAATTTGAAATCTGCCATTAGTGCAAGTAACTTACACAATCTTACATTCTCAAGCACATATAAATTCAATTACAGATTTCACATCGTCACCTGAGGTAACACCATGTTTTGTAAACATAACATTTCTTCACATTATTTTCCTTTGTTGCAAACATCTTTCTTGCATATTTCTCAGAACCAAGAAAAAAACCTAACGCCTTTGCTTTATTATTATTGAAAATAAATTAGATTTCTCAAATATATAATCAGAAAACATTTTGTTCGATTTCATTTGGTGAAATTCAAATCTATTTTTCCCAAAAGCAATGACACATAATTTAACATCAAATTGCCATCAGAGAAACTCTCTGTCTAGTCAGTATCACTGATAGACAGGGTCATCTTTATTGAAACGCCATAGGAATACAGCTTTAGAAATACAGACATTAAACAGATGATTGTTTTTTCTTTTTCCCCAAGTATTGTTTCAAGATGTTTGGAGGCTTGGCGTGAATCAATAATTTTAATTGACGGACTGTGGTTTTCTGTGTTTGGCCTATGCAAAGCTTTCCTCCTAATAGAAGTAAAAGTCCACTTGGAACTTACTGTGACTATTTATCAAATTCTGCATTTCTTTGGAATACAGAAAAGCAATACTTCTTGCTTCCACATTAAGGAAACAGATTAAAAAAAAAAAAAAAAACACCACCAAAACTGTAATCTATCATTCAGGGAAATTGCAGAGAATGCCTAGGTGAAAGGGAAGGAATGGGGTCTGGTTTACCATGCTGCTTTGTTCTCCAGGAAAATACTGAATAAGTGCTTAGTTACAGGGAAAACGATGAACATTTCACAAGACAGTAAAACTGTAGTTTTCATCTCACAGAGACCTCAATCCATGAAAAAAAGTTTAAAGCTTCAATTTGAGAGGATATGTGGAGCAGCGAAAACACAATACTTTCACTTAGAGAACTTGGAGGAAAACAACTTCCAACAGAAATATACTATTTACAATTAATCCAATCAGAGACCTTCATTTGGTTTGTATGTTGGGGTTTTTTTTCCTGAAACCCTTTGTGGCTTGTTGTGAATTCATCAGGAGAATCCTCCCAGTATCTCCTTACAGCTCTACTTCTAGTTCTATCTGCAATTCCTTGAGAAGCAGTCATTTTTGGCATAGTTTGTGCCACCTTTACAGATGAGTTCAGCAGCTCCCTCTCTCTCTTAAGGCAGAAGTTGCTGTTAGCTCCCTGCACTGCAGTGCAATGCAGCCCAAGTACCAGCAGTACCAAGTGTGTTTGTCTGAGTAGGTTTCGCTTGTGTTGTACTAACCTCTGCAATCCATCCCCCCCTCCATCAGAGATATACTCAGCAGCATCCTAACCCTTCATGGAAAGGAGACCAGGATACTATCAATCACAGAGCAGCCTAGGTGATCTCAGCGTCTTTCGATGAGACAATCTCCCTTCTCCCCACCTATCTTTCTTTACATGCTTCTTCCTCATCTTTCCCTTCTCTCCTCAGCCCCTCCTTTCTGTACAGATGTGCCGCGGCCGCCCCAGCCAGGATGACTCAGCTCCCACCCTCGCCCCCTACTCACACTGCACCCACAGTGTTTTGCAGGATTAGGCTCCTAAGTCTAATTAGTGACCTACACGTTCAATTACCCACATGTCACCCAGCCTTCCAGTCCCTGGAGTGTCCTGCTTCCACTCAGGACTGCCAGACCAGCTCCTATGCCTCTTTGAATTCCTCAGGTTCTTCTGCCCTGCAGTCCTCTTTAAATTAGGTGGGTGTTGCCTCAAAAAGCCTCACCATCCCATGGCTCTTCCTAACCCTAGCACTTGGACTATACTTTTCCTCACTGTGACTTCTCCATTCTCCCCTCCCCACATACGTCGGAACCATCTCGGGACCTAAATTCCCAAAGCCCCTTGCAAAGCAGGACTTAGTGTGTTTTGGAGAACTCCTTTCCTGAAGCTGCAGAGAAGGAAATCCCTCCCTGCCCCTTATGGGTCACGAATGCTAAACTATTCTCTCAACATCGTCAATGTGAGTGAAAATCCTTGAAGAAAATCGATAATGAGAAAAGCAACAGTGTTTTCAAAACCACTTAAACTGGTTATTTTCTTTCTTCTATTCCCCCCCCCCCCCCTTCTGTTGCAAGGTCTGAAACGCCGCCTGTTCCCTCCTTAACAGATCTTAGAAAGTCTCGGTTCCCTGAGGAACTGGAATTGACAACCGTTCTGCACCTTTGGTTTTCCTCGCCATCCTTACTGCTAGGACATCTGCAAACTTGTTCTCCTCAAATATCTGGAGTCTGCGATCCTCGACACCCCTGGTTTTTGCTCCCCTAGCGTGCAAAAAGTTCCAGCCTTAATATCAGATTCTAAAGCAAAGATTAGACTATGGCACCTCCGCGGATCTGTGTAACCTGCTCTCTCTGTGCAAAGACCGAGATCTGGATAGAGCTGGAGTGAGCAGCAGCCGAGCACAGACTGCTCACGCTCACCGCGGAGATGAGAGGGAACCCCGCTCTCCCGTCTCAGCGCCCGACCTGCTCCACAGAGCTCTGCCCCTTCTCCGGCGAGCAAGACCCCTGTAAGTCCCGCGAAGAAGTTGAAGTCAAGCATGCAAAAAAAAAAGAGGAAAAGTTGCTCTAGAGCAGTCGCGGCAGCCCGAGTGCCCGGAGCATCACTTACCGGGGGGCAGGCGGCGGAGAGCCGCGGCAGCTCCCTCCGCTCCCGCTGCCTCCTGCTCGCGGCGTGAGGCTGCGGGAGGGAGCGAGGAGCCTCCCGGAGGAGCCGCCGAGCGTGACAGACCAGAGGAGGGGCGGACCGGAGCGGCTGTGTGGGCTTCGCGTTGCAGTGGAGCCTCTGCGGCAGTGCCGGGGAGAGAGGGGGAGCGGGCGGGCGCGGCGGGAGGCGCGGGGCGGGCGGCGGCCGCCACCATCAATAACCGGAGGCGTGGGGTGCGGGGAGGGCGATCCCCCCGCAGGCAGCGGCCCGAGCCGGCGGAGGGGAGGCACAGAACCGCCCCCCTGCCCCCGTCGCCGGCACGGCTGGGAAGCCTCCGTGGAAACAGGGCCCTTTCCCCCGCTAGAAGGGAAAAATAAAAATAGTGACGCTCACGCATTCACTTTATTACAGAAGACAGTGTCTTATGAGAACTGAGGACAGGGGAGAGCATATGAAATTGCTTGTTTCAGAACAGGTTGCAACAGGCCCGATGATCATCCAGAGATCACTGCATCCCTCCTCTTTACTCTCCTCCCAGAGCGCGAGCCGTGAACACTTTGCAGCAACAGTGCGAAGCTGCCTGTACTCCACACACAAAGACTGAGAGTGAAGATCAGTGTCGGTGCAGGAAGTCCCACAAGCAATATTCACTTTCCTGAGTGGAAAAATTCCTGACTACAAGAAGAGTGAAGCATTAGAAGTGATAGTGAAGTGATAGTGGACCCATATCATATATGGCTTTTAGGAAAACATCAGAAAAACATGTTTATAGATGATTGATCGTTTTAGGACAAGCAGGTAAAATGGATTAGTTTGTGAAGTCTTGTTTTTGGACAGTAGGAAGTTATTATATTTATTACCATAAACAGCTTATTTTTAGTGCAGTGGCATCAGACTGAAAACTATATCATAACTTTGTCACACTAGATCTTAATAGTCACTGTAGAACAAAGATCATGAAGGTAGTTACTCCTTATGATTATATACATTTACCTGCAACTGCACTGGCAAAGTGTCTAATGTGACAGACATGGTATTGCCAAAATGAAGATGTGAGAGAAAGTGCAGAGAACAGGTAGGACTTCATATTAAAAACCAGCAAATATTCAACCAGTTTTATCAACAAACATGGGATTTGGATTCATCTTCCCAAAATATATTAAACCACAAAATATACCTATAGTAGAAAAGTAAGTATTAGGCAAGTACCATCATTGTCCCTGTACGATACTCTGCACATACCTAGTGTGTATGTTCTACGGAGTTGTAATTTTTGATAGTTCCTCTGCCTTTGAATCTTCCTGTCAATATTTGTGAGCTTATACACTTTGAAATATTTTTCTTTTCCCCTGTTGTTGAGCAAAAGACTCAAACAGCAAAGGAAAGTGGCATATTGATTTGCTACCCAGGGGAAAAGCTGAATGAACTATGCATGGAGTGCTGTCAAGTGTGAAACAGAAGTAGAGAAACAGAAAAGAAATGCCTATTACTATTCTGCCCCTTTCAGTAATCCTAGCATTAGAAAATTGTACCTGGTGTTACAAAACAGCACTCCCTTGTAAATATACTAAACTTGTCACATGCAATATACAAAAAGAAAAAAATCCAAAATTTTCATATGGCAACAAAAGAAAAGGCTATTTGTGCCACACAAGTAAGAATGGTGACAAAGTGTCATTTCCATCCATTTACTGTTGACTATTTAACAGAAACATTTCTGTGTATAAAATGCATCTTAAGCCAATGCTACTGTATTTTACTGAAATAAACTGATTAGGATAAAGACATACTCCTTGTGAGATCTTGAGCACATATAGCAACTATGAAAGAAGGAAACACCCCCACATTTAGGTATTGAACATATAGGACTAAAATGCTAAGAAAAAGAAATCACTGTTGTAAAAGCACAATTTTTTTTTAACATTAAAGACTCAATTTTTTTTTTAACCTTAGCTTCAGATTCTGCTGAGAAAGCAGCACCTTCCTCCTCACCTACTGCATCAGAGAGAGGAACACTAATGAGATAGGTTTGTAGGCATTTTGTAGCAATAAGAAAGATTAAAAGACTAAAACAAGCATTTTATCCTTAGAAGTAAAAAGTATGCAGTTTCATAGTCAGGTTAAACTGATGTAATGCTGTGCTTCTACTACAGACATTGGTTCTTCCATTTGCACCTCATTCTGTCACTTTCTTAGCATCTGCTTTATTGTTTGTGTGGCTTCAGGGTTAAATGGGCTGGTGAGTGGATCTGCCTTCAGAATAACTTTAGAAACCAAAGGAAAGTATGTCAAAGTGTGGTGGGTTTTCACCTAGACCAGTGACTGACTTGCTTGTCTCAGGCTGAGTTATGACAATGCTGAACCTTCAGCCCATATATAGGACTGATTGTGCCAGCTCAGATAGACTGTTGTGGGAACATGAAGCATCACTGAAGTAAAACTGCATAATGTCTCCTTCATCTGTTTCTATCCACAAGGAATACTTGTATGAAAGCAGAAAGTTCTTCCCCAAAACTTCCCCGCTGCAGATTGGCAGGAAGCAGGTCTCATTCCTGCTGCCAAGAAAGGAATCCTGAGGTGGATTGCCTGCATACTGGCAATTTGGATGAAAACAATATCTCTCAAGTTTGAGAATTCTACACAGACTACCTGCATTTTCTCCCTTCATGGATCTGATGGCTTAGTCCTTTCTGAAATTTGCTCTCAAGAGTACTCTTTCATATCAGACATAAAATTTTATCTTTATGCGCATTCAGTTAAGCTTATATCTGCTGCTCCGTCAGTTTTCTGTGGAGACTGCAACGCATCTAGACTTTTTAATTTACAGCTATCACAGACATCTATCTATTACAGCTATCACAGTAACACAATATTTATTGCTGGTGGATGACCCAGAATATGACCATAAACACTTTGCATTGCTCCTCCAAAAGGACAAAACCAAAATTGTTCTTTCTCAAGCAAAACGTAAGTAGCATAACTTTGTAAAGCAATTGAAAAATTCAGACCTTGTGATTCTTAAAGATTATTTATTCCATACTGGTTTTCAAAGTACATGGCAAATAAATGACTGTGTTAAAGTACTGTAGATAGTTTGCCATTATTATTATTTTTATTTGTTTTAACCTGACCCTTAAATGTTTGTAACATATTAGCTTTGTTTCTCCATTACTTCCTTTCCAGGAAATAAATACAGTAACATCTGGCTATAGAACCATCTTAAAATAGCAACAGAAAAGATTGATAGCATTTCCCTTGAAACCAAAGCTAAATGCTTCATAGAACCAGGATCCTACACCAAACTACATGTTTCTTTTGTGCAAGTTCCACCTTTATCACTGTTTCAATCCTACAAGTAATTTCTTTGACTTAAACAGGGCAATGGGAAATGAATAGAATATAGACGTAAAGTGCACAGAAACATTTGAGGTTAATCTTCAGCAAGGGTCAGGGACCCACAGGAATCCTCTGAGCTGCCACGGTAAACAGCTTACCTCAGCCACAGAAGCATTTCAGTATTCTATTGTATGCAGTGTATAAACCTTTCAGACTACATTCCATGCACAGTGACCTAAGGGAGGCATTTAGACACCCCTTTGTTTCAGATAAGTAACAGCAGAAAAAAGCCACCTAAATATACCGAACAAATTCATTATGTTTTCAGGTGATAGAGAAAGAAAAAAATGTCTACAGATTTTCTCAAAGAAAAGAAAAATAATTCAGTTTTCTTTAGTTACGCATGAGATACTTGTCTGAATTTGACCCTTAAGATTGTGCATTGTTACGTTTAGCCACATCCAATTGAAAATATTACACAAATATAAAGAGTATTGCAATGAAAGGGAAAAATCTGATACTTCTTTTCTTCTTTGTCAAATGAAAATCACTTTTTAAATTAGTCCATGTGGTAATGATTCATACCCAAAATAAACATCCATCAGACCATGTTTTCCTGTGTCCTCATAAAAAAACCAAAAAACTATGACAGGTTAAGGCTACCATTGATCAAAAGATCCTATATCTCTTCTAAAATTAAAGGTGAAGAATCACTAAATAAATCCTCACATAATGGAGGCAGGAAAAACCTGATCAACTAAGTACTCTACCAACAGGAGGTCTATTAATATCCGAATCCTTTTGGTCCTTATTCCCATTGCATTTGTTTTGTTTAGTCTGAATTTTTTTGTTTGTTGCCTAAATTTCAAAATCTGATTTGCAGGAGTAAGTGACTTACTGGACAGGAAGGAATATTAAACATACGTCTCCTAAATCCTAGTTTACGGTCTTCTGCTGATCCACTGCACTGTCCTTGAACAGATAATTTTCTCAAGCCACTGTTTCCTTTCTTTTTCTTTGGTGTCCTGGTAGTGTAAGATTTTTTTTGTCTTTACACATAAGGAATAATATGATCCCCGTGCTGTCATGACTGAGTAGTTTAGGTCACTTAAAGGATCACCATCAAAGCTATTACAGAAGCAGAGTTAATATAAATTTGAGAAAGCATGACAAAGTTTGATGGTGAGGTTCACTCCTACTACATGGATGAATCATGTAAATGAAAAGTGGATTAGAATCAACTTAGAATAATTTACACAGAGACTAGAAATGGAAAAGGGTAAGGATGCAAGAGGGTAATGGAGACCCTCCTGTTGGGTCATGGGGTTTAGAGAGGACCCCCTCGGTTTCTAAACTCCTGACAGAACTTAGGAGTGGCTGAGTCAACTCTTATCCCAGACTTGGTGAATGGTTTATGTCTAAAGGATTTGGCAGCACCTAATTATTCATTAATTTAACATTTACAAAGCTATTCAATCGGATTTACTACAATTACAAGAGTGACTTAAACATAGATCCAAGATGGCAACATTCATGCTATACTTGCTACAGGTTCTATAAATCAATTTGTACATATACACACATACAGGGACACAAAGACCTTTACATACAATTTCAGGAATATTTACAAGTGAAAAATTCCCCTCAAGTTCAGTTCACATTGAATGTCCTTGCATTTCTCAAGGCATAGGGCTGAGCCTCAAGGTATGGGGGCAGGTATCAGCCCTGTTGACAGGCTTTCTGCAGTGGTCCTACAAGTATTGCAAACTTGAGGGTTTGCGAGCTCTGAAAGGCATTCCACCTGGGGGAAGATGCTGGTCAGGCTGCTGTGGCTAGGAGTGCTAAAAGACCCTCACTTAGGCCCATTTATAGGGTCAAAAATTATTTACTTCAATTATCAATCAATCTTCATCCTGGCATTAATCCAAGATGGCAATTACTGGAGTTTTTCACAAGTCCAGTAAGACTATTACAGTTCTACTTGGGCTATGATTCAGGCAAGTAATGTTCCAAGATTATTGGGGACAGCTGATTATCTCCCTTTCCCCTTCTTGCTTAAGCAGCAGTAAATCCTGGTGCTGTAGACAGTATCCCTGATAAGTTCAATGGGAGCCATTAAACAAGGCCAAGGCCTAACAAGAGCCCCTGAGAACCACCAAGTAGCACAAGGGGACAGATGTACAACCACAAATGCATATAGAACTGTTGGCATAATTAGTATTGTAATATATTTGTAATTCACACACTGCTCTCTCTTAAGTATAAAAGTCTTAGGCCCTTATTTCCTCAAGGACCACTGAATGATCTTAACTAATAACTATATTTTGCTGAACTCCTGGGGAATGCTCTTCATAGAAAAGAATTCTATTCAGTGCTGTTGATATTTACTGTGTCAAGGCCTAAATTTGCAACAAGATAAATCTTGGCTTTCTTCATATATTGAACTTGAGATGAGTTCTGAATCATATGTAGTACATAATTTGAAACTTGCTTCTTTTTCAAACTTCGTACGGCTTCTGTGTTTGATCATTCTTTTTAAAGTGATTTCTGATATTTTCATGTGGTTTTTGGAGAGGCTTGTTCTGTAAGGTTTACAGAGTGAGAGAGCCTATATCATACCAGAGCCGTCTGTACTGGTATGTAGTTTCCCCAGCACTGGGGATATGAATGTACTGGGTAAAAAAAGTGTTGATCAAAGAACACAGACATGAACTAAATCCAGAAAGGGTGTAGCGGGTTCAGTTGGTAACCTCACTTCCAGGGCTATGCTTGCTAACCCATGACAAAGGGTTATTTATTCAAAATCATAAAAGTGAAAGGGGGATGAAATGCATACAAAGTATCTCATGATTTTCAGTTATTAGTAGATAGAAAGGCAGGTGAATTTAAAAGTTGATGAATACAATTCAATGTGTGCAGCAAAAACAATGTCGTCTATGTGCAAAGGGGTATGATCCATAAGAGCAAACTCTACTATAATGTAGGCTTGCATTTTAGTATGTTACATTGATTATCTCATACTGGATAACTTCAGTTATTCGGGGGGGGGGGGTTTTAATATATATGGTTTTTAAAAACAAACAAACAAAAATCTGTTTCCATGGTATGACTGACTGGTGCAAGCAGTTTTAAAGCTTTTTCACCTACAACGTGGCATATAGACTATACCGTGTTCCTTCTAAATAAAAAGCTTGAAGTGTATTTCCACATTTCCAACAGCCAGTGCTGCAGTACCAGAGACTGTGCATTGACCCCATATTTTCATAGCTAGGTATTTGCACCTGCATCCTCTGAGATATATTCTCTGAGACTAGATAAATGGCACGATGTTACAATGAAATTATGCCAGGACTACCTTTTAAATAAAACTATACTGAAGAACATCCATTATAATTTAAAATCTGTAAACAAATCATGTATATAATCTGATGGTCCAATCATGAATGCACATTCTTCATGCAGATATCTCAGTCATACATATGGTGCCTCAGAGTGTTTATTCTTGCATATATTTTTAAGGAATAATGAAAAGCTATGTAAATCACAACTTGACTTAAACTTCCCTGTGGCATCTATGAGCATGTGAAGAGACTTGGAAGCCTTGTTTGTGGTATGAAGCTGGAACATTAGTTGATACGTTCGTTTCAGATAGAATGTGGATATATGACAAGTTTAATGGGCTACATTTGAACAGCATTGCTTACTCATCATTACCCTTCTGATTTTTTTTTTCAAATAAGAAATCGCAACAAGTGTATTTGTCCTAATGAATTTCTAAGAGAAAAAAAATTAGTCCTCTAATTAATAGAAATTCCACAGAAGACTTTGGGGATTTGAGGGTTCTTTCCATTACATATATTGCTCATTTCTTTGAAGGTATGTATAATCAAATTAGAGACTAGAGTCAGAAAGAAACTCCAGTTCTGAAGATAAAACAATACCAGGATTTAAGAAGTAGGTCTATTCAAAGTGCACAGCAGTGCAAATGGATGATTCACTGTGGACTACAGCAGAGTTTTTTGTAAGAAGTGGAAGAAAATAAACACAATTAAACACATCAAGTGTGCTTTGCACAGGCATCGCTCATTCTGGATTAAGTTAATGAAAAGAATCTGATTTTCCTGGAACTGTCTTAATCAGCTCAGGAACTCCAGGGGTCTCCTTAATTCTTTAGCACTCTGAGTATTAAGCACTTCAAAACCTGTACCAGATTATTTTCTTTTATATCTTCTGAGCTACCTTGACAGAATTTGAACATTTAAAAATCTAAATATAATAGGCTCTTTTGTGGACCACATTTCAGGAAGTATTTTTATTTAGGAAGAATAATCAGTACCTGAAGGCAAACTATTTGATGATTATTTGTTGTTCCAGAGAACTCCCCTCCCCTCCCCACCATTCAGTGTCATTTGACTCCAGTGCATCCCAAGGGATCTACTAACAAGAACCTGGGTCGCTCTTGCCCGTCTGGGTGGGTCACAACCAGCAGACTATGAGTGGTGTAATGGACAGCAACCCTTGAACTACTTTATGCCTTAGGACCAGGAATCAAATTTTTCTGTCCTTTAAACTAGCAGAGATTTTGCATTTTGGCAGGAGTAGAGCTGAGCTGCAAATATGCTTAGGAGTACTTGTGGTTGTGTGCAAATAACTTGTTCCAAGAGACTGTATCATTTCAAATGTAATTCTATAAAACATTTCAAAAATAGAATGAAGTTAGTAATGTCTGTAGAGTCCCTTCATAAAGCTACTTCTGATTCAAAGAATAAGGAGACTTCTAAATCTTTATCTAAAATTCTATCTCAATCACCAACATAAATCCAAAACCTTTTTGAATCCTCTGGTTGTTGCCACAGCTGGAGATGTAAGCCAGAAATCTGACCATTTTCCCCTGCATCCTAGAGTTATATGAATCATGTGCAGATATACACACACACACACATACACACATACGTACATATATATATGTATATATATATATATATCCCTTTCCCCAGGGAAGTGATCATGGCACCACACCCACATCCACAAGCCTACAGTTACCATGTCGTCTTTGAAAGACAGATTTGAAACATCTTGTTTCACCCAGCTATCAGTTTTTCATATAAGGGGAGGGTTGGGAGTGTCTAAGTAAATATTCACATGACTAACAACTCACCCACATGACCGGGTTCTTCACACTGGGATTTCTGAAGGACTTTTATTTTTCAGTCTTCCTCTCTTAATGATGTTTTGTCACATCTATATTATAAAATCACGCCTGGTCAAATAGTTTGCAGAATAAATCTAAAAATGCTCAGTAAGTCTTTTCCAATGTTAGATAATTAATTTTATCATAATGTTCACAATATGTGTATTAAGATTATTCTATTTCTGGGCAATATAATTTATTTAACATTTGCCTTGAATCATTTTTCCAAGTGTGTTTTGCAGGTTTTCAATTAGTTTTCTTTCTCTAATATTATTTTTAATATCAAGAGTGCTTGGTTTCCAAGATGGGAAAACTTGCATAAAAAGCTCATCTGAAATCAAATTTATTTTACCTCTAGGGTGTCATATCTTTTATAACCCAAACGGATGAGCTTGTAATGGAACATTTGAATTTTACATAGGTCTCTACTTTTAAAAAACACGTCAAAATGATAATGTAAAATAATAAATATTAGGACAAAAAGCATCAAATAGAAAATATTCTCCTGAAAGATTTCTGACTTGTGTTGTTTCATAAACAAGTCAAATATTTTATTTAGATTAATCATTGTTTTTGCAGAGATGTGCAGCTGCAGTTGATCATATCTCCTACTTATCAACTTACAAATTATTGAGCTAATTTCATTTTTGGCTGAGATCACATACATAAAATATAGTCGTACATAAAGGAGATGACAGGAAGAGAAGATTCAGTTTTCTTCATCTAATGATATTTTTCTGAAAACACACTTTCAAATTACAAATTTTGTTGCTAGGAGCAACACCATACAAAGTATTTTCCCAGCTGCCTTAGTTATTACAGCTCTGTCTACTTATCATCACATGTATTCTCTATATGTAATGTACTCACTACTAATTTCATTTTCATAACCTTCCAAGCCAAACATTTCTTCCAGAAAGCCCACAGAGACAATCATCCAAATGGCTGTTTTGTTCCAGTAACACATCCGGAAATAGGATGATGTCAGAGGAGAAGCAAGCAGAAAATAACACAGTTAATAAAGATTCTTCTTCTTTTTTTTCCCCAGGACACTGAAAATAGTGCCTCTATGCTTCTATTTGACATTCTCTGGCTCTAAGATGGAGGAGCTTCTCACTGAAATTGAGTATGTTGGCAGACATGCTGTATGAATAGACATTCAAGAGCTCATAGCCTGAATCAGCAGAGTCAACCACTCTAAGAAAATTCAGATCACAGAATCTGGAGGATTCTGGGGATGAAGTTGCTGATAGGTAAAATGATGTTCACCTCCCTCTTTTGTACTTGAAAAATCAGTAAATCTAATAATTTCTGCCACTAATTACCTGATTTATGCTCTGCCATGAATATACTAGAAAAGTTCATGTACATAGAATAATAAGATATTCAGAGTTCAAAGGCATGCATCAGGATCATTGAGACCAACTCCTGGCCCTGCACAGGACACCCCCAAAAATCACACAAGGTGCCTGAGAGCATTGTCCAAATGCTTCTTGAATTCAGACAGGTTTGGGGCTGTGACAAGTTCCCTGGGGACCTGGTTCCAATGCCCAACCACCCTCTGAGTGAAACACCTTTTCCTTATATTCAACTTAAACCTCCCCTGACTCAGCTTCCTTTTGGTACCTCAAGTCCTGTCATTGGTCATGAGAGTGAAGGGATCAGTGTCTGTCCCTCCTCTTCCCCTCTCAAGGAAGTTGCAGACTCAATGAGGTCTCCCCTCAGTCTCCTCTTCTCCAAACAGACCAAGTGACCTCAGCTGCTCCTCATACGGCTTCCCCTCCAGACCCATCACCATCCTCGTGGCCCTCCTTTGGACACTCTCCAATAGTTTTGTATCTCTCTTATCCTGTGGCACCCAAAGCTGCCCCAGCACTGGAGGTGAGGCTGCCCCAGTGCAGAGCAGAGCGGGACAATCCCCTCCCTTGCCCGGCTGGTGATGCTGTGCCTGATGCCCCCAGGACACAGGTGGCCCTCCTGGCTGCCAGGGCACTGCTGACTCATGTTCAACTTGCCATCCACCAGGACCCCCAGGTTCCTTTCCATGGCACTGCCCTCCAGCCTCTCATTCCCCAGTCTGTCTGTACATCCAGTGTTGCCCCATCTCAGGGCAGAATCCAGCACTTGCTCTTCTTAACCCTCACACAGTTGGTGATTGTCCATCTCTCTAATTTGTCAAGGTCTTCCTGGGGCCTCTCTCCTGTCAAGGAAGTCCACAACTCCTCCCAATTTAATGTTGTCAGAAAACTTATTTAATATTTTTTCGGGTCCTTCAGATATATTAAGGGATAGAACTTAGTCTAAACACGATTACCCATGTTTGGATGTTCAATCTGAAGTGCTTCTAGGAATCTGATCATCAAGTTGAGCACCTGTAAATCCAAATGAAGGTCAATTATGTCTGTGATTAGGATTGAAAAAAAATTATGATGACTAATGTCATAATAATGGCAGAAGAAGCAGGCTGCTCAGCAAGGGGAACTGGAAGCTAAACACATTAGTAAGGCAGGCAAGGGCAGAGACAAGAAGCAAAGGCTCACAGCAGCCCAACAATGCAAGCAGGACAGGTCCAGTGACAAGGTTCAGCTAAGAATCCCCATCCTCAGACAAGTTCAGAGCCATGAGGCAGGTCCAAGGTCGAGCCAGGAAGTTGAGTCAGCAAGTGTGTGACAGGATCAGGTCTGGAGACAGTAAACAAGATCAGCCACAGTTCAGTGACAGACAAGACAACAGAGATTAGACCAGTCTGAGATAAAGGCAGATTGGCAGGTCAGGGCTGGAGTCACGGGGGCATATGGCCAGATACAGGCAGCAAAGATACAATGAAGACTGAAAGCAAGGGCCTGAGCTTAAAAGGAGTTCCCAAGCAAAGGGGACAGGCTGTCACTTCTCTCAGCATTTTCTCACACAGCAGTTTCCCTGGTGCAAGGCTGGGCAGCTGCATTGCCAAGGCTGGCCCTGAGTCCCAACAACAATCTCACACAGAAGGGAGAACACATTCGGGTCCCTGCCACCTAATTTCCACCCCTACCAGGAAAGTGGGTTTCAGCTGACCTACTGTACACTATGAATACTCTTATCTTTTGCAACTCTTACTCATGATCTACTTTTTGGCTTTAGGACACGTATTTGAGGTAAAAAGGGTTTGCACAGTAACACAGAGCATTTCTGGAGAAATTTCCAAAGCATACTTACCTCTAGCAACAGACACTATTAATATATTTGCAGGTTTTATATACTTGATATACATCACAGTTACGTTCATTATATTAAATACACATGCATAGAAATGCATACATATACATATTTATCTATATTGCTTATTGTACACACACACACACGTATATTAATGCATAACCTGACATATATCCAATTTGTGTTAAGCTTTATTCTCAGTATTTCAATTTGTGTGTACGACGTAAAAGACAACCCTTCTTTTTACACAGAATCCAAAGCAGTACACTTAAAGCATAGAAGAGGTCAAAACAAGGTTAATTGCATTTCTTGACATTTCACAGAAAATATGAGTTCTTTGCATGGTAAAAGATTAAAGGAGCAGCTGGCAATACTGGCAGAAAACTATGGAGATGTGAAGAAATAATCAATATATCAACACAAAAGAAAAAAGCTATATGTTATGAGTAATTAGTAGGGCATTGTAAAGTAGTGGAAATGATACAATTGCAAGTACAATATTAGCTCAATAATGATGAAAATAACCCAACTGTTTGTTTTGCAAAAGTGATCTTTTTTTCCCCACTAAATATACCCTATTTAGAAACTGGAGAGGAGAAACAAAAACAGAAAAAATTATTGCTAATGGCTTTCAAAATGCTGCAGAATTCAAAAGCTTAACAGACAGAAACACATGTAATTAAAATGAACAAGCATATTTAAAAGAGTTTCTCCTACTAAAAATCTAATTTTTGTTCCAACTTTTCTGCACTTTTCAGAGTAAAGTTGAATTCAAAGAAAAGGAGCCAAAGGGTAAGACTTGGAAACAGCCATGAAATATTTTTTCATAAGAAAAAACCTCAAGCATGTTTTCTGGACTACAATCTTTTTGGCAATTGTATCTTGAGAAAATTTAGAAAAAAAACACAACTGGGCTTCTAACACACCGTATTTCATAGAGACCTGTCAGTGAGGTCTCCTGTGTACAAACTGTATTAATCTCTGATGTTTCTAGAAGCCTTTTGATACTGTGTTTCCCCAGCCTCAATGGCAGCTCTCTCTCTGCTGCTTATTGCTTGCCAAATGGCCATTTTTATGATATCCAAGGGACACTTCCTTCCACTAACTCAGACTGTAATGTTAGCAGTCCTTAACCTGACCTTTGCAGGTTAGTGGATAGGGTACTCTCCAGCCCCTGAGAATCTGAAACACCAGGAGTGGTGTGACATCCCTCTGAGCAGTATTTCTGCACAAGGAGAAGGGGCAGCTGATGTTGGTTGGGTAGGCTGCAAGACTTGATAACAGAATTGAAGGCTGTCATCCAGTTGCTGAAGTGTGATACAATTTACCCTGTCCACAAATTCCTCTGTGACACCTGACAAGTAAGTCTTCATCGGCTTCATCTATCTGCTTGTTATTTCCAAAATGGAGACATTAGCACTCCCCTGCTTGAGTGGGTTAAGGAAGTGGGGGTACCATAATGACTGAGACATCCTAATACCACAACAAGTGGTCTGCATAAGAGAGAAGATTTCATTCTGATTATTTTGCAGCACCCTAAAAAGCTCTGCTAGCCTTGGACATAACTACTGCATTCCTTCATCACAGATGACTAGAGATACAGCACTGTAATTTGTTGTAAATGGGTTGCTCTCACTTCAGAATGTTTAGGGTTGTCACACTTAACACTTATCCACTGAGAATTCAGTTTTATTCTTTTCAATATTTTCAGATTTTATATTTCTGGTTATGGAATTTTGAAGACTACTCTGCCTTGCAAAAAGGCAAAACTAACAAAAAGGATCACAAAAAACTTGGGAAAAAATTAGAGCTAAATGTAGATCATGGCTTTCTTACTTTTTCTCTATTTTTAAGATCATGTACACTTCCCAGAAGATTAATGAACTCAACTCCCAGTTTAAACTTTTGCTGGCATAGTGAACATACTTTTGTCTAATTTTATTCAATTTTAATATATACAGCACATCTTTCATAGGTACTTTTTAAATAAACACTAATGCCACACTACAAAATTAATTGCTGAATGGGATTACAATGTTGTTTGCACAGTTACAAAAAAAATCTACTGAGATAAAAATAATTTAGTAAATTCCTTATAGCAAAGCTGCAGTTTGTGGATGTGGAATAAGTGGTCTAAGGAAGAATGACCAGCCAATTACATACAAAAATAGAAAATACTGTTAAGTTAAATATATTTAAGTCTGTATAAGAGACTACTTGTTATTCTATTAAAAAAAAAAAACAGGATAGAAACTAAATCTAATTCTACCATAAACCATCAGGTTTATCTATTATGAGGCACAAGCTATATTAAAATATCTATTGTGATATTACCTGCACAGGATTACCCACACAGCCTAAATATCATTGGTACTCAAAGTGCATGGTGTATTTATTTTGTCTAACTGTACTCAAAATATGGTTGTGTCACCAGCTAATTAGGTCAAAACAGCTGTGTTCATTAGCAGACAGTCAGGTCTTGGGTAATTACAAGCATAATAGCTGTTAATATTTTATTAAATTTATCCTAAATGTCTGGGCTTTTTCACAGAAGACATGAACACCTTATTAGACAGGTCAGTAAAAGCAACTGACAGATATCTGAGATGACACTGAGAATAAATTAATACATATTAATATACTCTGCTTTGACATTATGACCTTTTCATGACCAATACCTCTTTTGCATAGTATGTTTCACATCAAGGCAATTTTACACTTCATTATCTTTTAAACTCTGCTAGACTAATGTGTTATGTTGAGGTGAAGAATTTGAGTCCCCAAATGCAAGAAGCATTCACCCTTTTGGGAAAAAAGCATAGGCCTAGATATAGCCTGTGGTTTGCCCGATGCCATCCAAAGGATGTCTGTAGAGTAAGCAATGAGATTTTATACTCTTGAAAATCAGAAATTACTTCACTACCCTTGCCCAACTCAAACTTCTTCTAAAGAGTTTTGATTAACATAAATTTATAAACAGCATAATATACCTTAAAATAATACCAATATATAATCTGAAGACTGGATAATAATACTACTATGAAAATTAAAAGTACAGACCATATTTTCAAACTGGCTTAGCAGCACACGGACATATTTCTGTCTCAACTTTCCTTGTTCATCAATGCATTCCTCCTCAGCCTATGACAAGTAGCCTTTGAAAGTCCTGACCATAATGTAACATGTGTTTCTTCAGTTCTCACTAACGTAACCTGCTTTTGTTGATATGACTATGTATAATAAGCGAATTTTGTCCAGTCATAAAACATCTTTTTGTAATCACAACAGTATTCAAAAAACAATCACCATATATTGAATACAAATTACAAAACATCACAAAGAGGACCAGTATTCAGAAAGTGCTGAATGTTAAAATATTGACAACACCAAACCATTAAACATTTCAAAGATCTTGACTTACATGCTTCGAAACACAACTAGCTTTAGTATGAATTTTGGTAAGTATACTCATTTCAAGGCAAGCGCTGGACAGTGGAAACACACCAACATAACATCACTCCTTAATATGAACAAAAAAACCTAAAAAATGACCTTTTTTTAATTTCACAGTGGGCAGAGTCATGGAAAGTATTTTGAGAGTTTAAATACCAAGGCAAGCAAGGTCACAGTCTTTTCATTTGGTTAACAGATAGAACTTCTAGAGCAGACTGAGAATGAAGTACAGATCATGTTCTTTCCCATCCCAGAGTCACTGGTATTTTCTTTAATACAGTTGTGGTATACCAAGAAACACTACAAAGATAAATTTTCATCACACTTAGTTTTCTTCTCAATAAAAGTTGTACAAATGGGATACTGCTCTGCAGAAGACAAAAGTCAAGGTTGTCCTTGATGAACGAATAATAAAAACTTACCTCTTTCCTATGATAAATCAGATCTTCTGCAACGAAAAGCGCCAATATTTGCAATTTATGAATGCTATTTGTTTATTGAATAAGTAAGTTACTACATGCAAATGAAGATCTTACTCAAAGATAACACTGCAGACCTGAATACTGGAGAACTAGTTTATAATCCTAGCAAAATGGGTCTGGAAGCAACCTCAAGACAATATCTTACCTACCATGGTGCAGGATCACAGAATCATAGAATGGCTTGGGTTGGAAGGGACATTAAAGATCATCTAGTTGCATCCCCCCTGCCATGGGCAGGGACACCTTCAACTGGACCAGGTTGCCCAGAGCTCCATCCAGCCAGGCCTTGAACATGCCAGAGATGGGGCATCCACAGCTTCTCTGTGTAACTAGTGCCTCACCGCTCTCACAGCAAAGAATTTTTTCACAGTATCTAGTCTAAAACTTCTCTCAGTTGGAATCCATCCTCCCTTGTCCTGTCACTACATGCTCTTGTAAAAAGTTTCTCACCATCTTTCTTGTAGGCTCACTTCAGGTACTGAAGGGCTGCAATTAGGTCACACCAAAACCTTCTCATCACTAGGCTGGACAACCACAATTATCTCAGCCTTTCCTCATACGCAAGGCTCTAATCCCTCTGATCATTTTGTTGGCCTCCTCTGGACTTGCTCCAACATCTCCATGTCCTTCCCGTGCTGGGACCCCAGAGCTGGATGCAGTGTTCCAGGTGGGGTCTCAGCAGAGCAGAGCACAGGGGCAGAATCCCCTCCCTGGCCCTGCTGCCCACACTGCTTTGGACACATTTGGCACTCTGGGCTGTGAGTGCCCACGGCTGGGTCATGTCCAGCCTCTCACCCACCAGCACCCCCAAGTCCTTCTGGGCAGGGCTGCTCTGATCTGTTCATCCCCCAGCCTGTGTTGATACCAGGGTTGCTCTGACCCAGGTGCAACACCTTGCACTTGGCCTTGTTGAACCTCATGAGATTCCCATGGGCAAAATCAGTGGGATCTATCTCATTAGATAAATATGCAGATGAATATAATACCAATAATGAGCAAGACTCTGTGTCCTCCACACAAGCTACTGGAGAGCTTCACTATCATACAATTAAACCATGGATTATACTACAAAGGAGAAAAAAAGAACATAAGGCAAATATAATTTAAAGGAAGACTGAGAACAAAGGACGCAAGAGGTACGCAATTGCATCTTTTAACGTAACTGTGACTATGTTGGCTTATTTATTTACAATTTGTTGATGTTGTGTGTGCCTTGCATTGTTTGAGATTTTTTACAAATGTTTTCCCATGGATGATATTTAAAATGCAAGTCAAAGTGCACGGACAAACCATCACAAACACTTTCTGTTTCTTTTGACGAGAGGCTCTGAGGGTCATGTTTCTGTGAAGGTTATTTGAGTTCTTACAAGCAAGATTTTCTTTTGCCAGTAGTCTCTAATATTTACTTAATATTTTCTGCTTTCATTAACATTTCAGTCAGCAAGTTTACTTGCTTTAACACTCGCAGAAGCAAATACAAAAAAAGTTTAAACTTAGTAGCACTTAATTCAGCTTTAAAAATATTTGATGAAATTGTCAACATTTACTTACCTCTAACACCATATCATACTTCAAATACTGAAAGAACAACTAATCCTAAAGTAAAATAAAAATCATGTATTGTAATACATAAGCACCTGCATGATTATTGTGCCAATGAGATGGCATTTAGAAATGTTAGCCTGATTTTTTTAAACTTCCCCATAATGAAGTCTAATGTATGTGAAACACTTCAGAGAAATCACAAGATGTATTTAGTTAGTAACATGTGTGTTACTAACATAACTTTTAAAATTGGTGTACAAACAACATTGATGGGCCCTATGTTTAAATAACAATAATATCCTAGTCTACTCAAAATCTGCCAGACTTTCAAAAATAGTGCAAAATTCAAGAATTAAATGGATCATTCTTGTTCCTCACTAATAGCTCTTAAGAAAGAGTGTTTGGATCAAGCAAGATCTATGGTAATACATAAGCAAAGTCAGCTATAGATAAATTGAAAATCTGAAAGATATTGCAGTCTTCCCACCAGCACTAACACCAGCAGAAGTATTCAAAGCAATACAATACAGCCCCTCTTCTTCCACACTCTGGATAGACCTAACTCCATGCATAATGCAAGCACTTTATTGTTTTCAGTGAGTCAAAAAATCAAAAAAACCCCAAGTATTAGAAATCACCACACCCTAGCATATAAAGCCCTAAGCTGTGACCTGGAACATGAAGAAAAAGTAGATTAAATGAGTTAAGAAGCTGCCAACTCGATATAGTTGCACTTCAACTGGGTTTCCTATTTTCAAGTGCTAGGCAGCAGCAGTACAATCAATACATTCACCCAATGTACTACAAGAGCACGGTTTAAATGGGGCTACTATCCATCATAGTGCTGCATCTGGTTACCATTAAACCTTAAGTAGTGATTGGAGTAATGGAAAACAGACTTTTGGTGGGTTTTTACTAAGGCAAAAGCTGAAAAACTGTTGATCTCTAACAGTCTTTTACTGTCAAAAGGGGGAGGGTTGGTGCCGAACATAAGAGGAGGAAAAGTTGGTTACTGAACACTAAAATACAGTTCATCCAAGACATCTGCCAAACTTCTTACATGCATAGAATAAAACGATCACTTGTGTTGTTAGTACTCCAATTTCCTGAAGAATTATACTAAAGCTAAATTCCTGCATCTGAGCGTTTTGTTGCAGCATGACATTTAGTGAAAAAAAAGATACTAGGAGGCTAAAGAAATTTTAGTCTCTTTTATTAGTGTTGACTGCTGAAATTGCACTGCATAGTTATCAAATATACCATAACTCAACATTCCATATATGTATAACCGTATGTACAATTTCTGCATGGAAGTTTCAGTTTATTAATCTAGACCATTTTTTTCTTCAGTATCTGAGTATTGCAGTCTCAAACACAGTCTGGTATTGTTCCAAAAAGCTGCTCTAAAAAATGATTCCTGATAAGCAAATAGCTTGGAAAGAACAAAAGCTAAACAGCAAAGCATTTGTTCTGCAAATCAGATCCAAGAGAGAGAAGACTAACACTGTAAATCACAGAGATGTTCAAGGTTAGGGGACAGCTTGATGGATGAGAAACGGAGGATGAATTCTACAGTTCTGGAGTGCTTTAATCGAAGAGTCTTTAGAGATCTCTTGTGCTGCTGAACAACTTGCTGTCTCTTAATGCTGCAAAGAAAGCCTCTGCAGTAAACCATAAGAAAGCATATTACATAACTGTTAGACCAAAGATCCTTCTAGCCCACAAGTTTGGGCAGTGCTCAGAAGAGGATGCTTAAGAATTTTAAAAAGCTTTGAAGTTTAATTCTTTTAAAGTGTAAATGGTGAGAGTAACTGAGCACTGGCACAAATTGCTCAAGGATGTTGTGGGGTTTCCATTCTGTGAGGAACTCAAAAGCTGTCTGCTAGGAGACACTCAAATGCCATCTTCAATGCAACATAGTATTGTTCCCTTCTTTAAGACTTCTCATACTCCTGAATTATGAGGAAAAATGTAATGATAGTTCTAAATTGATTTTTTTCAGTGTGTTTTTCTGAAAAGCCATGCAAAAAGCAAAGCTGAAATTAACTCAAATATGTTCTTTCTGGATTGCTCCTTTGTATAGATGCTTGATAATGAAAAAAGCTATTATATATGTAAATGGATAGAGTTTACTTGTAAAAAATATTTAATCTTCTCAAAGCTATTTCATAAGCTATTCAAGTGCTGTAAAAATCTAAAAGGTATCCAAATTCTGTTTCTGCCAACAATATATGGTATATGCTGCATATTCCCTGTGTCTAACCACAAATACTAAAAACGGTTCAATAATTCTTTGAAATAAAAGGCATTTTTTTCCTCTAACTTTGCAGTTATCATCAATATTTAATCTTTTTTTTTCAATTAGGGAATACATTTATAGATGTAACTAAACATCAATATTTTGAATTCTCTTTACCTTTTGAAATTGGAAATACCTGCTATATAACCATTAACTCTTTCACAGATCTCTCTTAATCACATGCAGAAAGCTTAGATTTACATGGGTTTGGTTTAATATATATACAACTTTGTCATGTATATGTATAATAAATATTCAAATCTTTAAAAATCCTCATTCATTCCATATATTGGAGAGTAGAAAAAATGTAACAACTTCAAAAATCATGCAGTTTATCACCAGTTTGATAAGGGTATTTTTGGCTTTGACTGTACCAAATCCCTGTGAAAACAGAGTTCATAGGCCATCCAAGACCAAAAGCCCTCTCAGAATCAGAGGACTGTAATCAGCAACATGTTGAGAAATAAGTGACTGCAGCAAATCTTGAGTGAAATCTGAAGTGTACCACTTCAGAAACTTAATTCCATCCCTATTGTGATTACTAAAGTTTGACATTAAATTTAGTAAATCTCTGAAAATTTAATATATTAGCCCAATGAAACATGGGGACGTGGTCCATGCCTGTGTTACTTGCTTTGTCCCAGTGGACTAACTCAATTTTCATGGAGCTTATATATACAGATACATATACATATTTAACAAAATCAACAGTCAAGTGAAGAAACAATTTATGAGGACTTTTTCTGGTTTTTATGTTTGTTTGTTTGTTTTCTGCTTTTTATGTTTGTTTATGAAAACCGACCTTTGTAATTGCCTGACCTTGGTCTGAAAATATATCATGGAAGCAGAAATTATTGACATAGTTTCATAAACACTATGAAAGAAACAGACATCAGGGCTTAAAAATGCTGTGTTTGTCACTGAACTGCTATTGCTTATCAGAGATCTGTACCTTGCTTTCAATTTTCCTGCAGCACATTCTGTCATTATCCCACAGCTGTCTCAGATAACACACATTAAAATTGTTCAGACACTAGGACAAGTTCAACTAGCCATGGGCACCACAGAAATCAGGCCCCACAGAAATCCTTCCCCTGAGAAGGAGTGAAACATCAACAGTCTCAATAAAAACTGACTTGTTTTCAAGCGGTCTTTTGAAGTGGTGCTTACTGCACTTCACCTGTGTATCTCCCAAAAAACAAGTAACATTTCTCTAGTACTTCTTTCAGGTGCAAAGACCATCACATTATTCATACACCATTTCAATACTATCCATTTGGAGCAGGTATTGGGAAGATTTTTAAATTTCTACTGGCTGAAAAACTTCAAAGGAATTGCTACTTTGTGGGATAGAGAAGATTTCTTCAGTTGTCCTGATGTATCATGAAGATCAGGTAACAACATCAGGGGTATAGGAAATTTATCAGTGATGCTGAACACTTACAGTTTCTCCTTCTTGTCCCATAGTTTCATAACAGCATATATTCTGAGGAAGAGCCAGCAAAACTTTTGTGGTCATTCTTACACTCTCACTGAGGAAATTCCAAATTCTGCATGCAGGGACATTATCTCTACTAAAGCCCATTACATTATTTCTAAGGAGAACAATTTCTGTCTCTGTGCATCCCCAGTAATCTGGGTATCACAAAAGGATAGATAAAAGAGTGTCTAAAAGATAAGGAGAAGGTTTCACTTAACATTCAAGTGATTTCTCAATATGCTGAGGAGAATCAGTGTGGAGAACATAGGTCGGGCATGATGTGCTGTAGCTGTTAAAATGAAACATTGTCCTGTGAGCCATGCACTCTGATAGCTTCACACTCTTTCTAAAATTTAACTGGGAAGTGGCAATGGATTCAATGTACCATTGAACAGCCATTGTTTTTCAAGATAGGATGTAGTCTACTCACCATTGACAGGTCATGCTACAAGACCAAGACAAGAATATCTACCAGTAAGCAAGAAACCAAGGAGTTAATTAAGTTTCCTCCATCAAAATGGAAAACATTGTGACCAAAACAAACTCCAAGCTCCTCCTTCTGACATTCAGCAGTCTATCTTTGTAGCTTCTGTTGTACCCAGTTGATCTGCATTCTCCTATATTTCTTGGCAAAGTATTGGGCTATATTGGTGGTGTTCTAGAATTATTCTGTGTTATAGAATACAGAAAGAAGCATGCAAACTCACACTCAGTCTATTCACTGCCAAATCAGTACATTCTATGTTTATTAATGTTTAAAAGAGTAATACTGAAAGCTAATGTTCATGAAGCTCCAGAGGTAAGGGAGGTACAGTATCTCAGAATGTACTAGTACATCTCTTCTTCATAAACAACATTAGGAATTTCTCCATCTCTCTCAGACATGTTACTACTAGCTCAGGAATGACTGATTCAAAAAGGTTTGTGCACTCTTCATCATTGGCAGGAGAACACCTACCAGTGAGAGAATGTTGCTCCTGTCCTGTGTTTTGATCTAAATCCAGATTTTTCCAGGTCTAGGATATCTCCTGTACATAGACTCTCAGAATCCTTTCTATAAGTTTCCTTGGAAAAAGGAGGATTTGGCAGTGGCCAGTAATTAACTAAGTCAGGTTTCTTCTGGATTGATCACTGTTGTTTGTCTGAATTTCATAGAGTTAGTTATTTTGCTGGGAAAGAACATCATCACTATTTTAATCTCAATAGTAAGGCAAGAGAGAGACATCTTCCTCAAAAATTATCCATAAATGCTTAGTGGCTTAGGAAATTTGACTTCTTATGCTCCAAGCATCTTCTTGAATGTGGATGATCTCCTTGGCAGATGGACTTCTACCTTTCCTGTGGATTGCCCTACTTCAGTTTAAGTAATTTACTTAGCCCACTCTGCAAGACATTATTAAACAGCTACTTCAAAAGCAGAGAGAAAAATTCTCAGTTAATGGAACCTTTTCACAGGCTTAGGCAATTTCTATACTACAGTGTCGGCTTTTTAGTTTCACACTTCCCTGCTCCTGCTTATCTCTAGCACAGTACCACAGAGAAATCCATATAATAACACTCTACATTTTCAACACGTAGATTCATAGATTTCATCTATCTACACTGCAGTGCCTTTTTAAAATCTGATATAAATCTTAAGCCAAGATCAGGTATTTAAGTATTTTTCAGATGGAGAAACACTACTAATTTAATGTGACTCTTCAAGGTAAAAGGCTCTTATATGTATAGATTGTATAAAAAGACATGTTACAATTGGCACAATATACAAACATATGGATGACAAGAAATCTATAAGAAGTGAGAAAAGGAATATTTGGACATTTTCTTTGAGATGTTACAATAAAGATGATGAAGTCTTTTAAAATTATGAATCTCATCATTATGACTGAAAACCTTGTGAAACTTTGATATGATAGGAGTTAAAGTATTAGCTTACTGAAGCCTCTGATTTCTGGATGTTTTGGATATGAACTTCCAAAGTTCTGGGATTAGAAGTTCTGGTGTTTTTTAGAAGACTCTGAGTGAACCCAATAACCTACAAAGATTCAAGCCAAAACCACAGTTGTCATGATTCCTAACCAATTTTGAAGATTTTCTCAGTTTACATGTTGTCTGAAAATATTCTGGCAGGATCTGAGGCCATGAGACATACACAACAGAAACATACTCCCTGTGACCTTTGCGGTTCAAACACACACGCCAACAACTTAAAGCCTTCATATTCATCAAAGGATGTTTTTCCTCCTCTTGCTTTACCAGCATCATCCAAGCAAATGTCACTCTCTGGCCTTTGCAGACAAAAGACAGGTCTATTACACCACCCTTCAGACATGATAAGATGTGTGCCAATAAGTTAGGGAGAAGCTTTTTTATGTATTTGTCACACTTTTGAGAGAAGATTGCATTATTTTTGCCAAGCAAAATTACATCATGCTGAAGCCACTTATTGTTCAAATTAAAAAAACCCAAAACATTTATGTATGACATTCAAAATGGTGTGCTTAATATTTGTAACAGACATAGGTAAATGTGCAGAATACATTCAATCTACTTATGCTAAACCTATATTAGAACGTTTCTCACCCCACTGGTTTGCTCCTTGATTCTGCCCAGGCTGCAGTCACAGTTTCCATTTCCGTGTATAGTTTGCGGGTCAGCATGCACTTTTACGAGAAAATACTTCCATGAGAGAAGCCACCTAGGTGAGGAGACCTTCCAAAGAGAGTTTCTTTAACGCAGTTCTTTCAGAAGCATAATCATATTCTTCCTTTTTAGCTGAACATGTGATTCTACCCTTTGCAGCCCTCAGATATCCTGACAGATACAACCTTTCACCCTGAAAATGAGTCCTTTCCATGGGAGTTGATCTGAACACCTCAAGAGCTATTTTTTTGTTTGTTTTTTTGTTTCTTTTATTACTATTATTTTTATTATACAAAGTTCTCATCAATGAGCAAGGGAACAGCTACAAATGTCATTTATCTGGACTTCTGCAAGGCCTTGGATGTCCTCCACAACATCATGCTCCCTAAATTGGAGAGACACAGATTTGGTGGATAAGAAATTGGATTGTCATATCCAGACGGTAGTGGTCAATGACTCAACATCTGTGTGGAGGTCAGTGATGAGTGACTTCCCTCTGGAGTCTGTATGGAAACCAACACTGTTTAATGTCTTCATCAAGGGAATTTGCAGATGACACCAAGATGAATGGAAAGGTCTACATGCTTGAGGAATAGCATGCCATCCAGAGGAATCTGGACAAGTTCAAGGAGTGAGCCCATGGGAAAGTCATGTGAACATCATGGGGTTCAATGAGGCCAAGTAAAAGGTCCTGCCCCAGGTCAGGAACGCCACCAGTATCAGTAAAGGCTGGGAGACAAAAGGGTCGCCAACAGCTCTATCAAGAAGGACTTGAAGGCAGTGATGGATGAGATCACAGAATCACTTAATGGATAACTTACTGGAGGGACAACATTAGATCATTTGGTCCAACCTCCCTGCTCAAGCAGGGTCATTCTAGAGCACGTTGCTCAAGATTGTGTCCAGACAGATATTTGTCTCCAGTGAAGAAGACTCCACAACCTCTCTGGTCAATCTGTTCCAGTTCATGGTCACCTGCGCAGTAAAGAAGTTCTGCCCCATATTTAGATTGAGCTTCCTGTGCATCAGTTTCTGCTCACTGCATCTTATCCTATTGCTTGGCACCATTAGGAAGAGCCTGGCTCCATCCTCTTGACAGCCTCCCTTCAGATATTTACAGACACTGATAAGGTCCAGCCTGCCGAGGTACTTCTGAAGGGCTGCACAGCACTCTGGGGTATTGGCCACTCCTCCCAGCTTTCTGTTGTCTGCGAACTCACTGAGGTGGACTCTGTTCCTTGATCCAAGTCTTGAATGAATAAGTTAAACAACCTTGGGCCCAGTATTGAACCTTGGGGGACAGCAATAGTGACAGTGAAATGTTGGACACGACCCAGCAATGTGTACTCACAGTGCAGGAAACCAATTGTTTCCCAGGCTGCATCAAAAGCAGCAGGTTGAAGGAAGTGACCCTTCCCAGCTACTCTGCACTAGTGTGACTCCATCTGCATCCAATTCTGGAGTCCTCAGCACAGGAAGCACATGAACTTGTTGGAGCAGAGGAGGGTAACAAGGATAATCGATTGGCTGAAGTACCTCTCCTATGAGGACAGGCTGAGAGAATTGGGGTTTTTCAGCCTGGAGAAGAGAAGGCTTCAGGCAGACCTTGTAGCAGCTTTCCAATACTTTTAGGGGGCCTATAAGCAAGATGGAAACAGATATTTTAGCTGTCCTGTTGCAACAGGACAAAGGGTGGTGGTTTTAAACCAAAAGAGGATAGATTCAGAACTAAATATAAGGGAGATTATTGTGCACTGAGGGTGGCGAAATACTGGGACAGGTCGCCCAGAGAGGTGGTGGATGGCCCATCCCTGGAAACATTCAAGGTCAGGTTTGATGCCCCATTTGACATTTCTGAGAAACCTGATACAGCTGAAGATGTCCCTGCTCACTGCATGGGGGTTGAACAAAGGTCTGTTCCAGCCCAAACCATTCTATAACTCTATCATTACTCCCTTGGTGTAATCATCAGTACTTGATTGGATAGTTTACTTTGTATCAAACAATAGCATTTAAATAGGAGAAGTCAGTAAGACAGCTGGGTAAGGTAAGTTATTGTTATATATCAGCGGAAAGTATTTTTACAATAAAACCCTAATTTTGTAGTAGTCTGTAAATTAAATTTTCTTAGCATGAAGACATTTGGAAAATATTATTCACTGGAGGAGTAGTGCAACACTGGAAGAGATTTCACAGAAAGGTTGTGTAATATCTGTCTTTGGATATATTTCAAAGCCCTGAGCAACCTGATCTAACTTTGAAGTTAGCTCTGCTCTGAGCAACACATTCAAGTCCTGAAGTCCCTCCCAACCTAGATTTCTCTCCATGACTTATTTAAATGAGACGTCCATAAGTATCTGATTACCAATTCTTGACTGCGATCAAATGTTATTGTAATTAAATATTTTGGGAAGGATTTGCAAAAAACTCAGAAGTGTTACAGAATGCTTACAGGAATTACATATTTGATTAATTTCTGTTGTTTCTGTTGCTGGTAAAATTCCCAGTGAAGCGTATCCTTGTCTTCTTCTGTTCTGCAGAAATACTTTTCTAGTTGATAAAATAGGCTGCTACTAATGTAGCGTTTGCACACGGCAGATTTAAAGTATATAACAGTTGTCACCGGGGCAAGCATTTGGTTCTTAGGGAAGACTTAGAAGAGCCTTGGAATCCAGTAGAAAACTGTTTTAGAAACAAGCTGTTTCACAGTAATTGCTGTCCGGTAAAATTGTTTTGCAGATCCAAGAAACAATTTCCATTTATGTACTTCTTCTCAAATTCTATTTGCTGTCGCATTGCTTTTGACACAACATAGTATAAGCAGGGAAGGTGCAGGTTGAGGGGTGTTGAGGGGTAAAATTACGATCAAAACTTAAAATGTGAAAAGACAAAGTAGTTCAAATGATGCAATGCTCTTAAGCTTTTACTGCTTAGCTCATTTGGACCAGACAAACAACTTGAAAGTGTCTCCATTTGTACATTCCACTATTTCCCCCCCTTCTATTTTTTTAATTTCCAGTCATGTTTGAAGCAAAAATATCTTGCAAATGATTTGTATTAACTTGCCTTTAGCTCACAGAATTTAAGATCACCTTTCAGACAGCCATGTACATTGAGAGATAAGCCACCTCCATTTACTTCAGAACAGGGCTAAGCACAAACACATTTGTCACACCACAGCTGACACACTGCAGCATCACTCACAGCATCAACTTCCAGTAACTTTTCTGCAATGCTCACATTCATACTGCCCAAGTGCAGGTCATACTGTATCTAACTAATGAAGAACAGCATGTACCCACTCAAAGTATGGGCTCAGTCAGCTCAAAGAGGTATTGTTATTCATGAATATGTATTCAATTATTTTGAGAAGCATTGAATCATTTAACTTCAATTAGACATATTTTAACTACTCCATTTTAAAATAAAGTCAGTGTGAGAGATATTTAGCTTAAATGTTTATTAAGAAGGGAATAGCATTTCCAAAAATAATGTAACTTAAGTTAAGATTTAGAGAGAATTTTACTGATTTAGTGGGTCTTTTTATATAAATAATATCCTCCTACATCCTTCTAGTGGCTATCATGTTAATTCCTGTGTTTATTACTGACCATTATTTCACTTGCTCCCATAGGTCAGTCCAAGACTACATTGCAATGTTAGGTACCTCAAGTGTCATATAAATACCTCATTTTAACTCCAGTAAGTCTCAGGAAAATTTATACCTGCACTTCATACGGTCAGAATGTCTCCATAACGCAAACTAAACAAGGAAAAAGGTTTGAATGACTCCTCTGCTCCCTCTGAATGTTGGATCCCTCTTCCTGAAATGAAAGGACATGTTCTAACACCTGATAATTTTCTTCCCAGTTCTTCAAAATGTATAGATCTTCAGCTCTGGATACAATAGGTAACTAAAATGAACTCCTTTGGATATCCTCACCCAATCCTCATTAGATTACAACTGTCCCAGACTTCTGCATCTCATGGATTTCAGATCTGGAGATGATTATGTTTCTCTGTATTCCTACAGCGGATAGATACTTTAATGCATGTGGGGTGCTTAAATGCTAAAATGCTGTGAGACACAAAAAATTGGTAGCTTGTGTATGACACAAGTCAGGCTGTGCACCTCACTGAATTACTTTGCTGTAGTTGGCTGAAGTCTGAGATATGAGGTAAATGCTGCATGTGTTGGGATACCATAGCTGCAACAGCAAGAATAACAAAAGTAAATAAAATAAAATAGATGTAAAGTATACAACCAAGAGTCAAAAGGTGCCAGAAAGGGCAATAGCCCTCAGCAAGGAAGAGGAGTGTCAAAATCTGCCTGGATAGCATTTTGTGTACAAAAAGAGATTGTCTGTATAAAACCCTCCAACTATCTTGGTGTCTTGATGCTGCACTCAGTCGGTTTACTGATGTTCTTCTAGGGAGTTCTCAAAGTAGATGCAGTATTCTGATGTAGTCTAGTAAGGACCTAGCAGAGGCATAATCCCTTCTCTTATGAACACAGCCCAGGATACCATTGGCATTCTTCGCTCCCAGGGCACACTGCTGGCTCACATTCACCTTGCTGCATTCCAAGACTTCCAGGGTGTCATGGTTTAACCCAGGCAGCAGCCAAGCCCCGTAGAGCTGCTCATTCACTCTCTCACCAGAGAGATTGGGGAGAGAATTGGAAGGGTGAGAGCTGGAGAACTCATGGGTTGAGAAGAAGACAGTTTAATAGGGAAAGCAAAGGCTGTGCACACAAGCAAAGCAAAACAAGGAATTCATTCACTGCTTCCATGGGCAGGCAGGTGTACAGCCATCTCCAGGAGAGCAGGGCCCCATCACACGATGGTGACTTGGGAAGACAAAACTCCATCCCTCCAAATGTCCCCCCCTTCCTCCTTCATCCCCCCCTTTATACACTGAGCATGGTGCCACAGGGTCTGGAACATCCCTTTGGTCAGTTGGGGTCACCTGTCCTGGCCGTGTCTCCTCCCAGTCTCCTAAGCACCCCCAGTCCCCTCCCCAGTGTGGCAGTACCAAAAGCAGAAACAGCCTCGGCTCTGTGCAAGCCCTGCTCAGCAACAGCAAAAACATCTCTGTATTATCAACCCTGAGTTCAGCACAAATCCAAAACACAGTCCTATACCAGCAACAATGAAGAAAACTATCCCTACCCTAGCCAAAAGCAGCACACAGGGCCTTTTCCACAGCTGCTCCCAGGTTGGTCAGCCCCCAGCCTGTCTTCTCAAGCAAAATAATTTGCATTTGCATTTGCTGGTATTCACTAAATCCTCTGTCAGTCCATCCCTCCAACCTGTCCGCGTGTTTCTGAACGACAGCCCTGCCCTCAAGTATATCAACAGGTCTCATATTTTGGTGCCACCTGCAAACTTGGCAAGTGTGCACTCTCACCTCCTTCAGAACATCGATGAGGGTGTAGAATAGAACATGCTTCAGATAGATCCCAAAGTACTGCATTTGTTATCAGTGTTGAAGTACAGTACAAACCATTACCCACCCACCTTAAGGCCTGGTCACCCCAACAGTTTTCAAGTCACTGAGTTCCACATCCATGTAGACTGCAACATGGGTGGGAGAGAGTTCCAGAAGCATTGCTAAAGTCAACATAAAGGTCACCTGCTCTTATCACCTCCACTCACATCAATAATGGTTAATTTATTGATTATTTATTTAACCATGTTAAAGAATAAAAATTTAACCAATAGTTATTTAACCAATAAATGGTTAAAGACACTTTTTTTCCAGGATGGAGTTATGAGATATACCACCAGATAGCAGGAGCCTTTGCCCAAAGGGCTGAAATTGCTTTCTTTATTTTTCTTTGCTTCCGATTTCTAAGAGCTTCCTTAAAATTTGGTGCAAGCTAAGATGTAGCAAGGCAAAACCATAAAAGACAGTATGAAATGGTGACACTGCAGTTCAAGTGGAAAAATTCTATGGTATTGAATTAGGTCAAAAGTCTTAAACGTCATGGACATACTGTTGAGAATTCTGGACACAATGGCAACAGAATGTCAGCTCTTAAAATGTCACGTTCCCCTCAGTTCATCTCATCACTGACTTTCTGGAAACCAGTGAAGTTTGAAGTTAGAGATCACTGGTAATGTCTGCACTTCTGAGGAAGAGAGAACCTAACAAGAAATTCAAACAATTAAAGTTTCAAGACTTACTGAACAGAGTACTTAATACAGCAATACCTGTTTGTTTATACAACCCAAAACTTACGGAAGTTAAGAGTATAATACACCTGGACAACAATAATAATAAGTGTTAGTAGATACAAAAGTTCTCATAAAAATCACTGGCAAATGTGAGGTTACAGTTTGTACAGATAACCTATTGAATTTTGTTACCTAATTCTCTCAGAATACTACGGTACACACAACTTCCTGGAGGCAAAATAAATCTAACCATATCTGAAAGTCCAAACATCAAGGCTCTTTATTCTCCCAGGCAAAATTAAATATTTCAGATTCAAAGATCCAAATAAATTAGAGTTAATATTCACAGTTATGAAACCTGTCTACCCATTGCTACCCATTATCAGCTATTAAAGAAAGATGGTGGTGAGAGTGTCTCAATTTGCCATTGAGTTATTAGTTCATACAATTTGAAGAACTGGAAAAAAATGTACAAACCGTTCTATGCAGTTTCTTTTCCCAAGCAGCCCAAGCACAATAATGATGGTGCCCTCTATAATAGGGCCACCACTTACTGTAAGCAGCTGGACACTGTACAAGCTGTCATTCCAGTTCAGGACTCATATTACAGAACTGAGCAACTTTTAATTGGAAGTTGGATAATCCCCTAGGTTTCAGTGGTGATAATGCCAAATTTCACTTCCAAATTCCTAAAAATTAGACTAGTTTAGTTGGTACCTTGTATGTGTACATGGGTGGTTTTGTGCACAAAAGCACATATATTTATGGTATTTATGGTTCTGAGTGCCTCCATATAAACTTCCAAAAGAGCAAAAATTAGATTTGAGACCCCATTTCAAAGAATTAGTGCATTTTATCACCAAAAAAAAAAAGAAAAAAAAAAAAGAAAAAAGAATCTAACACACCACATGCCCACCTCTGAAATAATTGTTACATAAATAATTAGTAAAGATTGTCAAAAGAGATTTTGTCAGATTTGAGGTAAGGAATAAAAAATTCTCTAAGTTCTCACATGGCACTTAAAGATGGCTTATTTTTACTTACAAATTAACAGACACTGAGGCATCTATGCTACGAAATAGAAATTCTGCTTTAGCAAACTGATATGTAGAAAAGGCCAGAAAAGCTGCAGAACAAGACCTTGGAAATAAGAAAGTCATAGATTTTTTTATGACCATATGGTTTGTTTCATCTCATCTGTAAGTCATTTAACAGATTTGCGTTTCCTATTTCTAAAGAAAGAAAGACAGAAGGAAAGAACCTTAGTTATGTCCTCTTTTTCCATTTCCAGATGGGTATATGACATTTCTAGAAAGAATACATCACGCAACAGGAAATATATTCAATTCAGATTAATTTGAGTATGTTCTTGTTAGATAATGATCCAAGCATAAACATCTATAAATGTTCATTAAGATGTCACTGATCAATGTTAGTCTTCCAAAAAAAAAATTAGTATTTCAAACCAGATAGGCTCCAAATTACATCAATACAAGAGAAACTTGGTTGCCTTAGAGCTATCTTGGAGTTTATTACTTTTCAAATTATACCTGGCATGACTATTGTGGACAGAGGGTAAAAAATATGTGCAAAATAAAATATTGAAAACATTACAATGAATAATGTATCTCTTGTTTTCTTATGAAAATTTCTAGGTACACCCAGCTTCAAATCAATTCAAGTAATTGTGTGCATTTTCCACACAGAAGTAAAATAAGAACAGTAGTGGTAAATAGAATTTTACCCATTACAAGGCTGTCATGGAAGGATATATATTTAGGTTTTAAAAAGTCCTCCATTAATTTGTTTGCCTATGAACACTTAAGTCATTCTGAATTTAAAATAAAGAAAGAAAAAGTTATGGACCATTGAGGCATGGAGAAGTATCAGTACCATGAGGCACCAGGCAAAAATGAAAGCTGGTGAAATTTCCTTCCTCAGTTCTACCTTTTTCTAGGATAATTAAATAAAAAATGTATGTAAATTTTAGGAGCAATTGTGGAGACTGGTTTTAGCTTAAAAGATAAAAGTATGAATCTGAACACACATTTGACATCTTGTAGGCTTCAGAAGTGGCTTCAGTCAGTGAGACAATGTTTTTGTAGTCAAGCACTTGCAGCAATGAAAGGTGAGAAGGGTGAAAGAGCCCTTCTTTCATATATAATTAAATGTTCCTTTATTTCATGAAAAGCAGTGAGGATTTAGAGATAAAATCATAGAACCGTTTGGGTTGGGAGGGTCCTTAAAGATCATCAAGTCCCCCCATCAAGGGCAGGGACATCTTCCCCTAGACTGGGTCAGTCAAAGCGCCATCCAACCTGGCTGTGAACACTTCCAGGGATAAGGCATTCATAACTTCTCTTGGGAACCTATTCCAGTGCCTCACCACACTCACAGTAAAGAATTTCTTCCTAATATCTAATCTAAACCTAACCACCTTAATTTTAAGGCCATTGCCCCTTGTCCTGTCACTACACACCCTTGTGAAACGTCCGTCTCCAGCTCTCTTGTAGGATCCCTGCAAATACTGAAAGGCTGCTATAATGGCTTCCCAGAGCCTTCTCTTCTCCAGGCCAAACAACCTCAACCATCTCCTCATAGGAGATGTCCTCCAGCCCTCTGATCCACTCAGTGCCCTCCCCTGGGTTTGTTCCAACAGAGAAACAATATCTTTCTTGTGCTGGGGGCCACAGAGCTACTTACCCTCAAACATCCCACTAATCATACAGACAGGGAACTAATCTGAGAAGTAGGAAACAAACTTCAGTGTCTTTAGAGACAGACTGAACTGAAATTCAGCCTCACCCACAGTAAGTAGTCTGATCATGGGTCTTGAGGAAAAGTATGGTCTCATTCCTCCTCGTACAATGTTGAGCCAGAGTAGTGTAGTCTAAGACACAGATATTTACTTCCAAACTTTAGTGAGCCTGTATAAAAGCCAGACACCCAACTCCTTCCACAGGCAAACTTTGGGTTCTTATATGTATGACCATTGACAATTGCTCAAATACTTTGGCAGTTTTCTAAGGAAAAAGTTAGTGATCCAAACAGGTACTCATGGATTCAAAAGGAGATTAATTGAAGCTTGGAGAATCATGTTTTCTCTGTCAGCATTCAATTTTTATTTATACATCTGAGCCTTGGTGCATAAAATAGGGATAAATATATGGAAATTATTAACATGAGGAGTTATGAAGGCACAAGATGGAAAAATCCATCTGTCATCTTGGTAGTAGTGAGAGGGTGATTCTAACAGAGGAAAGTGGTCTCTCTATAATGCAGGAGAAATAGGTACCAGTAGAAGGGAGACCAAAGGTCAAAGGCATAGCTTTTCAGTGCACAAAATGACAGAATTACACATTTGGCTTCACTAATTAATATTCACTCAAAATTTCTGCAATAATCTCCACATGCTTCTGTCTTTTAAGATCATTGTTGCTCTTCACCAGTATCTCTGATGTACTGAAAAACCTAAATATTATACTCTGATCTAGTTTTGAGCAGAGTTACTTTAGCTCAAATTAATTGTTAGGAAGAGTATGGCTTTCTTCTGAAAAACATTTCATTCCTTTCATCCTGCAAATGGTTCCTAATTGAAGAACCACACTGGGGACTGCAAAAAGTAGTTATGATTTTCCTGGGCATTGTAGGCTAAACAAGGAAAGGATGTTTTTCAGTGGTGAGGAAAAGATGACTCCCTCTTACAGTTCCTAGTACAGTTCCTAGGGCTTGGGTGTTGGCTTGGTTTGGATGAAGGCAGCCTTCCCTGAGGGTGGAAAAGAGACTTTTTTGCCCTAAGGCACTTCTCTCATTTAAAGGGAGAAGCAAAGAAGAAAGAAACTAACAGTCAATTTCTGGGTATCAGCCAAGGAAAGATATGCCTGAATCCATTAGGCTAAGAAGGTTTCATTGTGAGGCTGTTCTAAAAGATTAAGTAGCTTGGCTGACTTCAAACTAAAGAACCTCTATTAGAACTACAGCATTGATTGATGTAAGTGACTGACAACAGACTGCAGACTGTACTTCATAGGCCAGTATGATATCTTGTCATGATGTAAAGGTGACTCAACAGGCCAACAGCCAGAGAACACTATTTAAATATCACCGTTTGTACTGAAGAAGTAAAATTGAACAAAATTGAAAGTACATTTGAAAATCAAAATATGAAAAAAAGGACTTTTTTTTTGCATAGAGACAGGTCTGATCTTAAGGGGGCAGAGCACAAAAGTCATAAATAATACTTCATTTTTTCATAGCCTACAGTGCTAATGGAAAAAATACCCATAATTTCATTAGACACAAGTGAAGATAATATTTTGAAAACCAGCACTGTTTTAGTACGACTTTCTCTCTGTCCTCTGACTTATACAAAAGTAAAAAAACCCTCCACATCTGAAGGCAACACTTCCATAGGTACTAAAATCTCCACCAGTTTCCACAGAAAGAGCAGAGCTTTGCTTTGGAATTCTTATATGCCTTTCTTCACTGTTCTCTATAATCAAATGTAGTTAATGTGAAAGTAGCAAGAGAGAACATTTCATACCTTCACTGTATTTCAATCCAGGGAAGAAGTCACAGCTCCCTATTCAGAAAGCTAAGTTCAGATAGGACTGGGTCACCTCATCTGATTCAGTGTATCAGAGGATATTACATTTGAGGTCTTTCAATTTAAGTCATCCAACTCAGAAATAATTTCTGTGATGCTTCTTTTTTAATCTGTGAAGGTCAGAACCACGCTATTTCAGCATCATTGTCACCAGTAATGTGTACAGAGGCAAATAGTCTTCTATGTATTTAAAGAGTCCTTGTATTTAAATGATGAAAAATTTAATTTGCATTTGATGACATGGTATTAGCCTAGGAGTTCATAAAAAGAATCTTGTCTGTGAATTTCCCCAATTTTCACAGTTAGAGATTGAGCACAAAGTGATCCTTTTCCCCTGTCTCTGGATTCATGACACGGTGACTGGCTGTACAAAACCATATTTTGCTTCAAAATACCTACTTTACCAAGTATATAGGTGATTATTACCACTGTTTACTCTTCCAACCCTTTGGAATGAGATTATTCCAGGTCACAGATAGAAATGTGATAAAGAAAAGCAACACTTTCAGTGATGAATCCCCCAATATTTTTTGAGATCCACCAGTTGGTTTGTAATATTCACCTGTATTTGGTCTGTCAATACTAAAGAACAATAATATTTTTAATTGAGATTCTATTTAATAATGAATTAACCCATATAGATACTTATTTATTACAACTATGTCCTTATTTTTATTAATTTAACCTATAGTCTCCTCACAAAAAGTCATGCTTGACAAAATATATTTTCATTAAATTAAAATTATGGAAAAAATTGTATTCTTTGTCATATGAATACTGTAGCAGCTTTTCTGTTATTTTGCCTCAGACTGGGCGAATTCAATTGGCTTATAAAAATATCTACATTGTCAATGTATTTTCCTTGAACACTCATAGAAGGCCTTATAATCTTCAATAGTGAATTCTATATGCAAAAATCAGACAGGTTTTTGGAATAGTAGTTTCCAGACCTGGTAGTATGTAGTTACAAGTCAGTTTAAGAAAAAATCCTCTAGTCACTGAGATATTACTCACTGAGTATACAGAGACCAGTGATTTTAATTTAAAGCAGCATTATTTGCTATATATAGGGCTGTCTTTTATAAAAGGTAATATAACATATAAAAATAAGCATCATTGGTCACTCAGCTTTCCTACCTAATGTACAACTCTGCCTCACCCTCCTTATCCCTCTATTAGAGGATCATGGTTTAAAGGTTATTCCTCCAGAAGCATCCATCCCTTCCAATATCAAATACAAGTGCAAAGAAAGGGAAGAGGGCAAATTAATACACCTCTTCCTGAAACAAAAGACTGGATTTCTAATAATAAGCAATGAACTTCACAAAACAGACACAGGTAAATGTCTCCACTTTAACGCAGCAGTGCTCTTACTTTCCCTGCTGGGAAAATGATCTTGCATCTTTCCTTTAGGGCAGGTGGTCATGTTATGATGTTCCTGTGCTCCAAACCAGAGTTTATACCCAGCACATAATACAGACACTTACGAACAGCAGTTTGGGGAGGAGGTGCTAACATGTAGTGCTGTTTGGGTCTGTAATTGCACACATTTATAGAGAAGATATTATGGGGAAACAGAGAAAAACTGAGCAAAAATGTTATTCCTCTGTCCCATGTTCAGGTTTAAAAAGAACAGTTGATTTTTAGCCTAAGAAGAAGCCATTACTATGATATAACTATCTTAATGATTCCAATAAAAATAATTTTTTGAGCTAATGGAGGAGAATCTTCAACAGATAAGAACATCAGAGGGTGTCTCATAGACATTATGAATTTTACAGCATTTTGTGGCAGGTATAATTCAGATACCATATGCTATGCACAAAAATAGGGAAATAAAAGCCCAACATGTTTAGATCAGTAGACAAAAAATGCCAAAAATATCTCTCTTTGCACTGAGACAGTAAGAAACACAAAAGACAAAAATGGTTATGAGTCATTGCTAAAATATTGCTGCCTCTGTGACAGCCAGATAGGGACAGAATATATGAAAGTAACTAGTCAGCATGTGTGAGGGAAGCCCACACCAAGATAAAACTATTCCAAAACACAGATTCTGTGAAATGCATTAAGAGAAGCTTGAGTCTTTTGCAATACTTGACAGAAATAATCCTACTTAGCTTACAAAATCTACAGTACTCAAGCTGCAAAAATTCCTTTGGTTCTGCAGAGAGACAGTGACTTAAAGAAGATAAACTAAAACAGAAACTCATTTCCATCCCCCTGCAAAACTGGTGGCATATGTACTACTGCCAGATTCTATGGAACTGTAAATAAATTCTACATTCTACAGATATATTTTGCCTTTGATTAAAAAAAAATATAGCAAGTTTGTCTCTTAAGAGACAGAATAGTATTGGTTTGAACTTCTAGTAGAATGGCTGGAATGACAGCATTGCACTGTTGCGCTGATACTTGTTTTCTTCTTCATAAGTAAGCTTGATTTTGAAACAATATTTCATGGCAAGTGGTATTAGATGAAAAATTTGTTGTCTTGCTAAAATGCAGCACACTATCTGAAATTTTTTCTCCTACATCAGTGTCCGTTGTACATGGTCTGACTGCCAGAAGCTAGAGCAACAACTAGGGGGTTTTGATTTTATGGTCCTTAAAGATGAAGGGAGGAGTCTCTGGTTTTAGTCTTCATTTAGTCTTTTATCGAGAAAGTATATCTTTCTCATTAATTCTGCCTTGTGAAAAGGGCCAAAACACATGTCGAAGTGAACTCATAACAAACACTGAAGATGTGACTCCTTCTCCATTTGAAAATGTTTCTTACTGCAAATCAGGTTCAAGTCCGTCTAAGGAACCTGAATGCATTATGTCCATGGGATCTGATGAGGTTCACCCACAGGTTCTGAGGGAGCTGGCAGACAAAGCTGGTAAGCCACTATCCATAAGTTTTGAAAAATTGGGGCAGTCAGGTGAAGTTCATGATGACTGAAGAAAGGGAATTATAACCCCCACTTTTAAAGAGGAAAGTGGAAAACCCAGGGAACTGCAGACCAGTCAGTTTCACCTCTGTGCCCGGCAAGATCCTGGAGCAGATTCTCATGCGCACGGAAAATAAAGAGGTGATTGATAAAAGCCAACATGGTTTTATAAGAGCAAGTCATGTATGTCAAAGTTGCTACAGCACTGGTGGATAGGGCAGAGCTACTGACATCCCCTACCTGGACATATGCAAAGTGTTTGACACTGCCGCACACGACATCCTTGTCTCTAAACTGGAGAGACATGGACTTGAGGGATGGACCACTGGGTGGATAAAGAACTGGCTGGCCACCCTCAAAGAGTTGTGGTCAAGGGCTCATGGTCCATGTGGAGACCAGTGACAAGTGGTGTCCCTCAGGGGTCAGTGCTGGGGCCGATACTGCTCAACATCTTTGTCAGGGATGTGAACAGAGGGATCAAGGGCACCCTCAGCAAGCTCACTGACAGCACCAGGCTGAGTGGGGCAGTGACACGCTTCAAGGAAGGGATGGCATCCAGAGGGACCTGGACAGGCTTGAGAGCTGGGCCAGTGCAAACCTCATGGAGGTCAACAAAGCCAAGTGCAAGGTCCTACACCTGGGTCATGGCAATCCCAGACACCAACAGCATGGGCAGAGAAGTGATTGAAAGCAGTCATGTGGAGAAGGACTTGGGGGTGATGGTTGAAGAGCAACTCAGCAAGAGCTGGCAGTGTGTGATCACAGCCCAGAAAGACAACGGTGTCCTGGGCTGCATCTAAAGGACCATCAGAGAACTTGAGCACTTCCCATACAAACACAGGCTGAAAAACACAGACTGAGAAAGACTGAAACAATCTCCAAACTGGTCAGGCTGGAGAAGGTTGCATGGAGACCTCAGAGCAACCTTCCAGTATCTGAAGGCAGTCTACAGGGAAGCCAGAGAGGAATCCTTCATCAGGAACAGTCATGGTAAGGCAAGGAGTAATGGGTACAAATTGAAAGACAGAAATTTTAGGCTGGATATTAGGAAGAAATTCTTTACTGTGAGGCTGATATGATAGTGGCTGTCCAGGAAGCCTGTGGCTGCTCCAACCCTGGCAGTGTTCAGGACCAGGTTGAGTAAGGCCTTGAACAAGCTGGGTTGGTGGGAGATGTCCCTGCCATGGCAGAGGGGGTTGAGACTAGATGTTTTTAATGTCTCTTCCAGCCCTTAATATTCTACGATTCTGTAAAATGCAAAACCAAGTCAGGCTTGTATGTTAGGAGGTTTATAAGTAGTCATCCATGACTCTTTACACAGATACGGTTTCAAAATTTGAACCTAACATAGGAATTCTTGAAGAACTTTTAAAGAAGCGGCTCCCATAAATTAAGAGGAAAAGGATATTAAAGTAAGCCACTGAGAGAATGTGTACAAATTGTAAGAAATTTACTGTGTGAAAACATTCTCATTCCAGAAAGGGTTTTGCTGCTAGAAAAAAATAATCGTAAATCATAAATGGTTCTCATCTTATTAAATTACAGTGGTCATGGTGTAATTGATGAGCAGCCTGAACGAGCATCTCTTGTTTCCAAATTTTGAAATCAGAATTTCCTAGTTACAATTCAATACACTAGTTCCTAGTGGCAATTGAGTTGTATTTGATGATTAAGTATTTTGTAAAGTAAAGAATAATGGTTCTGTATACCTGAAGACTCAGCTGCAGAGGTAACAAACTGAAATTCCTCACACATGACTCTGGATGATGCTGCTCTTGGAAGGAAATCTTGATGACCCTAGAAATCTCTGTACCCTTCAGTGAAGTTAGAAAGGAAAAGCTATCCAAAGAATACGCAGAAAAATCTGTCATTGATTTATTGCCTTACAGAAATGATTTATTCATTCTGGCTTCCAGTTGCATCTCTTAGATTCTGTAACACAATGCAACTATTCAAACCAAAAACTTTGAAGACTACTATTAGGGCAATTCTTAGTATATTGTCCTGAAAATATTCCTTTCATTGCCTAAATGAATTAATCCCTAAAATAGGGATTTCAGGAGGTCACCACACCCATCACCCTGAACCAAAATATTTCTACGTAATAACAGGCAGCATAGATATCTTGCCTAATTTTTTTAGAATAGTCATAATTTCCTTACATAATTCACTCTGAAGAGTTAGAAGAGTCTTTCCAATATGTGATAAAAGAACCCTTCTTTACGATTTAAATTCATTACTTTTCATCCTGTTTCTAAAAACAAGTTCAAGAGGGGGTCACTGATTGTACTGATTTCTATTAGATCAGTGATTTGTATTAGGCTCCAAGTGAGAAATTACAACTGGGTCATTAACACACCCTGAAATAAAGGAACTTTGTCATGTATTTCACATAAGTGCTAATACAGATTAAAGAGGTAATAACAAAACTGAACTCTCCCAGACACTTACTGCACTGATTTGACTCCAGACAGAGCAGTATGAAACTTCCATTGCTTTCTTGGCACTCTAATCCAATCACTATTTTATAGCATCTGTAACACATGCATCCCTAGGCACTCCACATAAAAATATAATTAAAACAAACATTACACTGGATAAGCTTTTAGAAACAAAGTATCCTTTTACTGTCCTTTCCTTCTAGTGGAGAGAAATGCAATGATATATATTCAAAGGATTTACTGTGAAAATGAAACCAGGGAACACTTAGAAGACATGACTCAAATTAGCGCGATGTACTAACTAATATGCTGATACTCGACATTCACCATGGGGAAAAGACACTGGTGAATCTGATATATTGACAATATTTCCATATTAATTCCTGAAAAAATTGGTAGCCAATGCAGCTGAAAACAAATAAGAGCTACAGCATGTGGAATAAGATTAGCTTACCTCAACATGAATGCTGCACTATTCTTCACAACTTGGGAAAAAGAGCTAGGGCAAAATCACAGCCAGACTAAGACAGACGTTCATCCATTAAGGTCTTTATTTAATAGGTTTTTATGTTGGCAATATACCTTCTCCAAAATTGCATTAACCCATGTGAAGAAAAGTAGATTTGAAGCAAACAGCAGAAGTCTGTGCCCTTAACCAATATCCTGTGTATTTACAGAACCATTTCTTTTAATCCAATAATTTTGGTTTTAGAAGCCCAGTGAACACACTCTAGAGAGGCTGAGAAAACAGAGTCATCTTGAGTTCTGAATGTTCTGTTTTAAACTTGTACAGCTTCAAATTCTGTTAGGACAGAATTTTCGAGGAGTGCTTTTTCCTGTATTCATTCTAAAAGACACTCCCAGGTTACTGAAGAGCTCTTGAATCTCCATCTTACATAATGTCTTTATCCCTTTACCCTTCCTCTTATGCTACAAAAATAGATATCCCTGTTGAAAAGAGGAATTTGTAATTTTAAAAATGGTTAGGTTGGAGTATTCTAAAATGGCTTTGAAATTGGGACACACAGCTTGATAAAATTAGGACTAGCCTATAAAACTGATTAAAACTCCAGTCCATAATAAATGAATTTTGTATATATGCAAATCAAACAAATAAACAAATCACAAACAATTGTAACCTAAAATTTTGCTACATTAACTTGTGTAAGTCAAAATAGTTATTATCAATCTCCATTATACAGACAGAAAAACCATTTAGATTTTCCCTAGATGTCTGAAATGGATAAACTATACCTGTAGAAACATAGGGTATCAGTATAATTTTGTTGTCAAATGTCTGAATCCCTTGAAAGTGTCCCAAAACATAAGAAAAGAATAAAAATACAAGAACAAACAAAAAGGTGAGAATTACAAAATAAGCAAGTGTATAAAAAATAAACAGCCCACCAAAACACATTGGAAACATTAATCATTGCTTTGAGAACAGAAGACTCCAACCTTTTCTTAACTTTAATTTTGTCTCTTTCTGAATATTTTCTTCCCTCACTTGCATCCCTCTACCTTCAAAATATAAAACATGCTGGCATGTGCAAGGGGCAGTCACACTTAGTCAAAAGCATTTAAATTATTACCTTTGCAAGACTAATATACTCATGGCTTTCAGTTTTAACATTGTGATTGCCTTGCAGTCTTTGAAACAAAATAATAGCATTAATTGGTTATAATGATTTCCTTAGATCCTGAAACACCTCTAGAATTTATATAAAAGAGAATATTAGAAGCCCAAGAAATATTTCAGCCCAGTGACATTTTTAAAAACTGGGTTACTTCCTTTCCAAACCTAGTAAAAGTCAGCTCCACTTTAACTAGTTGTATAGCAACAAGAAAAGTAGCTTGTAATGGGAGTTTTAACCTCAGACTTGGCAGATTTCCTGGAAAATACTGAATCATGAAAGGTCTAACATTTATTTAAAAGCAAAATTCAGAGTTGACCACTAAGCTGACCCCTTCTATGTGCACAGTACTGGAAAAAAAGCTGTTCACAGTCCAATTATTTAAGGTCTGTTTGCTAGAGAAACACTACCTTTCTTGCTCTTAATAGGCAAAGTCTTCAGCATCTCTCACAAACACTACTAAGTAATCACGGCAATAGATACAAATGAGGAATAGCAGAGGCAAACATTTCATTCAAAACAGTGATCGGCTTGTAAAGTGCAAGGTCTTACAACTGATTTGGTAAACAAGGACAGTAGTGTGATCACCTATCTGGGAGCAGCAGAGATTTAAAAGCAGAATATGTAGGAAGAAAACATGGCTGTGCCAATTGTCAGGAAGCATTTTCTTTCCCTGTGGTAGAATTAATGAAAAGCATTTGTGGTACTGAAATCACCTAGGAAGATTTCTCTCCATTTTCCCTTTGAGGCTTATGTTCCAGGATTCCTCATTTCTATTCTTTTGGTTTAGCTTGCCTGATGTTTGGTTAGTGTCTGTGTTCTGTTGGTGCTAGAATATAAATTAAAATATGACAAGCACCAGATAGTATGAGCCATAGCAGAGGCCATAAAACAATATTTCAAGTTCAAATGGCAAAATGAATAACTTAATGTAAGGCAATTATCTCCTGCCTGAGATCTACATCTGATAGAACAGAATGTACACACCAATGATTGTTTATTCCTTTACTAACATGGTCAGATAGGGCTATAAACTTATTTTGACTGTGAGAAGGTTTTGTTGTTGTTGTTTTTTGTTTGTTTTTTGTTTTTTGTTTTTTTCGGTTATTTTTTTTGTTGGTTTCTGGTCTTCTTTTAAGTCACAGGATCAACCAGAAGGAAGTGGAAGTCATTTATACTCATTTTTTTAAGCCTGCTTAAACAGTGGAGACACTCAGTTGCCTGCATCTTCATAGATTTTGTAAATGTTATTGTACAGTCATTTCTTCTTCCATCACTGTTGAATCCAATTTGATTCAGACTGTCCATATGTTAAAAAAAAAAAGGTAAAAATGTAAAATGTTAGTCGTGGTAAACATACTCATTGATATGATTTAACTTATGATTTCTTTTACTGGAGAGGAGAACCAGAATAGATTAACTGGAGTTACCAGAATTTTTCAGATGCTGAAATCTCCAGCTTTTCAAAATGCAACAACTGAACTGGAAAAGCTATTTTGAGGGCAGAAAATATTCTTTATAAGATTTATTGTAATTATTAATACTAAGTAATCAAAATTGTATTTTTTAAATTATGTTGTTTCAGACTTGAGGCAATTTTGCATCTTTTCTGGCTTCCCGTCTAGAAGGTTAGTCAGCACAAAGACTTTAATATAAAAAATTTCAAACCAGTATCTTTCTCAGTGAATAGCTGGATGGCCACCTGAAACTGTGTAACAAAATTAATTATTCTTGTTTTCCTTTTACAATGATAAAGGTAATTTTCCAGCACAGCAGTGACTGCACAGTTCTGCTCTTTCTTGTATCCGTAGCAACACATCCTGTTCCCTGTTTCAGACAGTTCAGTGTAATATAAATGTACCACATCCCTTCTACAGGGGTATGTATCACCAGTTCCTTTCACCCAGTATGCAAATGCAAGAGCTGTTAAAGAGTTCATCAGCACAGTATGTCATTTAGGAGGCCAACGGGTGTCATAAGTCCAGCACATACTGTTTAGAGCGATGGTTCAACATGAAATCCATAATAAAACTTATCTCCAGGTCTTGTCTCCGATGGCCACAGCTTCATTACAAACTACTGTTTAGGACCATATTTAAAGAATCAAACAGATTTAAAAATTACTGTTTTGCTGGGGTTTATTTTGACATTTTGAAAATTATAGGGGAAAGTAATTTAAAAAACTCAGGATCAGTCACAAAAACATGAGCAAGACAAAGCTATCATTAGCTTCTAGGAAAATATGCGAAATTAGTATCTCATTCATATTAAATTTATATGAATATGCAGCATGCAAAAGGGGAGTAGAATTGATTTAAAAGACACTAAAAATATTAGATTCTTTTCATTGCTTCATAACCTACAGAGCTGTCATTTTCAGTGAGATAATTCCATCATTGTCTTAAGTGAAGAAAAACAATTTATTTTTAATTTTAGCTCAGGGATAATCTCACTGATATTCTTTGAAGAGTTAGAAAACCAAATATGGAAACTTGCAAGGTATTGCTATAGGTTATATTGCTAGCACATGAAATCAAAATGAAAACCTGCGTATTACATTAAGAGGCAAGAGTTGAAAAGGCAAAGTTTTACTTTCTTGATACTGTCAGTTCTAGGCAAATTTTGTAATTTTTTATATCTATAATATTTAGAATAAAAGCAAAGTAATTACACTGGGTTTCTCAGGTTGTAACAGTAACACTACAGCAAAACTTAACTTCCTTCATTGATATGTTTCTTGGTGTGTTTATGCTATTCAATTTTTGCCCTATCTCACAGCTCTTCATCATGGCAATCTGTGGTTCGCCTTTTCAGAGCAAAATCACTTCTGAGCATCAGATATGACTGCCATTTAGAGATGCGTTCTTTGGAAAGATGAGAGAGGAAGCCTTGAAGATTCTTGCATTTTTCTTCCCACACAATTAGGCTTCCATGAATCAGACCTATCTTCCTACACATGAGCAGAATAAAACCCTACAATGACAGTCAATTGTAAATCTCTGAAGCTGAAGATCTGTGGGGAACATCTCCCCATTGCAGAGATTGTTCATATTTATTCCTTTTCTGATAAAAAATGCAAGCTAGAACGCCTGTGTTTCAGATTATAGAACCATGTCATAAGTCTTCTTTTTTTCAACGGACCTTATATAGTTACCCAGTCAAGGTTAATTTGCTTGTGGATCTCTGAAGATGCTGTCATGGCAAAAAGACAAACCACACATGAGTTTGAAAACAGTTGTTTTAAGTATGTTCTGTAGTTGATCAGCTCAGACCAGCCACATAGCTCAGAAATTCTTTAACTACTCTAGTGATTAATCACCTTGATTCCCCAAATAAGCTAATGCAAAAAGCTGTATTTGAATAGACATCCTGGTCCTTTCATCTCTGGAAACCTATTTCCACTGTATTTCCTCCAAAAAATAAAAAATGCCTATGCAAAACAAAAACAAAACCAGAACAAAACCACAAAAAAATCCCATAGATAAAGAGAAAAAAGCCCCATAGAACAGTAATTTGGATCTTAATTACATTTTTGGCAGCTTCCCTGGCTGCTTCCAGAATCTCTTTCCCCCCACCTAAATCCATGCGTGGTTACATGAAGAAGAATCAGACAGACCTAACATAGAAGGTCTCCTGTCTGTGAGTCAAAGGCATTTTGTCAGATAGACTGATACTCTCATCAGTTGTCTGACCTGTACTTTCAAAAACTTTCTTCCACCTTAGCCCTGTAATAGGATCCAATATCAGCATGAGTCCTGACAACAGTGACCTGTCCTATCTATGAAGAATCTGAGAGACCATTTCTTCTTATTGTTACCATCACTGTTATCTGAAATCCTCACAATTATATGTGATACTTACAAAGTTAGCACTGGTATTTCCTTATCGATATGAATTAAAGGAGATGCCTCATAAAACACAATTGCCCTTGAAAGAGGGATTCTGATTATCTGGTACTTAAAAACATATTCAAGTTCCATAAGTCATCTAAACCTTCATTTGTTGCATGCTTGAAGCATAGTTTTAAAATACAGTTACAAGTATATGAAAATTCATATCATAAACAAAATTAAGAATATAAAGGAAAAAGGCCAGGCCGCAAACCTAATGAAGATGATACGACCTTTCTGTGAAACGGTGTTAAAAATGCATTCCTTTTTTGAATGATACTATCTAATTGCAATCCATTTCCTTATGGAAGAATATCCAAAGAAAGAGGATACAATAAAATACTTGCTAGATGAAGTACCTGTAACAGGAAAACAATTCTGCCGTTGCATAGACTTGAGGTAGTGGAAGAATAAACACATTCATTATCCCAATTGCATTTCATCATTAAAGAAGTTAACAAAAATGCATATTTGATGAAGCAGTAATGGAAAATATACAGAAACATTTCCACGAAAAGCAAAACCAGAAAATTAACACCTTAGTGAAAGAGTCAGACAGCTTTACAAGGAATCTTTAAAACTCTATTTAAAAGTTCTACTGATCAGTCAGCTTTTCTCTCTGTTCTAGATAAAGTTGAAAAACATACATGATTGATTAAGTATAGCTAAGAAAAACGGTAGAAAGGAACATCCATTAAAAGAGAGCAATGAAAAGACACGGATAGCTTTTCCAAGTGCTCTTTGTTCGCAGTGGATTAAATGCACTTTACCTTCTGAGACAGAAGCCAGAATACAATATCACAGAACATAAATGCTTTATGTTTTTAGAAAGTTGGGGGGAGTGGGGGGGGCGGGTTGCCACTACTGAAATGCTTTTTGTCATAAGGAACAGGCAAGCTATGTACTCACAGTGATTTTTCTGTGTAATTACATTCAGGATGGTCTCTTGACAATTATCCACTAGAGACTAAATTTAAGGAAGAAGCATCTCTGACACACTATTCATTACGGCTGCTGGTGTAGCAGTCTAAACTGGGGACGAAAGAGAAAAACAGACTCCAGAGCCTTGTTTCATCCCATGACATATTACAACAAATCTTGTCACCACAGGATTCTGTGCTACAAGGGACAATGGCAGACTACAACAAAAAGCTGTCTACAATAAAAAACTAACCACAAGGTAGTGCATAACACTAGACCATTAAAAACTGATCAAAAATTTTAAATAGTGATAATTCTTACATATCTTTTGTATATTGCAACTGTCAGTTCCTATTTGTCTTCCTCAAAAGACTTCTCAGTATTCCAAAAATATTTAGGTAAGAACTAAAAAAAAAAATCTGATGATCAAATAAATTATTGTGTCCCCCTGCACAACAAATTCAGAGAACACTGTGTTTGAGCAGACCTGTTGCGGTATACAACAACAATGTTCATTCAAGTCAAATATCAAAGGATGAACTAACAAGTGATGCAGACCCTCCTGCTGATATAAGCTGTAAATAACTTTTTTTGTGTGTATTAAGTACATATATGTGTTGTAATGGGGGATCTGAGGAAAAATGCCTCATAAGTATTCATTACGCCAACTTGCACAAGCCATAGAAATATCTAAAACTTTGCATAGCATCTTTTTCTTATTACTTCTTATATGATAACAAGCTGCTATTGGGACATTAGAGAGGATGAGCTTACACCTGAAGAGTTAGATGTCTTACTGCAATTCACTATTTGGAGAATTAGCATTCAGCTCTTAAAGATGCATTTTAGGCTTCCTACAGATAGGAAAAAAGGTCTCACAGTTGTAATGGTAAAAAGAATAGATAGTATGTTTGTATGATCATTGTGGAAGGGATAAAGAGTAATAATATAAACAGTAGTTAGATCCATGATGTATTTATGGGTCATAGAGAATGGTATTTCTATTGGAGATGAGTTCATTCTTCTGTAGAGTTCACTGGAGAGTATTCTAAAGGAGAAAATTGTCCTGATATTTTCTCAAGGAATCAAATTTATTGCGAATTATTTCAAAGAATCAATTAATATTAAGGGAACAAATCAGCCCACTTACAGAACCAACAGCAAAGTGAGATACAATGTTTGCTTAATGAAGATAGCAGAAAGAAAATCTTAAGAGTAATGTTCATTATGCATTTTCTGCTACAGTGACAATATATCACAGGCAAGACTACTGATGTGTATGATGTGCTATGGACAGACTTCCTGAAATCACTGCATTTTTTGCACAATTCTAAGAAAAATGATGCTATTTATGAAACAGAATGAAAGACAGCACGTTCATCTTTCATCCATGCAGCATGAAATTTGCTGTAGATATCTGAAGCAGGGATGTGAGGACTGGGGTTCTGGAACTGACCTTTACACATCCATCAAATGTGTGGTATGAGTATGACTTCATGGTGTTGAATGCTCGTTTCTTATGAGCTCCTTTTGTCTTTCTCTTATGACAAGGGAGTTCCATGGCCTCGTTTCCAGCCAAATATGACGTGAGAAGAAATGAGTATAACAAGCCCCAGCAAGCAGGGATAGAGTGTAATCAGCAACAACCAACAGGTGAAGTATCTGCAAAGGTATGCAGAAAAATCATCAGGGACCATCTTTATGGTGATCTCTGGCCACACCTGGCTATAAAACTAACAGTGGTAGAAAGTGTGCAGGTGTCCAACACCACACAGGAGAAGTATACCCAGAGAGAGGAATGGTAACACACAGAAGCTAAGCTGTTGCCCAAGCCAAGACTGGTCTGAGGGAGGGCCACATTCCCTGAAGCTCAGTTGTACCACCTAGTCAGAGTGGGAATTGGGGAAGGTCTAAGTTGATGATATGTGCCAGTGTATGAATGTGAATGAGACAGTCTCCCTGACATCACCTTTTACCCACTTGGTCTACCTTATAAATCAACAGTGCCATATTGTTTGGTTTGCATCACCTCTTTTTGCACTGTCTTCACTAAAATTCCACATCATCACTAAAACTCAGCCAAATTAAAATGGCCCCTACTAGACCCAGGCTGCTCTGGAGTTTTCCATTAAACAAAATCACAGAATCCTTAAGGTTGGAAGAGACCTTCAATATCATCTAGTCCAACCACCAACCCAGCACCATTACAATCACCCCTAAACCGTATCCCCAAGTGCCACAACCAGACACCTTTTGAACACTTCCAGAGATGGTGACTCTACCACCTTCCTATGCAAATTATTCCAGTGCCTAAGCACTCTTTCAGTGAATTTTTTTTCTAATATCTAATCTGAACCTCCCCTAATGCAACTTAGGGCCATTTCTTCTCAGCCTTTCACTTCAGACTTGGTGGCAGAGACTGACCCTCACCTTGCTACAACCTCTTTTAGGTAGCTGTAGAGAGTGATGAGGTTCCCCCCGACCTTCCTCTTCTCAAGACTACACAAACCAAGATCCCCAAGTCAGGATCCCAAAACTTACCATTGGGAGTCCCAAAACTGGACACAGGATTTGAGGTGTGGCCTCACCAGTGCCAAGTACAGGGGGACAATCCCTGCCCTGGTCCTGCTGGCCACACTGTTGCTGGTACAGGCCAGGATGCCATTGGACTTCTTGGCCACCTGGGCACACCCTGGCTCATGTTCAGCTGCTGTCACCAGCACGCCCAGGTCCTTTTCCTGTGGGCAGCTTTGCAGCCACTCTGCCCCAGCCTGTGGCGGTGCCTGGGGTTGTTGTGATCCAAGAGCAGGACCTGGCACCGGGCCTTGTTGAACCTCACACCATTGGCCTCAGCCCATGATCCAGCCTGTCCAGATCCCTCTGCAGAGCCCTCCTGCCCTCCAGCAGATCAGCACTCCCACCCAGCTTGGTGTCATCTATGAATTGATTGAGCGTGCACTTGATCCCCACATCCATATCATTGATATAGTTGTCAAAAAGGACTGGTACCAGCACTGAGACCTTGGGAACGCCACAAGTGACCAGCCACCAGCTGGACTTAGTTCCATTAGCCAACACAAACGTATTGATCTATGTTCATAAGTAAACTAGGCAGCCCCGAGTTTGGAGATAAAATCCTGTCTAGCCTCTACATATTTGCTTTCGTTGTGTTACTGTACACTATTATATTAGTCATGCAAGTAATCTCAGAGATCTACGACAGGTCTGGAAGAAAAAAAAGTCTACTTTGTGTTTTGTTAGCCAAATATACAGTAATAAAACTTCATCCCAATTTCCTCCACTTCTTATTCATAATAAGGCCTGTGTTTATGCTGTTGCAGTGCCTTTAGTATTCTCCAAAAAGTTCATGTGTTATAGAGGAAAGAAAACTGTGAACAAATGGTGGTAAAGTAAGTTGACATCTAAAGAGATGGGAAACATTAACTAAGCGCTGTTCATGGCAACAAGTAAAAGTGGCCATCAGCTCATATCAGCTTGTATGGGAAGTAAGAAATGCATTCTCAAGCTTCCACGCATTTTCCACAGTCTACATTGTTGCAGTGGTCAAGGCCACCACAGAGATGACCAAGGAGCCACAAAGCCCTAGAACAGCAGAGGTATGCTGGTTGGCAGGTGACAGTATAGAAAAGCCTCATGGTTAGGGTGACTTCCCATAGGCCTCTGTTTTGTTACGTAGATTATTCTTCGATAGCTGGCCCATTGGTCCTCCACCCCTTTTTCCCTATTTAGTCCCAGTTCCAGAATGTTCGCCTCTCCTCAACACCCCATTGGACTTGTACCCTATTTCCTCCCTTTGTGTTCTTCCACTGGTTTATGTACCCTGGCCCCGCCTAAGCTCCTCCCCAAAGTCCTAACTCCATTGGTTCCTGGCCTTTCCTCCGACCCTTCTCCTCCCCATACTTAATCCCTGGACCCTCTGTTATCTGTGCTCTTTGTCCCTGGATCCCTTCGTGATCAGAATAAACCCTGTTCATGGAACTCTATATAAAGAGCCCCTCCAACTTCTTTGTCTCTAGCATTACCTGCTTCACTGCTTGTGTTTGTATGCCTTCACCCACCCGGGTGCTGAGCGAGGGCACAAGAGCTACCTTTGCTCTGCCCTAAGTGGACTCCTTGTGGGATGCTCAGGGATTGGCTGCACCGCCTCAGCATCTGATTCACGAGCACGAGCGTGGCACTACATTAAATAAAGAGAAGATTTTCTTGAATGACGAATCATCTCCTCTTTGGAAGCCCCGAGTGTTTATACCATGCAGATGTTTGCACAGCATACAAAATCCTAAATGAAGTCTGAGAAAGTCATTTTACTTATTCTGGGAAGGTCAATACTGTCAAATTTCCCGCACATTCACATGTCGGAGGAAAATAACTTTCAGGGATGGGACTATGCAATTACACGAATTTATTGTTTAAAATAACAAACGCATCAGTCGAGGTGTGAGATTTTACAATACCTCCGAGTAATGGCAACTAGTCACAAGATTTAGGGTTACATCGTAATTTATAACTTTCTAATCCAATAGACACTTAAAACGACACTTTGTTTTGGATTTATGACCTATCACCTATGGCACTTCTCACTGCAATGCAGCTATGTCTTCACCAATAACTGCTCATGTCATGTACACACAGACGTCTCTATTATACCATCTACATTCTTAACTTAAACTATATAAAATCATACTATTATATTTTAAAACCCTCCACCAGAACACACAGTGTACAATTTTACTTACAATTATAGGAACACAGGCTTGTAATCTTTTTACTTAAAATCTATAAATCTCTGTCAATTAAGCCAGACCTGGTCTCTTCTAGGGTTGTAAATCAAAGCCTCCTTTAATTGCAGGAGTTTCTACTCCTCTGTCTCCCACACAATACCCATGACTATTTCCTGTGAAATCTATGACTGTTTCAGTCAACTTTCTCACTGAAAAATAAAAATGATAATTTAATTCTACTGAAAAAAGTCTCCCAAATTGGTATGCCATTACTTCTTTGACTCCATACACACAGATATCAAAAAGGTAAAATACACTACAAGTTTCAGTCAGATGATCCAAAATCAATCTTCTGCAGTTATAAGTTTAAAATAAAAACTGACTTCTTTGTTTTTATTTTCTTAAAATGTTCCTGAAGTTGAGATTTATGCTTTCATGATAATTTTGTCTTATGATATGAAGTATTGTTGGGCCCAGAATGTCATTTAGAAATAGTGTGTTCTCAAGTATCACAGGGAACTCTTACTGCTGTCGATGAGCTGTGAGCAGGGCGTAGGAAATCAAATTAAGAACCTGAAATTTGTCAGAGACTGAAAATAGTTCAAGCCTCAAACATTGATATAAAGCTTTGCTCATTATAAAGAAGCTACAACCAAAGAAGCCTCCATGAAGAGTGGGACTTTGAACTGAAAGTCGAACTGTTGATTAGATAAAGGGACACGCATTGTTTAATCATTTCAGGCTGAGGGAAAGGAATGCATCCACAAAAGGCCAAAGCCAGCAGCTGCAGCTATCCCCGGCTGAGTTTGGGGCGGGAGGAGAGCACAGCTCACAGAAGCCAGGTTTACACAGACTCCTCCCAACCGAGGGGGGAGGAGGAGGTTTTGGGTGCATGGCGCAACCTCTGGTGAGAGGCAGTGAGCACCCATCCTCCAATTACACAAACTGGCCCAGCTGTGGAACCCCCAACCCCACGGCCACATGCACAGGACGTTCACGTGAGAGGCTTGGCCCCACAGGGCTGCACGGGATGCAACAGACCCAGAGTCTGCCGTGAGAGACTGACCCCACCCCAGGGGGACATGGCCGGACGTGCCCACCCAGCCTGAGCATGTACACCCTTGGGACTCTGTGCCTTCTGGGGGCACCTTCGCCACCGAGAGACCAGCTGGAGAGGATCAACGAACAACATTGGGATCCACGGAGTGGTGATACTTTCCTTATTCTGTCCCTGTCGCTCTTTCTGTCCCCACCACCTATTTTCTACTTCTTTCCTTCTTTCTCTCTTGCTCTCTTTTTTTTTTCTCTCTCTCTCTCTCTCTCATATTTACCATCAAATAAAACCCTTACTACTGTCACTGGCATATGGTCTTGTTTGCCCCTTAATTCAGGCAGAGGCATTTCTAAGAACCTTAAAACTGGATCATAACACCCCTCCAGCTATTCATTTAAAAAATACCTTATTTTGCTTCTGTGGTTTGTGATGCTGCCTATGAGGGTGGGATGCATCTCCCTAAAAGATCTAAGGTCATCAGAATCATTGAAAAACTAGAAACACAGTAATGCCTAAGGACTAAGAAGTCCCCTAAAGCAAAGACTGACAAATAAAATGGGATTTATAGAGAAGAGAAGGTTCCAGGAGACCTTGCTGCCTTCCAGAACCTACAAGAGATCTGGAGAAAGAACTTTTTTTTTTTTTTTTTACAAGATCATGTAGTGATAGAACAAAGTGATAGAACAAAGGGTAATGGCTTTAAATCGAATGAGAGTAGGTTTAGTTTAGAGATGTGAGAAGAAACTGTTCACTGTGAGGGTGGCAGGACACTGGCACAGATTGCCCAGAGAAGTAGTGTATGCCTCATCCACGTATTAGTTCAAGGCCAGGTTGGATAGGGCCCTGAGCAACCTGGTCTAGTGGAAGGTATCCCTGTCTATGGCAGGAGGGTTGGAACTAGATGGTCTTTAAGATCTCTTCCAACCCAAACCATTCTATGATTTAATCTCTCAGTAAGAACAGACTGATTGAGGTCAGGACTGATGAGACTCACAGACCAAAAAGCAGTAAAGCACAATCATCAGACAAACATATATTTTGAGTGAAAGATATTAAGCCTAAGTATTAGTTCTTTGAAAACATGTAAAAAAGGAAAAAAATCACAGCATTGAAAACAATATATTGCTAACAGTGGAGTGTATGTAACTTACAGTAAACATACAGAAAGGCCCAAATTAAGGGAAGTCTGAATCAGAACAAAATCACTACATGTCAGAAATGATTATGGAATGAAAAAAACCCCAAATCTTTGGAAAATCTGAAGGAATGTAAGAAAAGTTCCATCTGACCACAAAAATACTGAGGAAAATACTTCTAAGAATAAAAAAATCTTCTCAAATATTTTCATATCCTAAGTAGGTTTTAAGTTATAAGTATGCCTGGAAAGAAGAACAGAACTGCTTTGACCTTCTAAATCAGTGTGTTGCTGCTTTACCCTAAGGCGTTCATTTTTTTTTAATGGCTTCATATACTTTTGACACCAAGAATTAAGATCTTTATTTTTCATTGCTTGTTGAGATATTATTTTAATTACAACTAGGAGATTTAGGTTAGGCAATGGGAAGAATTTCTTTGCAGGAAGGGTTTAGGTATTGGAATGGGCTGCCTTGGGAGGAGGTGGTGGAGTCACCATCTTAGGAGCATTTAAGGAAAGACTGGATGTGGCACTCAGTGCCATGGTCTGGTTGACATGGTGGTGTTTGGTCATAGGGTGGACTCAATGATCTCGGAGGTCTTTTCCACCCCAATTGGTTCTGTGACTCTGTGATTGGTGGATCTTTCCATTTACAAGGAGACTAATCATCCTGAACTTGGAAGGACAACATACTATTTAAAAGAAAAACAACAAAGCTGCATTTACTGCTGCATGGGGAGGACTCTGAATTCTTTATCAAAGTGTAGGGGTACAGTGTTTGTTTGCTCAATTTGCCAGAGGAAGGGTGACCTGCTTGCTCCACATTTTATGGTGACATGGTAACTTCTAAGAAAAGAAGAGCTCAACAAAATATAAGATTGCTTCTCACTGCTTTGGAGTGAAATAAACAGTTGCTCTGGACAAACAGGTTCATACCAAACAGGCAAATTCATGACCTCTGTTCATCCAAAAACCAATTCATGTTTTTACTGAAGACATAAAGATCTGGATTCAGCAGATCCTGTTCTGAACAATAATCTTTATATTAACCTTCTACCACAAGCAAATTCATCTCACCTAATACTGGCACATATATTTGCATTTATATTGGTTGTTAAGTTTTCTTTACTGTTACTAAGGCAAGGCAGGGACAACTGTAATGTGATTCCTCCTATTTCTCATAGACACTTGTCTCAGGGTATAGTGATTCCCATCCTAGACATACCTGTCTCTCCCTCCATTAGGTATTGAGGGAACTCAGAAAGCTAGATTAGACTGACTGAGGTCTGGTGAGATCATCATCAGGTATGGATTAGTGAATCAGGGACCACCCAAGTGGTGTGTGTTTCAACAACTAATTAAAAAACTGGTGACTATTTATCCCATGCCATATTTTGTTGAAGATTCTAGCAGAAACAGGAAGCTCTAGCAAATGACAGAAAGTGGTAGAATTGATAATAATACTGGTATATTTTGAATTCTGTGTGCTGGAAATTGTTGCCAAACTACACAATTATTTTTGCACCAGACCTTCAGAATATAATTTTGCTAGGAGACATCTGTCCATGAGAGCTAACACCTCCTTCTTCTTCAGTGCAGATACACTCAATCACTTTGCTTGCTTTTTCAGAATTTATTTTATTTTGTACTGAAACTTGACTTTATATTACTAGTAAATACATCAGAAATGAATGCTTTACACATAAGAGGTTCTGTACCTAAAAAGAATCATAGTCTTACAAAATATGTAACAAGAAAATGAAAATTAAGGGCATTTGATTCTTTCAATATGAAGATATAGAAAAGCTATTTTCTGTTCACTTATCCATAATCCGATACTAGCAGTAATAACTGTATGAACATTCTCCAATTTTAAGTAACAAGGACCTGATCTCAATTTTTTTTCTCTAAGCGTCATTGTAAAATGTCATGACTAAGTCATAAATAATAGATCTGAAAAGATTCTTCCAGCTATCCACTTTCTAATTGTCTGAGTTTCATAATTACTATGTAGAATTTCACATGAGAGCCCTGGAAGAAATTCTGAATGAACAGTCTAGAAAAGCTGCTGCAGGCAATCACTGCTACACTTTCTGTATTTTCCAGTTAGTAAAATGAAGGATTTTAATCTTAAAATGACAGTGTACTGCATATCTTCATAAATATGCCTCCATACAATCACAAAGATTCTTGATTTTTTCTGAACTGAGAGGGTATAACCATATAGTCAGTGATTGAATAATGGACACAGACTGGCAGGGAATTTGAATCATTTATTCAAAGGAATGAGCCAGTTTTATACACTTTTCTAAGGCACAGCATTTCCTTATATGGCGTGACCTATCCTGTGTTGGCACATCAGCCACACTCTTTCTCAATGTCCTTCTATGGGGTGGTCACTCGCTGTTCACTTGTCTGTCAGCTCCCCGCAGGTTCCTCTCCATAGGGCTCTGCCCTGTGACACCTCCTCCACCCAGGGTCTGGTGGAGGCAAGCCTCTGTGTGCCGCCATGTGCTCCTTTGTGTTGCCATGGGCCTCTGCAGGCAGGTTTTACAGCTCACAGCCCAATTCTCTCTTATAATTCCCCATACCATATCATTTCACAAACAGAATTACATTTGGTGTTGGGGGTCTTTTGTATTTCTGTCACTTCTGTGTAATGGAGATGGACAAATATACAAATATGACTCATGACTTGCACAGTAAAGGAAGGCCTTAGCCAAAAGTTAAACAAATCCTAACCAAAAAATTACACAGGACTCCCCTGGTTATGCAAGAGGGAAAAGGAACAAAGTTTTATTAGTTTATCTAAAACATAGTATAAGGAAAAACAAAGAAATTCTGAAGAATTATTCCTGTTGCTAAGTCACAGAGAATAAATGAGCAGACCAACTAGTAATGTCAGAGATCTCTAATTAGCACCTTCAGTGGTTTAACCCCAGCTGACAACTATGTTCCACATGGCACCACCTCACTCCTCCTCCCTTCTCCCCTTCTCCGCCCCCTGGAGGGATGGAGAGGAAAATTGGGAAAAGTAACCTGAAGGTTGAGATAAGAATAGTTTAAGAATTGAAATAATAATAATAATAGTAATAGTAGTAGTAGCAGTAGTAGTAGTAGTAGTAGTAGTAGTAGTAGTAGTAGTAGAGAGATAGTGGAATATGACAAACAAGTGATGCACAATGCAGTTGCTCACCATCTGCTCACCAATGCTGCCCCCAAGGAACAATTGGTCCCTTCCAGCCAACTGTCCCCAATTTGTATACTGAACAGGATGTTCTGTGGTATGGAATAATCTTTTGGCCAGTTCATGTCAGTTGTTCTGATTATGGTCCTTCCCAGCTTCTCATGCACCTGCTCAGTGGGAGAGCAAGAGACACCAAAAAGTCCTTAACTTTGGATAAGCACTATTTAACAACAACTGAATCATCAGTGTGTGCTGGGGTTTGGGAGTTCCCCCTCTGTTCTCTTTTTGTCACTTGAGGAATTTTCCCCATATATGTTGCCGGGGCGACAAACTGCTGGGTGCCTGAGAGGAACAAAGGATCTGGGCAGGAGGGAGGAGCCCAGGGGGTCTACACGCTTTCACCTGGGTGTGTGGGCTGGTGTGTGTTCTCGGGGTTTGGATGGGGGAGAGGGGCTGCCATCCTTGTGGAGGGATCTTGTCTGCTGCACGCTTCTGCTTTTGGCTTCCTTCCTTCTACTGTGAGTGGAGCCTGCTCACTGGAGCGGCTGTTGCACTGGGACCCGATTTAACACCCCACCTTACTAAGACAGGGACTTGTTCACCATCTGCTCAGGTGCCTCAGAAGAAAACCCTGGGATATTCCTAAGCCCGCCTTCCCTGCCCCGCTGGGAGCCGGGCTGCGGCCGCCCTGCCCCCGCCGTTGCTTGGAGCCTTCGCTGCTGTGTAGCCCCGCACGCCCTGCCTGCCCGGACCTCCGGGGGTCCTCACCGCGGCTCCGGAGTCCGATCCATCTCGTCTGCCACCCGGGATTTGTGCTCGTCCCTGCCGTTCCAGCCTGCTGTTCCCGAGGGTCCGGCCGGACACCGGAATCGGTTGCCCAGGGGTTTGTGAAGCCTTTGTCCCATCCCTTCCCGGGATCCCAGGCCGCCGGTGCCGCGTGCTCCCCGAGCTCGCTCCGGAGCGCCCCCTGCAGCCGCGGGGGAACCATCGCACCTGCCCTGCTCACCGGGAGCCGCCAGCGCCCCTGCCGGCTGCGAGCGGAACTGCACCCGAGGGGAAAGGGCCCGACAGCCGAGAGGGCTGGGGCTGGGTTTGTGCTTCTGTCTGCTGTTACTGCCGCAGTTATTGCTGTTTGTTTGCCTTGTTATACACACAGAGATATATAATAGTAAAGAACTGTTATTCCTATTTCCCACATCTTTGCCTAAAAGCCCTTGATTTCAAAATTATAATAACTCAGAAGGAAAGGGGTTTACATCTGCCACTTCAAGGGAGGCTTCTGCCTTCCTTAGCAGACACCTGTCTTTCAAACGAAGACAATTATGTGCTCCCCTTTCTCAAAAACCTCCCATGCTTTGTTGCCCCACATGATGTCATCAATGTACGACAAGTGTTCTGGAGCCTCACCCTTTTCAAGTGCAGTCTGGATCAATCTGTAGCAAATCCACAGCAGGCAGGGCTGTGTTTCTACCCCTGGGGCAGTTCCAGGTGTACTGGATGTCCCCCCAGGTGAACAGAAATTGTAGCCTGCACTCTGCTGCTAAAGGAAAAGAGAAAAACGCATTAGTCATGCTGATGGCGGCACCACTCTGCTGCCTTGGAGTCCAGTTCATACTGAAGTTGCAGCATGCTGGGTACAGCAGCACTCAGTGGTGGTGTGACTTCATTCAGACCACAATAGTCCACTGTCAGTTTCCACTCTCCATCAGATTTACACATTGGCCATACAGGACTGTTAAAGGTTGAGTGAATCTTGGTGACCACTCCCTGACTCTCAAGCTCACAAATCATCTCATGGATGGGTATCACAGAATCTTGGTCAGCACAGCACTGCCAATGGTGCACTGTGATAGCAACCAGTACCTGTTGTTCTTCTACCCTCAGCAGTCCCACAGCAGAAAGGTCCTCTGGCACACCAGGCAAAGTATTCAGCTGTCTAATTTCTTCTGTATCCACACCAGCTATCCCAAAACCCCAAAAATGCCCTTTTGGGTCTTTGAAACACCCTCTGCTGAGGTAATCTATGCCAAGGATGCACAGGAACTTTGGGTCCATCACAATGAGGTGTTTTTGACATTCATTCCTAGTTGGGGTCACTTCAGCTTCCAGTACAGTTAGCTGTTGGGATCCCCCTGTCACCCCAGAAATACAGATTGATTCTGCTACCATGTATCTTCATGGTATCAGGGTATATTGTGCCATCAGATCCACATAGTCCAATAGATCCAATTGCCTCTCCTGGCTGGAGGCAAGGCCTGTCTAGTTCTGGTCCTAGTACTTGTTGCTCTTGTCTGGTAAATATGAATTGGAGATCCCTTCAAGAAGATCAGAAGCAACATTAGCCCTTCTATTCTGTCTGAGAACTTGCCCACTGGACACTGGATCAGCTTTTATCCTTGAAGAATTTCCTGTGATGGTTGTTTTTCCCCTCAGCTAATGTACCTGTGCTGCTGGGGCTCAGGTGGGTGGGTTTTCCATCCCACTTTGTCACATCCTCTGCATGGCCACCCAGGTAAAAACACAGGTGTGCACCTTATCTCTTGAACAGGGGAATATTTGCGCCCAATAGCAGTCTGGTCTGTACTAGCAGGGCACAGGACATTTCCTCTCTAGTTTGCTCAAGTCTTTCAACTCTCTCAGCAGTCTTGGACAGTCTCAACAGCTGAGGCACAGGTTGACAGGGAGGAAAAAACATAATCTTCACGTTACCAGAGTCAGGTAGCAATCTGAAGCACTGTTTGTTTTCTTTCTTTCAATGCCAATGAGTTGGTCTACAATAATGGCGCACTCTATACAAATTTAGGCCACATGAATTGTGTACACTGGACCTCATCTGGATCCACAGGGGGACTGCTCATTATTCAAATCCCTATAGACTATGTCCAGCACAGTTAATTCTCTCAGTTACTGGATACCTTTTTCCATGGTGTTCCACCTGCTTGGGTGCACTACTAGATCATCCTTGAGAGTACCTTTCCTTCATTCTTTACAGGAGTCACCTCCAGGGTCTGAGTTTCTGTCCTCTTCCCAGTCTCCTCATCAGTGCCCACATCCCAGGACAGGGATCCCAGCTGCCTGGCTTCACTACCAGCTGGTTTTGTATCATGGGCTGCAATATCCCAGCATTGGACCAGGCAGGTCCCCAGGGGCTCTCATGAGTGGTGGCTGAAATCTTCTTGCGCATCTCACAGCTCACCCAGGGATAGAAATGGGGTGATTATCTCTGGCCTTGCCTCTTCCTCCTGTTAGGAGGACTCTGCTTCCTCCTCATTCCTCACTGTGTGAACTGATTTGATATTGGATTTCTTCTTCTGTATAGGGGCGACTGCTACCAGCAGAGGTTGTTCCTCTGGTTCAGGTGCAGCTTGAGAGGCCACAGTGCCTGTTGGACTGCTTTCCTCCTCCTCCCCTGAGGGTGCTGCTTAGGGATAAGCAGTGTCCAGGAAACAGTAGCAGGGTCCAGCACACATAAGTTCTCCTGGCTGGAGTTGCCACAGCATTCTCCTTGCAAATATTCTGTCATTTTAACAGAGTTTCTGTAATTGGTCAGGGGTGAATTTCCAAACCATTGGAGCAGAGAATTTCCCCAAAAACTGACCATTTTCTCCCACATTCCATGCCACTCATGACTACCCACCCTTGGGGCAGATCTCTGAATAACCTCCTTAGAAATCTCTTTTGTAACTCTAAACATGCTGTGGATCATGAGGAGGCCAGACTGAGGAGGCTTGGCAGACCTAACAACGTGAACATGCTTTCCTTAATATCCAAAGGGAATTCAAAATCCTCAAAAGCTGTTGTAACAGGCCTGAAGGAAGAAAAGGTGGTGAAAAGATGGGGGAAATCATTCACCCCACAGGCTGGGTACAATTATTGATGAATTTCCCAATGTAGCACCCCAGGCCAGGGCAGGAGAGCAGCACTGAATACACATCCGAAAATATCCTCATTGCCCTTGATGTTATCATGCCATAAACTGATGTCACACAGTACAGCAACAGATCAATTCTGATCACTCTCACTGCTCTGAAAGAGATCCCCATGGTGTGTACATACAGGAATATATAAAGAATTATGTACCACACCCACAGGAACAGACCAAGCAACAGTGGCTCCCTACCTAACAGAGCAAAGTTTCCTACTCGCTCTGATCAGGTGTCGTAATCCAGACCATTTGTGCCTCACAGTGGGCACCAATTAAAGGCTGTCATCATTTAGGAGTGGCACTCCCTAACTGACAGCTCCCCCTCTGCCCACAGTTGCTCTTTTTCCCTTTCTAGTGGGAGATACAAAAGGCAGAGATCACAGGTTGAAATAAAAACAATTTACTGGAAACAGCAATGAGATAGGAAAACAAAGAGTAACAGAACAATATTAATAAGAAAACTATACAAAAAGAGGATTATTTAAATGCAAAAATTGCTCACCAACCAGACCAACATGGCAAGACCTCAAGACAATGAACAAAATGGTGGACGGACCCTCTGCACACCACCTATTCCTTCCCAACCAAAATCCACACCACACTCCTCCTCAGAAGCAAGTGTCCCTCACTTTGACACCCTGCAGCAGTGACATGCATAGTATAGAACAACAACGTAGACACACCTAGGGGGCTCCAGGCTCTGCCCCCTCATGGCTAATGTGAAAATACAAGAAAAAATTAACCCAGTCCTGGCCAAAAACCAGGACACTCTACAAAAAAATAGTATGAAATATTTCACTTCTATAGTAGACTGAAACCACGCTCACAGGGTTTATGGAAGCACTTCCAGCTGATATTTTGGTCAATGACCATGTTCAATTCTCCATTCATTCATTCAATCAATTCCCTATTCACAGCTATCTGAATCATATTCTCTAGAAGATATAAACCCCTATGTCCCTTGGCTTTCATAACGTACTACCCCAGCATCAATAAATGAACAGAAAAGAGTACAACTGTCCACTGTGTAGCATACATTTGTTTTCTTTCTAGATCTCTTCTGTTTCACCCAAACACACACCAAGTATAGCTGGTTTCAAGTTGCTATCCAATTTTCAATTAAACAAATTTGTTATACAAAATAGGAAGAACAGGCCAAATACTTACTCTCTCTATTTCACGGTCAAATAATGCTGCAAAACAAATGCCTTGAAATCAAAGCTTATGTTTTAAACGAGACTGTCTAAATATTTTTATAAAACAGGGTTTCCTCTTTTATAATGGAATAAAGAATTGAATACCAACAATGGAAATTTATTTCTTCACCAAATTTCTGTCTTCCCTCCATGCATATACACTGCATGTTTCTGTATGGTTCCCCAGGAATAATAGATTGCTGGCAGATACTCAATTTTTTTAGAAAACACCATTTATTTGGGGAGGAAAAGAATACATAAGTACTGTAGTTTTGACTATGCTTGTTTGTGTAAAAAGATAAACACCTATGGCAACTCAAAATACATTATCTTCAGAAGCTCCTTTCCATTCTGTAATAACCAATACTCCTCCAAAAGGGCTACAGCACTAATTCCAGGCACTCCTAGGTGTCTTGTAATGTACCCACTACATTTCCATGAATCCCAGCAGAATAAGGCAAGAAAAGGACATCCCAGGGAGTTCTCTTGACCAGTATTTTGTCATTCATCATCAGAGCTCTCCCTTGAAAATTGCTGCAATAATTTTTCCATCAAAACATAAGTATTTTATAATGAATTTTGAGAAGAAATTAAATCTGGTTGTAACAACATTGCATGGATTTAGTGTCTGGCAGATTGAGGAAAAATCAGCCTACAGGAAAGACCGAAGACCTCAAGCCACACTATGCAAGTTTCAGACCTACTCATATCGCTGAGGCTGCGAGGCTTGAGGCTATTAACTCCAGAACACATTGGTGTCATTACAGCAAAACAACTAAAGACTCGAACTGTGTGTGACCAGTCCATTGAAATCAAACCGAATTTGCTCATTTCAAGTCAAATATAGGAATGAGCTGGTGTTAAAATGCTAATCAGATCAACCTCTCTGATGAAACTCATTCTTTCAGTATGCATCATTTGAACAGATTTATCTTACATAGCTAAATAAAGAGCTTCTTTGAAGCTCTCCACAATATACATGGAAAAATACTGGAAATCTTCTGCAGCTCTCTAAACTACTGCAATCAGTTTGCTCAGATGACATTAATTTTTGAGGCACTTCGTTCCTTTATACTGAAAACGCATTGAAAACCACATAGGGCTGCAGCTTTAATCTAGCATCCTTTATTACTATATTTGTTATTTAACTTGAATCTGTCAATAAGCTTATGATCTTACGCCAGATTTATTACCTGCCTCACAAAACTCAGTGGAGTTAGAGTAGCTCAAAACAGGTTTGATCTGGCAGAAAAATATCAGGCTTTCAATATACAGAGACAACCTTTTAGACCATGAACTCTGTTATCTCTGAAGTGAACATGGAAGACTTACTTTTCTGTCTTCTCTTCATGGCATGCAGATTAAGTTGGTGATCAAGAACACTAAAGAGTTAATAAAGGAATGTTTTTTTCAGATACAGTTTTATGAAAATCTCCTCGAGGGTGGGGTTTGTTTGGATAGGGGAGCTGGGGGGTGCTTTTCTGGTTTTTTGATTGGGCAAGAGAAACACTTGCTTATGCTTGCTAGTTTTTTTCATTCTAAAGGAAATACAAGCATATGTTTTGCCTGGACTGGTAAATCTTTGTGTCAGTTTTGCAAGGCACTTGAATATCTTTCTCTTTCTCTCTCTCTCTCTCACACACACAATTACAGTATCACATGTAACTGGGAACAAAGACTACAGGGAACAGAGTTTAATGGACTGTGATTACTGTTCTGGAACAGATTGAGTCTCTTTATAGCCTATGAGAAGATGATGTGAACTGAATTCAAACAAAGAACTGATAATGGATTTTACTGAAAGCTACACAGTTAAAAAGGACACTCTCATAATTCATAGCCATAGAAGGTACCTCAAATAAAAAAGGGATTTTAAAAACTAAGAGATGGATTACATGTAGAACAATAGATTTAAACATTTTATCTCTATATAGTACTTTACTCTCAAGAAAGGAAAATTAATAATTCTATTTACTTTTATTTTAAATATTTCCATTACTAAATAGTATTATGTTTTGTCTATCTTGCACTAATACAGTAACTGGCCCTTCTTGTTGCTCAGGCAGTTCTGTTCATGTTTCTAACATAAGCCTCTGTTATTACCAAATCAAATCAACTGTACTTCAACGAATGCTTTAAAAATAAAGCATATTTCATGTCAGCCATTCCATTTCCCTATACTTCTTACTCCAAATCAGCTACCCAGACATTTTCTTCTTCTCCCAAGATGAGGGAAGAGGTGATTTTTCATCTATTTGTAATGATTCTTCTGGACTTGTTCACAGCATGGGGGAGGGAAGCACCTCATCCCTGCATAAATACCTCCCTTTGTATCATTTCTGATGTGCTATCCTAGGTGTCTGTTTTCTTTAATCTGATATCTCTCCAAGCAGTGGAGGCTGCCTGTTTCCGAGTAAACAGCTTATGAATTTTAGAGAGTAGATGAGAAAATCGATTTAAAATACATTAACTATAGTGTTATCTGCTTCAAATTCTACCTTTTATACAAGAAGGAAAACCCTGTTTGTAAATCAGAATAGGCCTCATTAAAATCCTTACCAAATGAGATTGAAATACTAAAACAATGCATAGAACTTGCTGTGTTGTTATTAGTAAAACTGATTAGTTAACTAGTAAAAATCACCAAACATCTCACTTTCTGATTTCTGAGACACATTTTCAAATGCCATTTCAATAATGTCTGTCTTAAGAACTGATCCAGTATTAAAACTGGGCCCCAAATCTAGCCCAAATAGATGAATCTTCATGGTCTTTTTTCACTGTATTAAAGAGGATTAGTTCTGCATATGAACAATCATTTCTGTACCTCTAATTACATTGTACAAGTATTTTAAAAATGAAATACTGTCAAGTTTGTAATAAGCAAGCTCAAGCTGAAGTTTTTGTAATAGGTAATTTTCTTCTAACTTTGAATCCTCCCACCAGACACCCACATTGTTCTCGTCTTTTTGTACTGCCTGTGCTACAGACATCTCCACTAGAAAAGACTCAAACAATTACCTAATGGTGCAGAGCTATCATGACAGCGCTTGCTGCTGTGCACCCCATTTCAATGAGAATGTGTTTTGTATGACTCAGAATGAATCAGACTGAGGAAAGAGAACTGCAGTCCCCAAAATAATAAACAGCAGCATACAATTTGGAAGATCTTATGCTGCTTAATCATCACTGCCCCACAATTAATTGCCTTGTACATTATATATTGCATACCTAAATAGGACACACTTGAGGATGTATGACCATGTTTATAATGAGTTGCACAAATATTAATCAAGGCCCTTTGTTGAAAATATCAAGCCCTAATCAATCATAAACAGGTACTGATATAATTCTAGATGCCTTAGCAAAAGACATCAAGACATTAAGATTTGCCATTGCCATACCCATGCTTCTGTCCCCACAAGCCAGACCCATGCTGTGAAAGCACCTGTGAAAGGGGTGCAAATCACTTAGGAGGCTGAAAACCCCTTCTTCCAACTATCCAACACATCAACATGATGAGTTGTGGACTCAAGATTCTCTAGAGTGGAGAATGTTTATTCATACAGCCCTTTCACACAGTCAGACTCAAAGCTAACAGAATGCTGAATGTTTTTAGAGGATCAACAACTGTCTACCAAAGTCCTCCAAACAAACAGCAAGATTGCTTCTTATTTAACATAGCCCAGCTGCCAGGTCTTCACAGCAAAGCCACACACATGTTATGAGACACCTAACAACTCCCATCCTTAGCCATGTGTGTGTAGTTGGGGCACTGCCCTTGGGAAGAGATGGGTACTGGCAGACCCCTACCTCTGCAGACCTCACGTGAATCTTCTCTGCAGAAGTACACAACTTACAGACAGTGCTACACCAGAACTTGGCTCTACCCAGTAATCAGAGCTGTGTAACTTTTCACATGCTCCCCAAACTGGGTCAGATTCATTTTCTAGAATGGTTATGTCAAATTCTGTGTAAGATACACACTCCGAAGGTATGTCTTAGCCTAGCCAAAGCTTCTACTGAGTCCCCCAGCTGATGAGTGCTGCTCTCTCACTCTTGGTCGGAACCCCACTACCACCTCTTGAGCACAGATCCTTGACAGCTGCTTTTAATAAAGAAAATCATATTCTCTTTCTTCATAAAAACAGAAAGGAACAAACTCTTTATTAAAAAACTATCGGCATAGAGTACTTTCAGTAGAAAAGAAAATTAAAAGCTCTCTTAAAGAATACAAACGACAATAAAATTACTGCGTTTCCAAATCATGTTTCTTTTTTTCACTCCCTAATCCTTCATTATTTACTTTCTTGTTTGGTTTGCCTAGCTTTTTTCTTCATATATTGATGCTTCTAAGATCAATGGCTATATAGTCTGCTTCCTCCTACATTTATGTAGACTTCTTTTATTCCATTATTTTCATAATGTCTCTTATTTTCCTGTATTTTTAGACAAAGAGTTTTTGTAGATCAAATTTTAACAATCCACCGTGAAGAGCAATTATCCTCAGTAAAGTCACCAAGTCCAGTTCCTTCACTTTTAGGAAGAGGTCCAATATTTAAAATCACTGCACACAATCAAAAGTCCTTGAGCTGTCCTGTACTGCACCATCTCATGGTCAACTGCATTTGTTTAAAAGACCTTAAAGTACAGCAGTACTCCCTAACTTTTCAGAACAGGATTGCATTTCCTGAGGCAGTGTCTCACTGAGGGGTGTCTCAGCTGCATAGCTTTCCTGAAAACATTTATTTGTGTTTTCAGTTCATTACCTTTGGCCATGAAAAACATGACTATTTCTTAAATCCCTAGGGCTGTAATCTCAGGAACCGCTTCCCCAAGGGATTTCAGCTTTCTCCACAGGACAAAAGGAAGCCAGGGGCATGTTTCTTTGCCAGTTTTATTCCAACATTTATTTAATGTTAACAATGTATATGTCAGCACTTTTTTTACTTTCAAAGGTGGAAATACTGACTATACAGGATAAATTATCTCAGCAGTCAGTAACTATGACTGCTTCTCATTTATACTCTCTTCAGCAACTTTCTCTTCCATCACAGAGGACTGCCTACTGGTTTTGGTTTCCTATCTAGCTTCTATTCTGTACTTCCTTACAAGATAAGAGAAAAGACCTCTAGGACCCTCCCAGATAGATCAATAATGACTCAGAGGCCCCACTCAGAGGCTATATTACTAATCTCTACAACACTCTCTCCCTATGGAAAACAAAAGAGGATATTGGAAGGAACTGTATCCTTCCAGGTATCCAGGTATCCAGGTATCTTAACTTCATTTGTTCTTTTTTTCGTCCTTCACCTTTCTGTCAGGCAATCTCCGGAATATCCAAGTACCGGCTTTAGAGAGTGGTTCGGGGAGTGAAGATCTGTTTCGGCCTTTTCTTCTGCAGATCTTGACTGAGAGCACCCTGCAGCCTGCGTTGCATTAGCCTGCTTTCAGGGAGGCTCTCAGAAGCTCACTTAGGGAGAGAATTAACAGCAGGGAGGAAATGCAGACCTGGACTGGCAGTGCATTAATCCACTGGACTGTCTGAACACACAGATCCCCCTGGGCGTTCAAAACTGAACTAGTATTTGTAGTCTGGTTCCTGCATCCCCTTTGAGAATGGCCTTGAGGTCAATGCTGAAATTGTTCCGAGAAAAGAGGCTAGACACACACAGAGAAAAAAGATCTTTATTGGTATGCTTTTCATTTAAAATGAGCCAATAAATTTAAATCTCAGTAATCCCAATTATAAGATATTGAAGTGACCAAAAGCACAAACAAACCCTAGACTTTTTTGACCCATATACCCTGTCAAATCAACACTTCTGTGTGTCCAGACCCAATAACTAATACCAGAAGGAAAAGGTTTTGTATTTATTCTGTGCTAAATAAAAGATAGGTTTCATGACTGAAGGGGACTATTATCATCAGATCTATTGCTTAAGGCAGTTCACTGAACGCCCCTAGTGAACTTCCCCAGTTGAGTTGAGCACAGAACTTCTGTTTGAATCTTAGAAAGATATCCAAGTAACTAGGGAAAATGGAAATATTGTCTACCATGCAGATAGCCATAAAAAAAGAGCTGGAGAGATACAAAACTTAAAAACTACTTTCTGGGTTGAAATTTCTTATGGAATACAGCAGTGAGTTTTTATGGACAGATTTTGGCAGTAGCAGGGAATACAGGGGTGGCTCCTGTGAGAAGCTGCCAGAAGCCTCCCCCATGTCCAACTGAGCCAGTACCAGCTGGCTCCAGAACAGAGCCAAGGGTAGGCCAATCAGAGATAATAACCTGTGATAACATTATTAAAAAGGAAAAAAAGTTATTGTGCAGATGTAATTGCAGCCAAAGAAGAGTGGACTGAGAATATGTGAGAGGAACAGCTCTGTACACACCAAGGTCAGTGGAGAAGCAGGGGTAGGAGGTACTCCAGGCACCAGAGCAGAGATTCCCCTGCAGACCATGGTGAGACAGCTGTGCCCCTGCAGCCCATGGAGATCCACGGTGGAGCAGAGATCCAGCTGCAGCTCCTGGAGGAGTCCCACATCAGAGCAAGTGGATGCCTGAAAGGAGGCTGTGAACCTGTGGGAGGCCTGTGCTGGAGCAGGGTCCTGGCAGGGACCTGTGAGCTCATGAAGAGAGGAGCCCACACTGGAGCAGGTTTCCCGGTAGGACTTGTGACCCTGAGGGGGACCCACACTGGAGCAGGCTGTGCCTGAAGGACTGCACCCAGTGCAAAGGGACCCATGCTGGAGCAGTTAATGGAGAGCTGCTGCCGGTGGGATGGACTCACACTGGAGAAGTTTGTGGAGGACTGTCTCCTGTGGGAGGGACATCACATTGGAGCAGGGGAAGGCCTCCCCTCCCTGAGCAGAGGCAGGAGCAACTTGTGATGAACTGACCCTAACCCCTATTCCCTGTGTCCCTGTGCCACTGGAGGGAAGGAGGTAGAGCTGGGAAGGAGGGAGGCATGGGGGGAAGATGTTTTTAAGATTTGTTTTACTTCTTATTATTCTGATCTGATTTTGATTAGCAATAAATTCAGTTAATATCCCCAATTCAAGTCTGTTTTGCCCTTAACAGTATTCAGTGAGTGATCTGTTCTGGTCCTTATCTTAACCCATGAACCTTTGTGATATTTTCTCTCGCCTGTCCAGCTGAGTTGGGAGTGACTGAGAAGCTCTGGTGAGTGCCTGGAATCCGGCCATGGTCAACACACCACAGATAATGAGGAGCATTCCCAGGCTCTGGGGTACAGATATTTCAGATTTCTGCAAAAATATTGTCATCCACATCTTAATTCCATTTGTCCATATAACTGCTTGTTAATTTTAAAGATTTTGTTTATTTAACAGCTTAACTGTAGTTTATATTGAAGGAAACACTGTGCCATTATCTACACACAATAATGGGGAAAAGATTTATTTGTACTTTAGTAAGTAGACCAACATTAAGAATGTTGAAATATGAAGAACTACACTTGGAAAAAAACATTAACCGTGGACTAAACATACTGTCGCTCAGTAGAGTCAATTCAAAAGCAAAACTGCTGTGAAGTTAATTACTAAAGAATGGGTTTGAAAATGCACATACTTAAAATGATGAAAAAATATAATTCAGAAAGCCACAGTTCACAAAAATTTTTTACCATCTTCTTTATAAGCCTGTGAGAGACTGGTCTGTTAATGGTTAATGGCTCAAACAATTGATGCTTAACCTCTCAGGTGCAGAGGGCTGCACACCCATCATCAGAGACTCACAGAGAAAACTCCCCTCTGGAGAAGCACCTCACATGCAGCCTGAAGGTATTCACCCCTGCTGATGGGCCAAAATTGATTCAATTCCCTGATGTCAGAGGCAGCTGTAATGTCTTAGGAGGTGCTCTAAACCATCAAAGACTTCCAAAGTGTCCTGTGATCCAAATTATTACACCATCCAGTGTAAAATTCCCTGAGTTAGGGAAATTACCTTGGTGTTCCCACCTGAAAATGAGCGAATACAAACTCAGTGGATTCTTTGTTTCATGGGGTTCCCCCACCTGTGACAAATCAAGACAATGGCCATCACTTGGACAACACTGGGACCCTCACCATGGAGAAGACCAAAAGAAGCGGGCCAACAGAACCCATGAAGTGGTGATATTTTTTCTACTGAGTCTTCCTATCACTCTTTCTCTTCCCACCCTCCCACCCCACCTTTTCCTGTTTCTTCCTATCTCTCCCTCTCTCCCCCACATTTACTGTTAAATAAAAATCCATACTGACTTTGGCATATGGTCTCATTTGCACCTTAATTCAGGCAGACATTTCCCTAATAATTTTAACAACTGGATCTTAAAAAAGCTTTTAGGAGAAAATCTTATTTCACTGTTTGAACCAAAACTTCACAGTCTCTAAAACTGCCATTCATGCAAAAGGTTCAGTCTAGGGCCATGAGCCCAGTGTTTCACTTAAGATTAAATTAAGGGATACTTACAGTAGTATATATACACGAATTATTGTAAATTATGAATTTCAACCAGTAAGGGGATGATTTGATCAATTTTTCTTGCTGGGAGTAACATCAAATATAATGTGCCATGGTGCTCATTGAGATCCTGAAGACAGGAACCTTTCAGCGTCTATTTGAGTCTTGAACTGGAAGTTTCCTTGGAAGATGAAATGTTGTTTCCTTAAGGAAAAATATGGGTCTGGAGGACATTTTCCAGATACAGAAAATCTGTGAGAAACCAGATATATTTCAACATATCTAAAAATTTCCATATACAAATATCAAGTGATTGTAAGAACAAAATCCTTTTCCTAAAAACAAAATATTCCTGTTTTTCATTAAGATGCAGTTATGAACTATCCTAAATATGCTATCAACCAAGGATAAAATGTTCCTTCAACGTGATGAAAAATTGCCAATCCCAGAAAATGATAGATTGACTTATCATTGTAATGGTAATTATTAAATAAAGGTACTGTAACAGGAAACCATGTAACTTCAATTTCCTGATTTCACTATATGCTAAAATATGCTTAAAACACCCAGAATTATGCTTCCAGGTCTGCATCCAAGACAATGTTACATTGTCCCTTGCTCACAGCAGAAATGTTGATGGAGACTAAAAGTACCAAAGTACTAGGTGTGTATTTGTATCTGCTCTTAAGCTTTCTCTCAAATCCACCAAGTAAAAAAATCTTCAAACTTTAGATAATCAGATCTGGAAATACTTTAATCAAGTTAGGAATAGGCTACTGAGTTTAGCAATATCACAGATTTGAAAAACCTCTAACTCAATTTCCATCTTCCACATACAGACCTCCGAAATTTTAGATATTCTAGTTTCTCATCTAATATATTACACCAACTGCTAGGTCAGAAGGTATCCGTTTAGCTGTGCTTTTCTGAATAGTGGAAAGTCCTTTCAGCTTTTCATGTTTGCAAGTGGTTTTGTTCATCAGTTTGAGAGGCAAGTATGCAGCTTGTAGGGATGTTCATCTGTTTTTATAGTCCTAAACAGCAACACAGAAAATAGGAATATACTTCTCGCTGCTTCATTGTGGACACAGATCACAGTTCACCTTTACTGAAGCTTTTTGGTCTCCAGAGGTGAGTATGTGCAAAACTGAGCGCTGAAGAAGAATCTGGTCCTGTCATGGTCCCAGGGGCCACAGAAGCTACTGCTGTGCAAATGCCTGCAAGTTATACCTTGAAAGAACATTTAGGAGTTAAACGGGATGAACTCCAGTGTTCCATGCATCCTTTGCCTTCTATGAGTTTCCCTTTGTAAAGAACATTTAATTCGTAATCTGTATTTAAGATTTATAGACAGAAAGTACTACCATTATTGTTCATTCTCACATATACATATAGTGGCTATAAAACTGTACTTTGTAAAGTCAGCATCAAGCCTCAGCATTTGTGATATTAATTCAGGTTTTCCTGCCAAGAATCAGCCCTCATCTCAATATCTATTTAATGTTAAAGAAGACAAAAAGGATTCAAAATTTGCATACTGAAATATTTTTCCTTCTGATTTCCAGTACATGGTCATGCCATGTATGACCAAGGGAAATTGTTTGAAGATTATGTCTTAACAATAACCAGAAACATCCCTGAACACTAGAATATACTTGTCTGGGCAAACTCCTAAAATACTTCCTAAAAGATCTTTGTCCTGTACCTCTTCCAAATAGGTTCATGAACATAATTTGGTAGGCAGTGTTTCAGAAACTGCTCTTAAAAGTACCCAACCATCTTTTGGAGGATAAGAGAGTTTGCTAAAGTATGTGCATAGTATTACATGCCAGTTAGTCCCAGTGCCTGGGAGAGCTTTTAATCTATTAGTCCAGAAATTGTCTTAACTTAGGTACCTAAGGGATTCTTATAATGAAGGTAGACGTAGCATCTGACATTGTTCATTTGATGGCAAATTAATTACCATTTATAGTGTTTTAAAGTGGATAGATTTTACAGCACATTTTTCCCTCCTTCTTACTTTGCAATTTGCAGATGATCCTGCTAGAAAACACGCATGTTTTCTACCAAAAACATCACTTCAGCAAAATGTCTTTGCATAAGAAAACTGCATTTCTTTGGAAGCCCAAATACCTGAAATTATTTTTTCCTTTACTGTTATAAGAAAAACTGTAAAATTCTCTTTTGACTAAAAATGTTCCATTGAGGGGGGAAAAAAAAAGACTAGAGCATATTTTTCATCATTTTTTTGTTCAAATGTTAGACTGAAACAATTATAAAGTACCTAGCAATTACATCAATTCAGAAGAAAAAAGGATCCCAAGTGTGAGTCTTGTCATAGTCAGTTGCTGTATGTTGTCATGGCCAGATGCCTCACTGCAGGTATTTGTACCAGCAGAGCTCTGGCTCACCATCAGAGAAGCTAACAGGAACCAAGGAAATGACCAGGCTGAACTTCAGCTAGCTAACCTTACTTCTGAAGAAAAGCATTGGGATTGTTAAGAATCTTACTGGACAAGCTCTGAAAGTTATAGTTCCTTCACTCAAGACTCTAAGACTATCTAGAGTGCCTATACTATGTGAGTGAAGGAAAGGGATGCCTTGCAGCTAGTAAACATTTCCAAATATTCAACAATACTATCTGACATGAGAGTTCACATGTTCTGTTCAGCTCCACATATAGTGAACACTTACAGCTCCTACTGCTCTTGAAAGAACCTGAGTACTCAGCAGGAAAACCAACATGAAGTCCTACCCTCAGTGGAGAGCCTTTCGATCAAATTCTTGCTTGTTTATCTTACAGTCAGCACATACAAATGGAAACATGCAAAACTAGTAGCCAATTTGAAAACTGAGATTGCAACTCTCTACATTTCCATTTCTCATAGTCTGAAAGCTCAGCAACAATACTGATGAATGATATTTAGTTACTTCATTACTAAATAATATTTGAATATTAAATGATGATTAAGACTGGTACAGTTGTGGAATACAAAGCTTACTCAAAACTTCCTCTTGACCAGGCCTGTATTTGTTCCACTGAATCTTTCCTTGTGGGCACAATCTTTTTTTTTTTTTCATTCACTTCTCTCCTTTTTCAAAATGTGGTATACATTTGCTGGAAGAATTTGTTTTGAAATTTTACATACCTTCACAAGAAAAGACACCTTTCTCTAAATAGATCCCAAAAGTACCTAGAGAAATCTTAATAAATCTTAACAAAAACCTAAGTGTGTTGGTATGCAAGATTATGTGAAATGAATTGGTAAACAAACAAATAATTACACAAGCTGTCAAAAAAAAAATATATAAATCCTCCAAACATTATTCCTCTCAGTACCACACTTTCAGGAGCTTACACATATGTTATTTTGGGAAGGGAGACAACAAAGCAAACTACACAAACACTCAGAAGATCTTTATTTGTGTGTACATTCCGAAATCCAAAGGAGACTTGCAGTCCTATCAATTTATGCAGACAGGGGAGGACCATGACACGTTGTAAAAGTGCTAAGTCTGCAACACAACATAACTGAAATACCCATGACCAAATTTGAAGAGTTCCTAATAATAAACATTGTATAATGGAAAGATAAGTGAGATCAGATAAAAGGATAAATACAGCTGTCACCACATATGAATGCTAAAATTCATGTAACTTCAAGAAAAAAAAAATTACAATTACCCTAACACGTATAGCCTTCACATTAGTATTGTCTACTGGGAAAAAAACCGTATCAGAATATTCTGGACATGGTCTGGCACCACAGAAAGCGTTCCTAAATATGAAATTAACTTTGTAAGCACAGCTCCGTTAACGTAAGATACCACCAGATATTAGTGAGAACAGAAAATGTAGCTTTTGAAAGATGTATTATAGCAATAAATCAACTACTCAATCAAACAAATTATAGCCCTGGATATATAATAAGACTTTAGAAATATAGGATAGGTTAAAAAAGAACAGAACGGTTAATGCCTCTCAAAGACACTAATTAAGAATCCATACACCTTGTAGGTTTCCCAGCCATGAGCACTGTCAGTCATTCGCTTGGCTTCCCTAAGCTGTCCTTTCAAATTTACCATTTCTTCTTCTGTTTAGCTGCTGGTCTCATTGAATGGTGTTCATGATCTGAATGTAGAAGGAGTAAATAAAATGACAACAGATGAAAAAGCATGTTGGATCTGATTACCTGTTAGGAGTGACAATTATCTAACAAATAGGGATACTTTGCTGCACATATTAGTATGTTTTCTAGCAAGGTTTCAAAGCGCTTTGCAAACATATTACAAGATCAAGGAACAACCAGAACTAGTAATTATTTTCTCAGTCAGAAACATTAGATCCTTCCCTTTATCAATTATTAGCAAGGATAGGCAAGAGTATCTTAGGAGATCATGATTTTCTGTACATAAAAAAACGATGCCTGTCTAAACAGACATAGTTATGATCTAAATTGTAGAGTCTCTGTCACTGAGTGCCTGACCAAAACCTCCATCTCTGATTAAATACATAATAACATACAAACACTTTAATATTTAAAATTGTCCCTTAGGTACCAGGAATAAAAAAAGCTACAGAGTTGACAATGTGATGTCTCACCTGCATTCAGTACACAGAAATTCAAGAAGGAGTCTAACAGTATCTAGATGTCATATATTCTTGCCATATAATGTCAGTGACTATAATACTTAACTGTTCTGCACTGATGCAATGCTACATCTGAGAAATCAAAAAAAAAATAAGGAAATACTACTTTTTTTATAATACTGAGTTTTCTTAAGGGTTGCCAAGGCCACCAGCTAGTTAGAACCTTTATGCAATTTACTTAATATTGCATTTCAATTGTTCCTTTTAAAAGTAAAAAGAAAAGAGTTCTTTTCAAGACATACCAGTATCTTTAAAGAACTAAAACTGAAATGATAAAACTGTAGCATGAAGCAACACGAAGAAGAAAAATAAGATGTGGTCTTGCAAACAGTGTCTTAATGACTAAAAATTAATGTAAGGGTTGCACAATCGGGCTTCACAATTATAGGTAAAACAATGTCTTATTTCCTCAAAGTATGTTAAAAGTCAACACGGATCACAGTCTCTGCATACTGTACACATAACATTACAGTTTTTTAATAAAGGTCTTCAGGAACAAAATGTATTTGCACATAGTATCTTAAATGGGGAAGTTTAAATCTTTGAGTCAATTAAAATTATAATAAGACTTTAAAAACTAAAGCCTATGAACTTGCTACAAATTCTAGAAGTGGTTAAAATAGTGAAAATGTATCTTAACTATGTCATCTAACTAGAGAAAAATTGATTCTAGTTATTTCTCAAATACCTCTTTTATTTCCAGGGTTCTAATTGAGACTATGTTCTTTGAAGAATCTGTTCACCATAAAACTAGAATGCAGCATTTTGCATAATGTCTCACAGGAAATGTTCTTGGTGCATTAATAATTTCCATCAGCAACACTTACTCTACTTCCCTTTTCACTCAAGTCATAATAAAGGGACTATGACTTGTCCTTCCTGAATTATGTTTCTTAATCCAGCTCCGAGTTTTAGAAGGATTCTCCTCTATTCCTCAAGAACTACTGTAAGTTAGCTGATACAAAACTGACTCTTACTTGATCTTTTCATTGTATCTATAGACAAAATCTTGAAAGTTTCAATGGTAGGCATTTCAGAGACTGGCAAGCTGTCAGCATATATCAAAACTTACTTATCACTTAAATATTAATTTTGCTATTACTCAACAGCTAAACAAAACCCCTTTCATTTCTGTAATGCTGTATTTCACAGCTGTGCTTATTGCAGTGACAGTACACTCAGCTCAGAGATCTTCTGCTAAATGTGATACATTATCAGAGGGAAAATCAGAATTGAAGCAATTTATTAACAGCATGTAATTAACCAGCAATCAGCGATATCTATATTTAACATTCAGCAATACAAATAAACCACAATATTAGATGCAAGCTAATAAACAACAATATTAGCGGCATATGAAATGCTTATAATATACACAAACAAAAACTACCTCCTACAACAACCCACCCAAAATGCTCGAATGACAGACACATAAACACAGTTACATGTGCATATCTTTCTCACAGAACCTCTGAATAGTTACAAGTGCACACATCTCATCTGGGCATGCTTGTTCCCCTCCTTACACATCTCCTCCTAGGGGTGTGGGTGGTCTAGCTTTCCATGGATCTGTTCAGCTCCTTACAACGTGCTGAATCACACGCTGGTGTGAAAGAACCCCATGACTTCACATATGCACATCGCAAGTGTGGGTATGTGTTGTTGCAGCCCAAACTGACAGTTCACTGGCTGGATGCAGGCACCTCACGGCATCCAACAGGGAGGATGCTCCTTCCTTAGATGGAAGCTTTAATTCCTGAAGAGCAGTTTCTCACAGTGTCAAATATCATTCCGAGTACTGCTGTTTCCAGTTTAATATCTATCCTCCTCACAAATGTCCATGCTGCTGCTTTTGTGTTTCTTTTCGGGCTGTCTCCTTCTTAGAAGAGCCAATACACATAACTATAATTCTGTTAAGCTAAAGAAACTATAGTGATCAATGTCCCAGTGAAACATTCCATGAAAACATGAATATTATGTCTTTGAACTTGAATGTGAAAAAGAAACATCTTTTCTCCATCCTTATCTTCCTCTTCCTGCACCACAGCACAGTAAGGACACCCTTACCCTTAACAAAGAATGGAATATTTCTCAGTTAGCTTTAGATGCCACCTGCGTCCTCTAACAGGTTTAAGATTTCTGCTTTAGGACAAAATAAATCACACATTTTGGCTTCTAGCTCAGATGTAAGTCTGAGCCATATAACTAAATTTATGCAAGCAAAATCTCATCCCAAATGTTTATAATGTCTTTTAAATTAATGTCTTCTAAATCAGCATGAAGCACATACTAATTTTTTTCTGAATGAGAATTCGTTAGGTTGCATTTGCAACTCTTTGTCCAGAATGAGGGAGTTATAATTTTCAAGGTTTCCTTGTCCTTTGCTGCATCTTCTTCTCCATTTTTTCTTCCTGCTCCTAACTACAATCCATCAAAATCAACTCATAACCCAAAAGGAGACCACCACTAACATATACCAATACTCTACAGGTCAGACAAATTACTGGGAGCAATGCCAGTTTACCAGTTTCTGTATTTCAACACAGTAGCTCATCCATTTGAGGCATTCTTTAAAGGTCTGCTTCTTACTACAATCTTTCAGTCACTGATGACTATGCACACTTTAAAAAAATCTCTTGGTGTGTTATTTTTGCAGGTTGTCTACTGAGAAGTCTTTTTCAGCCAAACCTTGAGAATTGTTTGATTATGTAATGGAAAGGAAAGCTGGGAGAACTGCAATACCTGCCTACGGATGGGTAGTATGTTTCCAAGTACTTGAAAAAAGAAATTCCCACATAGACTTTAGTGAGTATGAGTTTGATGGTAAAGGAATTTAACACCTTTAAAGCCATTCAAAATTATTGTCTTCATATTAATAGATATATGTAATCAAATATAAGCATTTCACCTTCATTTGAATACCATTTTCCTTAAATTAGTTCTGACTTTCTGCATCCAAACAGACACAAGACTGTAGGACAGGTAATGCCAACTACCTTTATGCTCCCACATTCAATAATTCTGTTAAAATGAAAACTGCATTGAAAGGGTGTCTTTTCCCCTCAAGTCTCACATACACAGCCACAACATGAGCAAACAGTTATTTTTGTTTGTTTTCTTCCTCCAGGTAAAATTTTTTATTACTGTGCTGCTCTTTCCCACAAGATCCGTTTGTATTCACATCACATGCTGGAAAGTATAATGTGCAGTCCTGAAGGAGGGAAGCAGGAAAATGTGAATTACTGCAGCACTTACCATATTTGGCACTACTGGGTAGATATGCTCTCCTATCAATGGAAAAGAAATACACTGACGACAGTATAAAATAGGAAGTCAGTGTTCTTGGTTTTGGCACAAATACACATTGCTCACTAAAGCAAGTGGGAGATAGGAAATTAAACAAAATCTAGCAAACTAAACCAAAAAGAGAAGCAAAATAGATGCTTTTGAGGAAGAAAACATCAGAGTTGAAAACTAGAAAACAGCAGAGGTAAAGATAATATGTCCCTTCACCACTTATTCTCCTGTTTATAATCTTCACTGCTTTTGCTACAGGACTGACATACTCAAAAATTTTCAACTTTTTTAAGAATACTCCTGAAACTACAATAAGAAAAACTGTAATTCACACATAGGATAAGAAGGAATCACTCTACCTTAAATGCAATCTGATAGATTTCATGTATTTACCTGAAAAATATCTCAATATAGATTACATGCTTTTGTTGTAATTCTAGTTTAACACTACCAGATAAATCTATTATTATTTAAAATCAGCCTTGTTTCTAACATAAGGGTGATTCTAGCTCAGAGCAAAGGCTAGTGATTCATCAAGCATAGTAACCATTCTCCAAAAGATCACCCAAAATGAAAAGGGAACAATACAGCACTAAATGAGACTTTACCAAATGATCTAACCTCAAAAAATTTGTAACTTTTGGAATTCCTTAGCCAGGGATAATGTCTTTTTTTTTATTCAATAGGTATTGGTGGATGTTTCTTCTCTAAATTATCCACTATTCAGAAGGCATATAAACTGTGTAGAGTGAATTCGTGGAGTTTCTTGAAAAAGATATTACAGATCCTAAAACAAGATGAAGAGCCAAGCCTTCTTACTTGCTTTGAAAAAGATATTATAGATGAAAAGGTTATTGCAGATGCTAAAACAAGATGAAGAACAAAGCCTTCTTGCTTGCTTTAAATGAGGTTTCTGTTAGCTTCAACTGGTGTTCAACATCTTTTTTATTGGAAATTAGACTAAACAAGAAATCCTTAATGCACAACCTTCATACCATTTGGGGCTTTTTAGCCCTCTTTAACATTTCAGTAGAACAACCTTTTCTCCAGGGTAAAGAACTCTGGTTTGCCTAACTACTATTTCCATTGTAACATCACAATTTATATCATCCTTTTTACCTTTCTTTGAATTTTTTTCCAGTTTATTTGTAGTATTTTTAAGAGGAAGCAATAACAATTGTTAAGAACCAAACTCAGGTTCTTACTGTAACCAAAGACTTTGTTCCCAAGTAAAGATGGCCAGCTCAAAATCCAACATGGTGTGGGCAGAGGTGGGGATGTTTTTATGTATGTAACAATACATTTTAGATAACACTGTGTTTAGTTACATATGCCACCTCAACCTTCAATCACTGTCTCAAGGACTGCTTGTAAAGATAATCAGAGATGGTTTGTGAGTGCTAGGCATTGCTAGTCTCCTTGAAATAAGACAACTTTGTTGTGTGATAGCTTATGAATTCCAAAAATTAGTAAGTAAAACACAGTTTTTCTTGTGGGATTTCCAGAACAGTAGCCTCTGACTTTGCTGATTAATCAACTCATTCTAAAGTACTCCCATACTCACTCACATTTCACCCTGCCCCTAATTCTCTTTGGCTTCACTCCAGTGTCAAAGCTTTTGACATTCTGCCCAAAACACTGTCACTTATCTACACACACACACATTCATATCCCTTCCTCTCCTTCTTCTTTCATTTAAGGCTGCAAAAATTTCCATAAGCACTTTTATTCCTTTAATTTCAGTTCACACTCAAGGATTTGGTTTTGTCTATATCGTTTATTTCATATACACTCTATCTTCCCATTCTCTTTCATAATACTGTCTTCTATAAAAGTTTCATTTGACAGTTTACTTGTCATCTGCATGTTAAATACTTCACAAACTTTTATTTAAGAACAGATATGTTTTGCTTTTTGTGCTTGTTTTACAAATCTTGAAGAATAAGACATTAAGCCTTTAACAAAATCTCTTCCCTTATACTGTTTTTACTGTAATGTTAATACTGTGAAACTGTTTTTACTGTAATGTTAATACTGTGAAGAGGAATAAAACGTGCTACGAGATTTATCTCTCACCTGATGTAATGGGAGTTGTGTCTCCTTACTCCAAAAACTTTATAGAATGACTCAGATCAATGTCCAAGCCAGGCTTGTAGAATTTGGATGCCAAACTGAAAAAAGTTGGGGCTTAATAATCAAATAGTTTGAGAGTCTGTAGTTCCATTTGAAGTACAATTATATTCAAAAGATAGGAATCATCTGAGCAAATGCAAATGTCTAAAATGTAGATATCTGAACGAGTTTTGTAGACTCTATGGTCACAACAGAGCAATAAACACTTTCACGGTGTGCTCCATCTGACCTTTTAGAAATATGTATGAGATCAACTGAACCCTGCAGGCACTTGTTTCTCTGCTAGGAGGACAAAAGACTAGAAGACTTTCCAGACGAGGCTATCTCTGATGTCCCTTAAGCAACTGTAAGGTGAATCCACAATGAAAAGCCCGGAAGATGCCTGCAATAAAAACATCTTAAGTTGGCAGTATGAATACCACATGAAACATTTCAGCCTCAATGTCACAGACATCTGAACACTTGTTTGAAAAGCCTTTTAATAGCAACCAAACTTTTTATTACAATCTAAATTGAAGGCGCTAGTCCTTCAAATACTATGAATCTTTCTTTATTAGCAAAGAGAATTTTTTAGTAATTAGGTTCCAGAAAATTTGAAAGAAAAAACTGTTGTAATACACAGCATTTTGCATCTTAAAATCAATGCAAACAGTACTCTCTAAAACTTAGAAGGTACCTTTTTTACCATTTAGACCATCTAACTGAATTATTTTCTTCCTTATAGTTAATGGCATTTAACCCGTCTTTGTCAACATTAATATAATAATACTTAAATATAATAACAATACTTAATTTGAGTAAAAAAAAAAAAAAAAAAGTAAGGGCAAGCAGATCAGATCGGTACTGACTGAATTCTGCAGAATGCTGCGTATTATAAGCGTTTGTGTCTTTAAATCCGGATCACGAGCAGAGCATCATGATATGTTGCCACCTGGTGCAGAAGTGATGTAAAAATCCTTGCTGACTTCTGGGTGAGCAAAGGCTGCGTCACTGCAGAGGCACATCTCTGCGTGGCCCATCCCGGCAATGTCGTCAGCCACCTTGCCTGCTGACTCACGTCTCGGGAAGAAATCTGCTCAGAGGAGAGTGTCCTTCAGCCCGCGATGAAGCGGAGCAGGCAAGCACAGGGACTGCGGACCTTGTTGGAGAACGGGGAGAGAGGAAGTGATCGCTGCAGGCAAACGAGCTGAAAGCATTCGAATCAGAATGCAAATATACATGTTTGCAGCTGTCAGCACCCAACACGTTGATCCTGCCATCAGATGCTGAAGAGATGCTAAAGCATTTTGACTGCTATACAATCTCTCAAGTCAATGGGATGCTCTTGGAGAAAGGTTGAATGTCTGCTGAAATTAACCATTTCAAACATTTCCTGCACTTTATTTGCCAAAAGGGTCTGTGTTTTGTAATGGAAACATCATCCAAATAACCTGCCTGGTATTCCTTTGTGCAAAGAACCTCTTAAAAGTTGTAAAAGCAAGAACAGTGTGCAGATTTCTTAAAGATAGCAATAAACATCACAACTGTTATTTATAAATATTGCATTCTCCTTAGGAAGAGATCATTAATACAATCAAGCTTGGAAAACCTTTTACTTATTTTCAACAAGAACAGTTTATTTGCTGCCAGCTCCTACAAGAAATACAGTTTTACCTTTCTGTAAAACCCTGTATGCTGCTGCAAGGAACAATTACAAGCCCAGCATTTATTCTTCAGATACAATCTTCAATAGCATATTTCAGTGGGAAGTCCTAATGTTAGTCTTGGAAGAAGCTGATGCTTTGCCTTTTACAGTCATTCAATACTCTGGAGCACAGCGGTGTTCTATTGCCCCTGCAGGTGAATACGTCACCACAAATATGCTGTACATGTGCACCCTGTCACCGAAAGATCTCTAGGGATGTTGATCTTTTAATATCTTATGAGAAGAGATTTCACTTGTTCTTTACAGTTTAAAAGGAGAAAAACCACAAAAATATTTCCAGTGGTTTTTGGCAAAACTGTCGAGAGATCAGTTTTGGTATCACACTGGAAAAAAGATAGAAGCTTGAAAAACAGGTGAATGTATAGTTACCTAATGTACTGTAAGAGAAGCATTTTTTTCCATGTAACTGAAAATCTTTACCTAACACGTCAATAAGAAATTATAGTAGAAAAATCATCTTTGCAATTCATGAAAAATCTCTTCATAAATTCTGTCTTGATAGGTTGTCACTGATGGGGAAAAGACTGATGACTGACTGATGTCAAAATGCTTACTTGAGTGAAAAACACTCAAATGCCCTGGGGGAAACTTTTAAACATAGATGAACATGCTCACTGGGCCTTTCATATTTATAGGCTCTTCAATATTGTCTGTGTCTGTCAAGATATAAGCTGATACACCTGTAAAAAAAAAAGGAGAATATATTTTCAGATAACAGAAAATATTAGACTCCAGACTATTTTCAATCTCTCAATACTAATTACAATTCCCTTGGATCTTTTTCTGAAAAAAAATATATACTTGATATATACACTAACCATTATATAAGAGGCAGCATAGTCAGAAGATATTTTCACAAAAGAAGAGGGGGATATTAGATAGAAGATAAAGTCCTTTAACACTGAGCTGTTCAATATTCGCAAGGAAAATGTCTTTCTACAATCAACATCATCACAAGAAAAAAATGCTAGTAATTTCCAAAATACTGGGAACTGCACTGCCACATTACCCATATTGAGTACGGCTACAAGTTATTTTTTGCATAAAATAAGGATTTCAATTGTGTATGAAATACTGGTATTTTGAAAAGCGTTTCTTAATGCAGTTGGAACAAAAAATTCATTGTGAGGCTTGAAATCAGTGATCTGTCAATCATATATTTAATATTTCATTTCATGTGGTGGGAAAGGAATGGTCCTGGACCACACAATTACAACAGCCCAACTGCACAAGGCAGTAGCCATCATGTGACAGTCCTTTGAATGTAGAGCCTCAAAAGATGTGGTTTAGTGCCTTCTGCCTGGCTCTCTGCCTCCAGACACTCAGCAGTTCCCTTTGAGATACCTGGAGACATGGAGCAGAAGAGAGATGGTGAGATCACACAGTCCAAGGCACAGATCTACCTAGAAGCCAGAACTGCATCTAACACTACACATGAGACGAGATAGGTCTTGTGTTCACACAGCAAGCACTTGAATAGTTAATCTGGTATAGTCAAACAATAATCACTACAGTATCCACACTTAAATTATAACAAAATACCCGGTTTTCCAATCACATAATCATGATAAATACAGGGGGAAAATAGAAAACATTGGAAATGTGTTTCAGCAACCTATAGAACTACAGAAAACATTAAAAACTCATTGTTTCATATCAACTTGATGATGTTTATTTTTAACTTTGAATTCCACAAAAACTGTTTTAAGAAAAGGTGAATTTTTGACATTAGATGTGTTGATGCCATTAAATCAGTTCCACCTCCTGCCTCCCTTCTACCTGTTTCCTTCAAAAGCTCAGAACAGTACCTGCTTCAAAATGAATTAGTTTGCACAGATGACCATACTTCCCCTGACTTCAATCACTGCTGCAGCATTTGCTTGGCTAGGGCAGTAGATGGACATATGTGGTCATAAAAGCATAGAAAACTCTCCTTCCTTCTGTGAAAATAATTGTATATTCTAGTGTACAATAGAATCCAACATGAAAGATGGAAGGTATTTTTTAAATACAACTCAAAATCAGAAATTTTCAACAGAAGTTTTCATCAGATACACCATAAAATCCCCAGTGTGGGAATAGGGTTTGACAAATTACTGTCATTTCATTGCTCTTTAACTACCTACAATTATCCCTTTATACTAGTAATCAGCTTGATACCATTTGATCTCCTTTGCTTTTTATCCATCTAATTACAAAGTAGCAGTAGATGTTTGCATCACAAAGACTGGTTTGAGTACCCATTGCAAACTCTTTCAATTTTCAAATGTCTGCATTTTCCCAAAGACATAAGACTGAAAGTTAAACACATATTTAAAGGGTATGTTTTATGTGACAATGTTTTTATGTGACATGTATTTAAAAACTATTTTATGAAGAAAGTTTCATCATATTTTTACAGCAGCAGTGTGCGATACAAATTAACATGAAAAACATCATAGAAGCATGTGTCATCTCTCCATTTTGATAAATAAACTTAAATTATTGAGTCTGAGACAAGAAACATGTGCTCTTTTTCACTAGCATGTGCCAGACAAACATTGCAGTAGTTCTGCTTTCTTGTGACCTTATTTGAAACAGACACCAAAAAAAGGGTCGATTTAGAGGCTGCTTTAGCAGTCAGAAGGCTCAGAAGGATTCACTAGATTCAGTGACCTAGAGTTGGTCTTTGCAAGATATTCCCCCTCACTCTTAGCTGAGTGCAGCCTCTTAAAACACCAGATACGTGTAGAGGAGATCCTGTGACCAGACATCTTGTCGTGCTTCATGGCTACAAATGCCACTGTGCCTCCTGCCCTTTGCTATGGAGGTCAACTCGGTCCAGTCACAAACAGTATTATTTCTCATGAAGCTTATTTTAGAGTTGAGGGATGAATTCTCAACTCTAAATCCTACAATTTCATTACTGTTAGGGTACAGTAACAACGCTACTCCCCTTTGTCCAGAAATACTTTGGTTTTCTGGTTTATTGCAAAATCCTCCCTCAGGTGTGACCTTTTGGAAAAGCCAGTTATGGCAAGGGAAAATAAACTATGCCTTGCTTTGGTGTGGACATTGGTCACCAATATGTGACTACAGCTAAATGTCAGGTTCAGTCCAGCTCTCAAGAAATGAAATGGGACAAGCTCTGAGGCCAGTGCTCCTGCAGACCTACACAATGCAGTTCCTTTTTACCCCAAATTTAGCCTTAACTGGAACTGAAGATCCTATCACAGATATTTGCAACCAAATTGATTAAAAAATCACGTATTTCTGAAACGAAACACTCCTTCATGCTTACTAAAATCCATCAGCAAATGTAGCCCTTCCGTTACGCTTTTCTGGAAACTAACATCAACCAATGTCATTGTAGGCCTTAATGAAACAATGACTGCACAGTGAGTGACTCCTCAGGCTGGAATTTTTGCTCATCAGATCATGCAGACTTTATCAGATGCTGCAGTTAAAAACAGCTCTCCATTGCCACTTTGTCTAAATGAGAACTTCAACAAATGTAGAAGTAGGCTTCTACTATGGGAAAAGCCTCACTTTAGGGGGACTTAAATGCCTCTAAGAAAGGTGAAATTTTGTGGTGGTTTCCTTACTTGCTCAAACATTTTAGAGGCAAAAGATTCTAGAGCAAGACACATGTACTGCTGTGAACATTTAAAAAGGGCAATTATGAGTTACACTTTTGTACCTGTCTCCATATTTTATGCCCAAACTATCTTTCTCGTGTTATCAGACAAAATGTTGATGCAACATAAGGTACAATCTCATACTATGGAGCCTGACCAGAAGGCTTGGGGCACTAGCATGCCCAATGGCATGCTGTAGCCAGAGCTCGGTGCTGTAAATAATTTTAAAATAATATTGCATCATTTCCTGTGTCACAGCTTGCATTACAGAAAGGTCAGTTACGATGGCATCAGGCTAAAAGAAGGCTGGAAAACGGAAGGACTCTCTACTCCTTGATGCTTGATGTTAGAATCTTTAAAACCTGGCGTTTTATCTCTTTCTAATTACAGCCCTGAGATGGCAGCATGGAGAGTCATTTGCCTCGGGCTGGGTGTGAGACACACAGTCCTGCCACGGGGCTGGCCGGATTTAGCTCCCGAATCCATCCCGCCTGTCAGCTTATGCAAGGTTTTATGGAAAGCCTGCCCTGGTGAGAAATGTTGGAAACAACAAGCCAAGAGCTCCTTCTGCAACATTACTGCATAAATTACTCAAAACTCCTGCTCGGGGACCGTTTATAGCTTCATTATTAGCATAGATGGAAGCGTTTAAGAATGAAGGAGTTCCACCAAGGAATTCTCTCTTCGTTTCCTTTTTTTTTTTTTTTTTTTTTTAAATCTTCATTCTCCACAGGAATGCCCGTCAGCAGCTGCTCTCCAACACGGACAGACGCAGCCTCCCCCACCTTGCCAAGCCAAACCTTTTAAGCTGGCACGGTCCCTCCCCGGCACCGCCAGGGCCATCACGCAGCGCTCTGGCGGCGAGCACGGGGCGCGGACCGGGAAGGCCGGGCGGGGGACTCGAACCTGCCACCTCCGGCACCGCCCCGCGCCCCGCCCCGGCAGCGCCGCCGCCAATCAGCGCGCGGCAGGAGCCGCTGCCGGGTGGGGCTGGCGGCGCCCCCGCGCCCCGGGCTGGCAATTCGATTGGCTGCTTCGCCGCCAAACCGCCCAATCGGAGGGCGCTTTGCAAAGGCGCCCTGAGCCTATCGCAGAGGGGGTTCCTCTTCCGCTCGGGCAGTTTGAAACCGTCGGTGCCGCCGGCCGGAGCCCGCAGGTGAGCGGGGGGGGCCGGGGCCGCGCCGTCCTTCCCACAGCACCGCTGCTCCTGCCCGGGGGCCGCGCTGCCGCCCGCAACCCCACCCCAAGGTTCCTGAGGGTGCTGGTGGGCACCCTCTGCCCCCGGTGTTTGGGCTGGTTGACTTAAAAGCCCTGTATAAGAAAAGAAAAGGAAAATCTCCTGTTCATAATCTGTCGTGTTCCCCGCTGCCTGATCACCTCTGTGCCTCCCTGGTGTCTGTGGGACGCTTAGCGGATTGTCCCTTGGTGTCCCCGGCTGCCATGGCAGCCGCGGTCGCAGCGGTGTTGGCGCTGCCGGCATCGGGGGCAGCTGCGGAGGTGCTGTAGTGAGGAGTTAAAGGCGTGAGCAGCGCTGCTTTGCAAGGGGGTACAGCTAAAGGGAACGAATATGTCCTGCCTCTATTGGCGGGTGGTGTAGTTCTATGACTGGCAGTGTCCCCCAAGGTTCAGTACTGGGCCCAGACCTGTTTAACTTGTTCATCCGTGACATGAGTGAAGGGGCAGATGCTGCCTCAGCAAATTCACTGTGAACACAAAGCTGGGAGAAATGGCCAACACCCCGGTGTGCTCTGCAGCCCTTCAGAAGGACCTTGACAGGATGGAGAGATGGGCAGAGAAGAACCTTCTGAAATTCAGCAAAGGCAAATGCCAGGTCCTGCACCTGGGGAGGAACAAGCCCAAGCACCAGCACAGGCTGGGGCTGACCTGCTGGGGGGCAGCTCTGCAGAGAAGGACCTGCGGGTCCTGGTGGACACCAAGCTGTCCATGAGCCAGCAGAGTGTCCTGGTGCCCAAGGAGGCCAGTGGTATCCTGGGGGGCATTAGGAAGGGCATTGCCAGCAGGTCATGGAAGGTGAACCTGCTCCTTTACTCAGCCCTAGAGAGGTCACCCCAGGACTGCTGTGTCCAGTTCTGGACTCCTCAGGACAAGAGAGACATGGAGCTCCTGGAGTGGGTCAGCAGAGGCTACAAAGATGATAAGGGGACTGGAACATCTATTTTAGGAGGAAAGGCAGAGGGAGCTGGGCCTGTTCAGCCTCAAGAAGAGACAAGCGAGAGGAAACCTCATCAATATCTATAATTATCTGAAGGGAGGGTGCCAAGGCAATGGAGCCAGGCTCTTCCTAGTGGTGCCAAGCAATAGAACAAGAGTTAATGGGCAGAAACTTATACACAGGAAGTTCCACCTGAACATGAGAGGGCACTTCTACGTTGTGCAGGTGACCACGCGCTGGAACAGATTGCTCAGAGAGATTGTGAACTCTCCCTCACTGGAAATGTGCAAGAACCACCTGGCTGCAATCCTGTGGCATGTGCTCTAGGATGACCCTGCTTAAGCAGGAGGGTTGGACTACATGACCCACTGTGGTCTGTTCCGACCTTACCCACTACATGATTCTCTTTCATAGGTGTTGAATCCTCTGATCCAAATGAAACCTTAAATTATTTGGAAAGCATCATCTTTAGTTAAAAACAAAGCCAAACCCACAAAAACTTGAGCACAGCTTAATTAATTCAAAATTAAGGAGGAGAGCAACAACGGTGAGTCAGACCAAGATGTTTATAGTTGCATCCTGTTTCTTAAAAGTAGCAGTGTTACTATTGCAGTCGTATGCTTACAGTTTGGAAGAAACTGCTGCTCTTAGCGGGAATCTGTCTTTAATGAAGTCAGACATATGTTTTGACAGATGCTCGGGTAAGTTTAGAAGAACCTGGTAAGCTTGAGGATGTTCTTCTCACTTGTCTTTCACCATGTAATGATTTACAGCTTAGCAAATTAGCTTACTGACCCAGAGGCGGTGTCTTAATATCCCTTGATTTCTCTTTTAGAAACTTATCCGGTAATTTGTGGGACTTAGTGCTTGTTCACTGAGATCAAAGCAGACAAGTTATTCTTAGGCCAGCTTGGCTGAGCAGGGATCTTCTGAAGCTAAGGCAAAAAAGGAAAGCATATGCCCAGTGGAAGCAAAGTCAGGTTACATGGGAGAAGTACAGAGATACAGCTCTCCACAGTAGAGAGGAAATTCATGTGCTCAGAGCTCAATTAGACTTGAAGCTAGGCAGTACTGTAGGGGACAGAAAAAGTAGTTTTTTAAAATATGTCAGTAGTAAAAGGCAGTCCAGAAATAACATGAGCCTGTTACATGATGAGGATGGTCACCTCACAAACAGGGACACAGACAAGGCAGAAATTAGTTCTTTGCTTCAGTCTGCAACATTGATGCGGTCATTGGTCACAGCCAGCATGGGTTCATGAGAGGAAGGTCCCACCTGAGAAACTTAATTCCCTTTTATGGACAAGGTGATCCACCTACTTGATCAAGGGAAGCCAGGTGATGTGATCTTTTTGAATTTCAGTAAAGCGTTTGATACTGTCTCTCACAGGATCCTTCTGGACAAAATTTTTAGCACGCAGCTGGGTAAACACATCATGGGTGAGCAGCTGGCTCACGGGTTGAGCACAAAGGGTTACAGTGAATGGGGTGACTTCAGACTGGGGACCTCTCCCTAGGAGGGTTCCACAGGGCTCCATCTTAGGCCTGGTGCTTTTCAACATCTTCTTGATTGACTTGGATGCAGGGCTTAAAGGTATACTAAGTAAGTTTGTTGACAATACTAAATTGGGTAGGGCTGTTGATTTCCTCAGATGCAGAAAAGCCACCTGGGACAGGGCAACCCTGGATGTATGAACAAGCTGGGAAATGAGAGGCTGGAGAGCAGGCCCACTGAAGGGGTCTGGTTGGTCCTGGTCAATGGCAAGCTGAGCATGAGTCAGCAGTGCCCTGGCAGCCAGGATGGACAGCCCTGTCCTGGAGGGCATCAGGCACAGCATCACCAGCCAGGCAAGGGAGGGGATTGTCCTGCTCTGCTCTGCATTGGGGTGGCCTCACCTCGAGTGCTGGGGGCAGTTCTGGCTGCCACAATGTAAGAAAGACATTCAACTATTTGAGATCATCCAAAGGAGGGCAATGAAGATGGTGAAGGGCCTTGAGGGGAAGCTGTGTGAGGAGTCACTGACATCACTTTGGTTTGTCACTCATGATGAAGGAACCTTTTGAGTTTTGTAAGATCAGAGAGTAGTTTCAGTGATAAGTAGAGAACGAGATCCACTAGGTAGCATGTCAGGGGCATGATCTTAGAGAACTGAAAACAGAAGTCAGGACAGTGGTCTTAAGTTATTGAACAAACTTCAGTAAAAACCTTTCTTTTCCACTTCCTTGGACTTGTCTGTGTTCACAAGGAACTCCATTTGCCATCCTGTTTCTCAGAAAAATCAATAGTTTAGTTCTTTGGAAGTGTACTGAGAAGAGAAGGTATAACAATATTTCTAACTTCTGGCTGCAAATACCCATCTAATTCCTGTAAGTTCTAGGCAGTTTGTTCTTTGTGATCTTCCCTAATGCACACACACCTTTGAACAGATCCAGGGCTTTTAGAGTAGTCAGGATCCACAATTTGAGAAACTATGTAGGAAAGCATATGAAGTTGAAGACGGCTTTTTAGCATTACTGAAGTATTTTTTGGTATTGAAAGAATTTATCAGCTAAAAGAAGGTGGAGTACTAGTATAGAGCTATTTCACTATGTAGAGAGGATAAAACCAAGGGTATATATAAGGAATAGTTCATGTGAAAGAGGAAAGAAGAAAATTATCAAAGCAGGAGGCAGTGAAAAAGGTGGAGCTGACAAAGGTAGTATTTCTTCTGTCATCTACACACACAGATATACAGGAGTAAAAAGTACAAAGTAAACCTTCCTTAGACTTCATTTTTTGTATTCAAAAAATGTGGTTGGTATATGAGGGCTCAGCAGGAAGTAGGAAGATTGTAGTCATGTCTTTTGAACCTTGAGCTACAGGAAATCTCATCATTTGAAATTGTCTTTATACCGTTTTTAAGACATCCATCATCAACACAGAAATGAGCTTGCCATTCTGAAAGGTGTAAAAATAGCTGTGGCAGAGAGAACTTTTGTGGTGCAGGAAGAATCAGTGTCTAGAATAGTTCAAAGAGCAAAAGGATAATTAATGTCTATCTGTATTCCTATATAGAGAGCTACATGGGGTTTTTGATACTTTGAGAAACATTGATTGTGTTTAAGAAGGATATTCCTGCCAGTTTAATGACAGCACAACTAGCAATTTAAAATTTACATTGTTGTCAGAAAATGCATCTGTTTAAAAAACAACTGAGAATATTATAATTGACAGTTGTAAAGATCTCTCTGAAAATAAATTTTCCTTGCAAATTGTTTGCTACAATGTACAGTAAGTCAGTTCCTCTGGTTATTTACGGTGGTATGCCTTCTCTCCTGACAACTCCCTGCTCAATCTGTCTGATTGTCTTTCATGTGTGTCAGGCACCTGTATCACTCTGTCATTCATTCATTAACAAATTCACCTTGCTTTATATTCAGTTTCCCCTCATTTTGTAATTTCTTTCATCTTTTCCTCCCCCCTATATCCTTTAGAGTCCTTTTCCCCTTGTTCCGTCAAGTCTTATCACAAGAGCTTCAGTTCTTCTCTGAAGGACCTATTCAAGGCTGTAGTATATTAAAAGATACATATATCTTTCACAAAGTCTTCAAGCTACTTATCAATACTTCACCATCGCCTACTTCCCAAGTACTCAAAGAATGCCTCACTGTCTTGCTTCAAGATTGCTGGAATTATTGACATTTATTGAACCTAAGGTATTACTTATCCTTCCATATCTGTTTATCTTCCTGGGCCTTTAAGTCAAATAAGGTGGTGGGAGACTGATGTTGACCACTAGGCTTCAGGGTATTGAACAGTAGTGTTCAGGGCATCATCTCATCTTGGGCTATGGTTGAGGTTGTCTAGTGAGTGGGCACATTATGCATTCTTATGTTGCTCTGTAGGAATTTTGTACTGAAACAGCCTGAAAAGCTCAAAAACAATACTGTGTGAATAAAATGAGGGATTGACGCAGGAGGGTATCTCTAACTGCAATAACTGACATCGTTGCTTTGGGGTCTTTCCTTGGGGTTTTCTTATAAGTTAATGAAAGTATTTGCATGATTTTGAGTGTGCTTTGGATCAGGCAGTTTCCTGCCTAGCGTTATATAATGAGACTATTCAATCAGTTTAGTGCACAAAATGGGCATTGATCCAGTTGTTACAACAGAATCTCTGTTTCTGGGGAAAATGTTGATGAGTATGTGTTTATGTACTGAAACCAAAAAATGAAGTTCAGCTTCTACTGTTTTATAGACTTACTTTGTGCAGAATGTCATCTGATGAGGAGAAAAGCACAAGTCCAGTTTTGCCAAAAGACTCTGTTCAGGACAGTTCTGTTTCTTCAGATCCTCAGGTAGGAAAGAGGCAATATCATTTGATTTACAGTCATGGCATTTCATTTGGCAAAGGATAACTACAAGGAACTCTAACTAACTCTAACTCTAACTCTGATAGTGCGTCTTTTTTGTATTTTACGTACACAGGAAAATAATAAAAATGTTAATGTAAAGAAACAAAGTAGACCACCAAAAAAAAGAGATTACAATATGTTCATTTAGATTCCACTTTTGTGCATTTCACAAGAAATTTATGTAAAAATTCTTATCTAAACTTAACAGTTTGATCAGCTGCAAGTAAAATAGGTAGTTTTCTTACCTTTTTTTCCAAGTGTTATTCTTCGTTTGTGTTAAGTCTTATGAAGATGCCAGAATTTGACACAGTAGGATAGAAACCCATTATTTTTGAGAGATGAAGGGTAACTATATTTTAGGCTTCCCCCATGATGTTGTAAGAACTGAATTTTTTAAATGGATTTATTTCCCTTGGAGTAGTACTATGGCCAAGTTAATCACAGAAAGGAAATGACTGCTTTTTGGTTTTTTGGTTTTTTTTTTTTTTACTTTTTGTGTCAAATAGGTCAGGATATGCTGTAACTATAATACTGGGGGTTTCTATTTCTGTGCTCATTGTTCTTTCAAGAGAATGCAATGGTATTGGATAAAGTCTTTGTGTTATTATTTTAAAAGCAGCAGATTCGCATCATTTAATAATTGGTTATTCCTATTTGAACAGTGGGTTGTGTGGTTTTTTCTTTGGTCGAATACAGTCCAAACCAGGACAGTTTTGACAATAACATGTTTTGCTAGTTGCCCTGTAGAAATGTATCTCCACATTTGTCACGTGGTGAAATGGGCATATACAGCAGCAGCACTGTTTAGTTGAGGGGTTTTCTTCTTTCTTTTTTTACTATGTGGATTGACTTGTACCTTTAAAACTACATCTTTAGAGGCAATTCATTTCTGCAGCTCATATACTTTTCTATTTGTGCTCATCTCATGGATAAGTTTTCGTAATCTTCGTTTAAGAATAGTAATGCATCTGTGTTTCCAATGCTTTTTGTAGTCAGAGAACAAGATAAAACATCATGCTACAAATTTTGAAGGACCAGAATTTTCTGTTATGATCTGGTTGATTATCACGGAGGTTCCAAGGCCACCTTGTAGAAAATGATAAACTTAACTAATGAATGACTGTTTTGCGAATGAGAACATGCCTAGAGTAGTAGAATAGTTCCGGTTGGAAGTGACCTACACCAATAATTGGAGAAACTGCCTCTGACTGTTTTGTGACTGACCAAAAGTTAAAGCATGTTATTAGAGGGCGTTGTCCAAATGCCTCTTAAACACTGACAGGCTTGCAACATCAACCACTCTCCCTAGGAAGCCCATTCCAGTGTTTGATGGCCCTCAGTGAAGAAATGCTTCCTAACATCAAATCTGATCCTCCCCTGACACAATTTTGAACCATTCCCATGCATCCTGTCACTGGATCCCAGGGAGAAGAGATGGGCATCTCCTCTCACTTCCCCCACTCAGGAAGCTGTAGAAAGCAAAGAGGCCCCTCAGCCTTCTTTTCTGCAAACTAGACAAGCCCAAAACTACCCCTAGTAGGAGTTTGTTACTGTTGAAAAAGAAGAACCCTGGGGTAACAGCTGATCAATTGGAATGTTGACAGGGTACTCTACTCCTTTTAGATAATTTTGGAAGGTCTGTTCAGTTTTGTTTGATCGGGCCTTTTTGATAATGTGTTGCTTTTAAATAGAAACCAGATTATTACTTTTCCTTGCAAAGAGATCCACTGGCTCTTAGAGAATTCCCATTACTTATAGTTGGGTTTTGCAAGACTTCATCCATTCAATCTGTTCTTGTCATATTGTTTAGTAACCTTGACTTCAATTCTTTGTAGTACCTGTATATTTTTATTTAAAAAAAGAAAAAAATTTATCAAACAAGTCTGATTTTTTTTTGGTGCCATTTGTTCATTGCATCACTGCATTTACTTCTACAAAACAAAGGCATTAAACGGTCAAAACTCCACTGACCTTCAGGTCATAGAACTATATTCCTCTAATTTCATACATGAACAGAATTGTTTGCAGTTGACAAAACAGCTTGAACGTTTTGTTTAAAGCAGAACCAAGGTAGTAAACCAAAGATATATTGTTGACTTTATTTCATTATGGTTTTATTTTAAGTGTACTGGTCGATATTGCATTCCAGTTGTAGTGTGCTTGTTATGGTGTGTTTAAGATTGAGGTAATACACTTAATCACTCAGTGTTTCCCTACATATTCCCACTGCCGTCTCCAGGATTATTTTTTTCGTGTGCCTAAGCTTCTGGTTACAACTGCCACGAACTTGCATCTGATATCTAACCTACTATGTCCTTTGAATTGACTAAAATAATCATGGAAGCAGCTGGATCAGCTCTGTCTGAGAACTAACTTGTTTGTGGGGAAGAATTGGTTTTACAGTGCTATTTGGTTAAATGATCTCTTTGAAGAAGACAGAGGTGTGATCTGATATCTTCTGCAGAATCATATAATTTATATTAGTTAAGGCTAATATTGGCTTTTTTACTCAGCTGAAATTTTGCTGCAGGGAGGTTGGTATGGTTCCATGTAGTTCCTGATTGAATAACAGATCAGAAGATATCTGTTTTCTTCTTTTGATATCTTCTAAAATCTAAACTGCATACATTTAGAAAGATACAGCTATGGAAAAATTGGTAACTTGTTGATTTGCAGCTAACTATATACCTTTTACATGGAATGTGACACACTTGCTTATCCAAAAGATACATCATGTATTTGTAATTCTATAGCTTCATATACATTTATTTAGGCTTTTACTTTGAACATGATAGATTAGAAGATGGGAAATGGACATTTCATTGGAAACTAGAATTCGTCTAAAATGTGCCAATCCTAGCTTCCTAAATTCTCTAATTAATTGAAACACACAAAAATATAGAAGTTACACTGAAAGTTTTAAAGTATTATCCTTTTCAGTTATTGGATTCAAAAACATATTACGTGTAATTGGTACCTTTCATTAATTGTTTTCACTCTAACTTTCCCTGGGTTGAAGGGGAAATTAATTTTTGAATTCACACTTGATTTCTGAGGTTTGACCTAGTTAGGATACTGAGCAGAACTAATACGATAATACTAAGTGAAGAAAAAATAACTGCTTGTGACCTGGCTTAGTATTTTCCAATGGGCATTGTTTTCCAAATCTTTAATTAGTGAATTTGATTGGTTTTAGTATGTAACTGCTACTAGAACTTGTTTAATTAATTACTGGATTGTGTGTTTAAGCTATAATACAGATTGTTTACAGTTTCACAATGAACACTAAATACCTTCATCCTGAAAATCTGTTTCATTAGGAGGTATCAAAAAAATATTAATTGGCTTACTTTGGTGCATAATATAATGCCACGTACTACTTAGATACGTTTATAACTTCTTAATATAACTTTCTTAGTTATATATACACATTCCATATACCTGTATAATTTTTTAAATAATTAATATAAGATGAGAATAATTATAGCTACTCTAAACAAAATTGTGTATAATCAAATCTCTTTTGATGATTGGCTTTGCAACTTCCACCAAAGAAATTGTAATGTTACAGAATGTGAAGTGTGACTGTGTTCAGTAGCATCTTTGTCATGGCTATAAAAATACATGCTTTTCTTTGAAGCACTAGTAGTAGTGATTAGAAATAACACTGGGCAATTAATAACTTACATGATCTGGAACTGGAGTTTTCTTCCAGTTCCTGTTTTTGTTTTAGATGCCTGTTATAGTATCCAATTCTGGTATCTGGCAGAGTCTTTCTGTGCAACTATTACAGTGCATCTAGTTGTAATCAGAAGGAGTGTGAACATTAAACAAGAGAAAGTTAAATTATTATAATTACTGTAGGAAAACAGCTCACTTTTGCAACTTGAAGGGAAATCCTCTTAGTTCTCACCACGATAATAAAAAAGCCTCTCAAAATTATAGAAAATAATTTGGACTTCTTCTTACATATGCCTAATTTTTAAAAATGTAATTGTAGTTTTATAATTCTTTGTCACCCCTTTGCAACAGGATGAATATGAAGAGCTGTTTCGTTATACTGTAGTAACTCCGAGGTTTGAACAGTGTGTCTCAAAGTTGCCAGAACCTGCCTCAGAACAGAGACCAGCTGACAGAGCTTCCAGGCTAACTGATGATGCCAGTCACCGTAAAACTCCAGGTAGTATTCCCAAGGCTGTGTGTTGAGCTTACAAGAACAATGATACAAATTTTATGGCTTACATTTTTTAATAGCTTCAGTTTGAAAAATATATGTGCCTCATCTGTAGTACCTCTGCATTTTGCACAACAGGAAATTCAGGAAGGCATATTCCCTGAAGTGTTCTCTCTCTCTCTCTCTCTGACATCACTGTTAGATGACAGCATTGATATGCTGACAGTTCTTTGTATTTTGTGGTGCAGATGTTTAATAATTGGTTGGTGTAATAACGGTAAAAGGGATACCCTTATTACAGTATATACTTCGTTGAAATTTGATGGGTCACAGCTAGTGTTCCTGTGATACTTGTACCGCCATGATGGAGAAATGTGTATTGAAACAATGATTGTTTGGAAGGGAGAATTACCTTAAAAAGGCTTTGCGTAATGACTGAGCATGTCACAACATGAATGTCATTCTTGCTTTTTTAGTTCGATCATGTTATTATAGTTTTATTTTACTGCTTGGTATTTAGGACTCTGAACTTAGTGTCTTCACTGTGATGCATTAGTAACATTGATATTTGTGATTATGTGTTGTTTGCGTCTGTCACTAGCATTTAGATCGAGAATTTGCTTTGATTGAGAATTTTGCTTTGCTGTTAATTTTTCTTCAGAAGCAATAGTGAACAATCACACCTGCATTATTTCTTTTCCAGGAAGTTAAGTGTAATCAGGAAAAATTGACTTTAACTTCTATTCTTTATCATTCTATTTAATTATAAAAATAGTTAGCCTTGGTTTTGTCTTCTCTTTTAGAATCTTTGTGAATGACTTTACTGTTTAGAGGAGCAAGTGACATATTTATACCTTCCAACTTGGAAGTTTGGTCAATACTATTTCTTTACATTTGTAGATTCTGAAGCAACTGCTAGACAATCTGTATGGAAGGATTAAGGCTGCAGGAGATGGCAAGTTGTAGGTGATGGCAGCTGCATAATGACCTTTAGCCTTTCTGTCCATCTTGTCCTACCTACCTGCTGCTCTTGTCTTGACCTCATGGCACCATTCCCAGGATACACCTGGCCTTAGCATGAGCTGTGTGCTAGCCAAATTCTGAGCTGGATTTACATGAACAATTACGGCATGAGCGGAATGTCTGCAGTACACAGATCACAGGGCAGCTGTGACTCCTGTTGCCAGTCTCTGTATATGAACTGTCATGACACAAGCTGTCCCCAGTTTCTGCAAAAGTCTGTGTGGGTTGAAGGCAGCTCAAGTCCATTGCTATGTTAAAAGTTCATTTTGCTGGTTCCTTAGTTTTTATACTGTGTTGGGTCAAGCCATGCTTGTCTGGCTAGCACAGAAATGCATTCAGAGTTCTTAATTATCTAAGGCCAGTTATACAACCATTTGATCCACTCAACTGGTGCAGCCTTTTATGAAAAACAAATAGAGCCCCTTCCTGTGTTGAGATAACTTCAGCTTTCTTTAAAACAGCTGTGGTCACTCTCTGTATTCTTCCCAGAGCTCCATGAACAGATTGCTTACCTCCTCTGAATGTTCTTCCATTATTGATCAGTCACATTATAAGTCACAGATTGCCAGGATTCAGGTACACTTGCAAAACTCTTGGTTTGTAGAGCAGTTAATGTCAGCTGCTGGAACTGTTTCTCAGCCTGAGTTGTTGTTCTTAAAAGAGCAGTAGAAAATTTCAAACCCAGCTATGTGGAATTATATTATGGAGCAAATTTTAATTTGGGTATTGTCCTCAGTGCTCTCTCTGCTTAGAGTTTTGTCTCCCAGTTTGAGTGGAATATTGTTTCGTAAGGGAATTTTTGTGGTTTATAATGCTGCTGTTCATAACAAAGAATATCATAATCAAAGCACTAAACTTGTGCACTCTTTTGGTACATACCTGTATATTCTATTTTCAATCATATTTGTCTGAAGAGAAAATTGTAGCTAGCCACCCAGTCTCCTGTCTGTCTTCAACTCTTTCAGAGGTGTTATGCTCTTACTTTTTAATTTTTTTCCTTGGGTGTATTGGGTTTGCCTGGCCAGGCTTTAGTAGTGGGGGTGCTAAAGAAATGGCTTCTGTGAGAAGCTGCCGGAAGCTTCCTCCATTTCTGACAGAGCTAGTCTCTGGCAGCTCCAAAAGACAGGAGTGCAGCTGGCCAAGGCTGAGCCAATTTGAAATGTTGGTAATGCCTCTGTGATAAGAGATTTGAGAAGAAAAAAAAGTTTTGCACAGTTTTAATCGTGACCACAGAAGAACAGAGTGAGAATGTGTGAGAGAAACCACTATAAAGGTCATTGAAGGAGGAACAGGAGGTGCTTCAGGCGCTGGAGCTGGGATTCCCCTGCAGCCTGTGGTGCAGACCATGGTGACACAGCTGTGCCCCCGCAGCCCATGGAGGAGACCCACGCTGGAGCAGGGGGATGTTTCAGAGGAGGCTGTGACCCCTTGGCAAGCCCACGCTGGAGCAGGGTCCTTGCAGGGACCTGCAGACCCATGGAGAGAGAAGCCCATGCTGGAGCAGGTTTCCTGGTAGGACTTGAGACATCATGGGAGACCCACACTGGAGCAGCCTGTCCCTGAAGGACTGCACCCCATGGAAGAGTGACCCACACTGCAGCAGTTCACAGAGAGCTGTTGCCCATGGGATGGACTCACATTGGAGAAGTGCATGGGGAACTGTCTCCCATGGGAGGGACCCCACATGTTGGAGCAGGGGAAAGACTCTCCCTGAGCAGTGGGAGAAACAACGTAACCCTCATTCCCTGTCTCCCTGTGCCACAGGCGGAGGCGGTAGAGGTGAGAAGGAGAGAGGGATGGGAGAAAGATGTTCTTGAGGTCTTATTTTACCTCTCATCCTGCTCTGATTTTGTTAGTGATAAATTCAATCAATATCTCTAACCAGAGCCTGTTTTGCCCATGATGGTATTTGATGAGTGATCTTTTCTGGTCCTTATCTCAACCCATGAACCATTCATTATATTTTGTCTGCCCTGTCCAGCTGCAGAGATGAGTGAGAGAGCGGCTTTGGTGGGTGCCTGGCATCCAGCCAGCATCAACCCACTAAATGGGGCTAAACATGTAGCCTGTCAGGTCTTTGTTCCTTTTTATGGCCATAGAAGTGAGAGGACAAAATTCCATTCCCTTGGTTGCTTCTCTTGAAATGTTTAAACAGCATTATCTTTTTAATATGCCTGTTGTTATCAAATCAGAATAGCCATTTGCAGGCTCTAGTTAATTGTCATGGGACAGGGTAAAGAAATAGTCTTATACTTGATGGTGATAAAAATTTTGCATTGTAGTTGTCATTAAAAGAGTTGTATTGCTCATTACAAGGAACTACTCATATTTATTATCTTTGCAAAGGGCAGCACCCTGCAAAATACTATCTGTCTGTTATTTTCAAAAGGGGAAAAAAATCATTAAAAACAGTAAAGAAGTTGCTTCTGAACTTCCCAGAGAATAGAAAAGAATATTTACACAGGCTCATCCTGCTTCTATCAATTGCATGCTATAAACAAGCTTCCTTTACTACTTTATCAATATATGTGTTTGCTGTTCAAAATATCACTATGTTTTCTCAGCCTGGGAGAGAGATGGCTCATACCTCCTTGAGATAGAGCTTGAAACAATCCGGTTGGGAAAAGATTGTTTCAGCCCTTAGGAAAATATCTGATCAAAATCTTGAACTCTTCTATATAATCACCAGTACTGATTGATGGTGATTGTGTTTTGAAGGCCACAATGTTAATGGCCTCAGAATACCTTCTTTTTTTTATGATAGTAATAACAAGACTTTGAATGCACTGTGAGAAAACTAGTTAAATTCAAGTTTAATACTATACCTCTAATGCTGATCAGGTGGGATTGTTTACCAGGTTGTTTCTGAAGGATGGTTAATTGTTCTTTTGGCATTACTTGCTTGTTCATACTAAAAATCAGGCTTTTTGACATTTGGCTCTAATGCTGCTACTGTGTTAAAATAACAAAATCATAAATTATTAGGTTAGTGTTCTATAACTCTGTAAACCAAAACGAATATCTGTGCTGAGCATGGAGTTAAAACTTGAACGTTTGCTCTTCTGCAGAGCTTCTCAACTTTGCAATGTGCTTTCCCCTTCTCCGTTTGATGCTATTGGGACCAACAGAGTTTCCAATGCCATGTGATGCCTTCTGAAATGAAGTTCTGTTTATGAAGTATTCTTTGGTCTGGATGCTACCATTATAATGGTAGAAGTCTGATTACTAGTAATCTCTATTTGTTGCAGAAAATTTAAGTAGTAGTATAGTATCTTCCCTAACAGCTTTCAGCCAAATAAGAAAAGTAATTGAAATAAACATGCTGTACTATTCAATTCAGTTCAATGTCCAAATGCTTTTAAACTTTGAAACATAAAACTTAATTTCCTGTTCTTGTTACCAGTTTAGTTGATTAAATTTGAAAATTACTAAGATTGGAGCAGTACATTATTTTTTGCAGGGATGTGCAATGATGACTCATACCCAAACGGTGGAAAAATTCCTTCTCTTCAGGCCTGCCAGTCCTCAACATATATCCATTAGACTTCTTACAACATTTCAGCAAATTGCTGTGCTCAGCTTGGGCCACTGATAGCATGTCACGTGTGAGAACAGTCTGTCAGAGCTTATTTACTTAATAAAAGCAGGAAAAGTCAGATACTAGACCAACACAGAAAAACCCAACAGTAGTAACAGACATCGGGATAAAAAGCTGATTTCATTATTTCTGTCTAGAGATATGTTGCAGTAAATGCATGTGGAGATTATTATTAAAGTACATTTCTATACTTACCATATCCAAATGATTCCAATATCCTTCATGCCTTAGCAAACTGTAACCGAACAACAATATATAATTCTATGGAAGGAACAGACAGAAGGAGAGCATTAGAAATAAGAATTAAATTAATATGTGTACAACTAGAAAATTATAGCAATGCTGGAAGGCCAAGATTAATTCCATAACATGATCATATAAACACGTAACAGATGCACTTGGTGGATTCAATGAAGATATGATACATCCTATGGTAAATGAGAGAAATTAAAGCTATGTTAGGATAATCTGTTCCTAGGGAGAATTAAGGAGAAGAGAGTGATGAACTAGTAATACTGTGATTCTCAGACTATGGCAGTTGTCAGTCTATTTTAACATCCTGTTTTTATTGGTTACATTTTGTTCTGTTGGGTTTGTTTGGTTTATTTTTTAGGAAAGTATCTTACAAACTGTGCTGTGTCGGTTGGATATCCGCGTAATCTAACCAAGTAGTAAAAGTTTAAAAATAAAAATAAAGCTTCATGCATTTCATGTCACAACTGAAGGAAGGAGTGGCATGCAGGAAAGGGGAAAAGTGGTGAAGGACAGAACTGTGAATATTTAACAATGGTAACAGTGCCAGATAATTTTATTGTCAGATGCCAGGCAGGTTCTTCATCACATAAATTAGATGCATTTCAAGTAATCTGAATCATCTGTCTGGCATGTCACATATTTGGGAGATTTTTACAAGCAACAAGTATTCAAATTCTGCCACTACCTAAGCAATACTTCTGTCATTTTCAAGAGAAACTGAAAAAAAGCTAAAGCCTGATTTTAATATACTTTGTGATGGGGAATAATCTGTGTATGGCCTTTTGCTTCTGTAATAGGACAGGACATTTAGTCTATAGAAATAGTGTGTTAGATGGGACTTATTTAGCTCAAGCTGATGTTAATTTTATGATGTGTGGTTGTGTATTACCTTGGGAGAAATACCAAAAAGCAATTGTAACTGCTTCTGCATCACAGTTCTTCCTTGTTTCCTTCTTGTTCTGGAGTACGAGTGTAGTAGTTTCGTGGCAGGGAGTATTGGCCAGACAGCTCTTCTCATTTCCTTGGGACAGGAGACTTAACAGTGAAAATAGCTGTGAAAGAGTATCAACCATCAGGCTCTGCCTTGAATAAATTAGAAACATACTTTTCTAGTGTCCACTGAAGATACTGCTTTGTGACAGTTAAATTTACCTCTTCTAGGTTGAACCAAAAAGTCAGACCCATCAGACAATATTTGTTTTCAGAAGTGAAGACTAAAATGTTGGTGGTTTCCTCTGTTTGTGAAAAGAAGGGAGTATTCTTTTGAAGTTGTCCTATTTGTTGTTATTAACAGGAATCTACTAATACCTCTTCTTTACTTTTTTTTTTATTCAGTTGTCGACTCAAATAAATTTTCTGTAAGGAATAACTAAATATAAACCAATATTTTATTTCCCAAGTTTACTTAAATATTAACTTTATTTTCAGCTCAAATGTATGCCTATTAGCTTTTGGGCAGGGATTAACTTTAATTTGTAGTGGTAGCTAGCCACAACTCCTCAAAGTGAGGACTTACTGTGTCAGGCATTATATAAGTTCATGGTAGATAATTCCTTTCTCAGATTGCTTAAGGTCTAATTAGATGAACAAATTGAAGGCTTTAAGAAAAATGGATGCAGGTACATATTAACATGGAAATATATCCACAGGCTCCTTTGTGAATTTGCTAGGCAACACCACAGATCTCAGGCATTTACAGACTCATTAAGGAAAAAGGCAAAAGTTAGTATATTTTTGACCTGAGATATTAATTGTCAAGAGCCCTTTATTTAGAGGTGTTGTTTCTGTCTGTATTTTTGGTGCTTGCTGTGATCATTTTCTTTCAAATTAACTTATATTAAGATACTGTATTTTACAGGAGCGGCACTTTTGAATTTACTAATGTTACAATAGGATCGTCAGTTTAAATATATTTGTGTCCAGGAAGCGTGTATTTGAATTGGGTTGCTTTTCTTATGTGGTGAAAGGAGGTTTCTGATGTCATAAATATTATATTTCCTTTTCACCACTGCCTGGCTTCTGACTTCCATCCAGAATGCGGACCAGTTAGCCTTTCCAGAGTGTCAGTCCTTATTGTCTTGTTTCATTTTTAGTCTCAACATCAATGAAGCAGGCCCATATGGAACAGCCTGCTCTTTCAGAAGCAAGTTCTTCACAAGGGTCCATACATGGTCCAAGAGAAGTCAGCAAAACCTCAGTGACTGAATTAACTTCACCAGAGGAAAAACTCACTCAAATAGAAAATATACTTGATCTCTGGAGTGGAAGTCTTAAGGTATTTATATTGTATGGAATCCTTAAAAATCATTCATGGATATCATTGTATTGTAGAGTGAGTGCAGGAGAAATTGCAGTGTGATTGCTGGGAGAATGGTATTTCTTGTTGTTGTTGCATATTGCGCGTAAATATATATAGCATAGAATATATTGTTTCAAAAACTTTGGAATAACTGTCTCCATTAGGGATGTTTTGATATCATGATTCAATACTTCAGTGTGTCTGGTAATCTTTATAGCTGTAAACGGCCTATGTAATGAAGGTATCACTGTAAATATTTGTGTCTCCTTAATTGCTAAGTATTTTAAGATTAAAATAATAGGGAGGAGGGAATCATTTAAACTAATTGCGTTACTGTCATCCTTTGAACTTTTCAGACAAATATTCTGACTGAACTGAAAAATTGGAAACTTAATTTGATTCAACATCACAAGCTTCAAATGAGACAAGAGAAAGAGAAACATGCCGCACATGTGAAACAATTGCAGAATGAGATGGAAAACCTGAAGGAGTTACTTCATACTTATGAAATCTCTATTAGCAGGAAAGATGAGGTACTCTGTTTTCATACTCTGTTTAAAAATATCCACACTAAATTTTCTGGACCATCTCTTTGAACAAAATATTTTTGAAGCAAGTAACATAGAGAAGTAAATAATACATTCAGACTGTATAGCAGAAAAATAATCATTGTTGCTAATAGGGTTGTCTGTACTAACAATGAAAACCCATTATATGTGCATACTTTGCATTGTTTGCTTCTTAAATCTAGAATCTACTCGTTTCTTATTTATTTCATGAAGATCACACGGGCTTAGGTGAGTCTATTAGCTCCTACACTTTAAACGCCTCTAAATTTTCAATTATTAGATCGGTTTTCCTCAATTTTAAATGGGCAGCAGTCTCCTAAGTGTTGAAGAGCCTCTATTTTAGGATTCTTAGGAATTCTACATTTATACATATTCTTAAGATTGGACATTTGGAGTCTCTGATTTACACTTTCCTGCTATCAACGATGTAAACAACTTCAAAATTAACTAGTACTATGGAAGTGGATATAAAATCTTGGCAGTTTTGCAATCACATAACATAATTGAGTCTTCTTACTGCTACCCTGAACATTTAACCTAGTACTTGAGAACATTTAATGGAGTTTGAATTTGTAATTCCTACTGACATTTTCAAAAAACATACATTGTGGGAGTTAAAATATGAATGGAGATGATGTTCTGTGTCCATTTGGAAAACAGACTAATCTTACAGACCAAGCAAATATAAATGTTGTAACATTACATGAACAGGATTAGTCTTGTACAATGTAACTAGTACCTATGTACATGGCTATTTCAGCATATACGTTTCTAACATCTAATTCTGTTGGCTATCATTGTATGTCAGTTGTATTTAATGTGCCATAATTCTCAATGATATCTTGAAAGCTCTAATTTTTTTCTGCTGCCAAAGAAATTATTTCTTCAGCCACTTTTGTAGTTCTGTTTCTAAGAAAAAAATCATTTGAATAGAAAATTACTATTGCTACCACCTGAATGGAAGGTGGCAGTGCTTCCATGCTTCCATATATCACTCCATAATGGTCAAAACTGCTGTATCCTGATATGGATATAAACCAAAGTCCATCAGCATCACAAACATTACAAGTATTATAAATTCTTATTTCACATTGTAAATCTCAAATGCTTTTTATTTGCAAAAATATCCTAATTAACAAAAATAGACCTAGGTTAAGGCTTCTGGTGTGTATCAGCATGTATGCAGCATCGAAAATTGACTTTTATGTTAGTATATGACACTTTTTCAATGAAAGTAATTAATATATCTATTTAATTTGCTTTCTGTTTTAATTTTAGGTATCATTCATTTCATTAATGTATGTTCAATGATTACTACTTGTAACAAATGCAATATAATGTTAACATATGTTAGCATGTATTATCATAAAATGTTGTTCTCAACAATCTTTATGCAGTAGTTAAAGTAACTTTACATTATTCCCCAAAGTCCCATGATAGGTCGCTGTTGACCATTGGAGTTGCTCATGTGTGACTGATGGCAGAGTCTAGCTTAAGAAGTTAGGCAGAAATATAGAGAAATATTGAGATTTGGTGTACCAAATTTGCATCATATCTGGCTTAATTTTTAATTGGGGAACCTCAGCTTTATGTGTACTCATTAAATTTAGAGATTGCTGGTAAAAGTCCCCAGTTGCAGTCTCTGTCCAGTAGGACATCTTGTCTCTCAAATATTTTAGTTGCTATAAGCCTATAATAATATCTTTCATGAGAACTTCTAAAGAGAGTAACAGTTCTTAATAAGATTTTTCTAGTTTGTAGCAACTACTTGGCTTGTTTATTCTGTTCCGACAAGTGAAAAATCTTCTAATATAAATGTTTCTGATTTTTAAAAATTTTCTTTGAAATAATTTTCTGATGTTATGCTACAGTAACATTTAATTATGAGAAAGTAGCTCAGAAACCAGCAAATGTAGGAGGAAATAGCAATTCAGTTGAACTTCTCCTAAAACTACACAGTGGAAGTGCCACAATCTGAGTGTTGAAGCCACAAGAATTTTAATTCTGGTTTGAACTCTGATTGTTTCTTACTTGATTAGAGTAACGGGAAGTTTCAGTAGAAAGCATCCATTAAAAGCAAGCGCTTTAAGTGAAAAATAATTGAGACATAAAGTACATTCTATTTGACCTTACAATGATCATAGCTATTGAAATAGTGTTAATATTTTTGCAGGTAATTACTAACTTGACCCAAGCATTAGAGAAGCAAAAGGAGCGAGTAGAGTTGATGAGAAAGTTTACGATGTGGCGGATTCAGCATGTTAAAACCAAACAAGAGGTATGTGCACAAAATAAGAATGCAATGAAAATGAAACCTCTGAACTCAAAAGAGTCAGAGCTGCTGCAGTTCCTGTTACAGTTTGAAGAAATTACGATGTTTCTATTTTGATGTGTTTGACAGTGTCAAATAACAGTTTGGAAAGATCAGCTCTAAAACGAACATTGCTGTCAGAATACTCTCTGGAATGGGAAAAAAACCCATTGTCTGCTGACTGTATTGAAGTAGAGTAGAATAGTAGAGTTGTTTCAAAGTAGTTTTTAAACAATCCTGAAGTGTAAATTTATTCAAAAGGTGTTTTATGCTAACTATCTGCAATCTTTGTGACTGCATATTTTTTGTGATTCCTGCAGTGAATCCAAATGTGCACATACCCATCAAATGGCTTCACACATGCCTGCTTACACCGCATGCATGAGGTTGTTTGAGTGTCATTAAACTAACAGTAAGACCACTGTTGTGTGTAGCCTAGGAGTTCACAAACACAGTTTCTCGTGTTGGGGTCAGGAATGTGCCATGGCACGTGTGCAGAGGCAACACTGAGCTGCTGACACTGCTTGTGTAACGCTTCACTGCAGGACCTGTAACTCAGTTAAGGAGTTCCTACTGTGGTCTGTGTAATGAGCTGTAAGACAATCATCCACACTGGAGTACTGAGATTTTATCATCCCTGAACTTTTGTGTGATATGGTTGTATTTACTTCCTAAGGAGTATGCAAATAGCATAGCGGACAGACATTTCCGGACAGCTTTGATGAAGAAAGTGTGGGCAGCATGGCGCTCTGCTAGTGAAGTAAGATGGAAAGACAAAGTAGCAAGAGCCTGTCAGTTAAGGGCAGAAGATGTGTGTGTTCAGCTGACCAATGATTATGAAGCCAAAATTGCAGAGGTAAAATCAATTATTTTCCCTTCTTTTGCTCCTTCACTCCCAATCCCTGTCCCTCCAAAGTATCTCTTTCTCAGAAAACCTAACAAACATGAGTATTTTCCAGCAGAACAGAGCTCCCAAGTATGCAAGAAGATCTGAATGGATCTAAGATCTCTGTTACGTTTTCAGATGTGACTTTGTTTCCCTGCATCTGATATAAAATGTTGCCTATCTGCATGCACAGATGAAATAAACTGGGCTTTCTTCAAACGAGGCAAATCTCTGTTTGCCTACCGGTGGGAACACCATTAGTTTTCTAACAGCTTCCTGTTAATATGGGCTATGCATTTTGAGGTCTTAATAAAGAAGACAGTGGGAATAGAAGACCATTCTTATTACGAGTGGTCATGATGAGTACAATTTTTTTTTTTTTCTGTAATAGCTACTCTGTTAAAGGCTGAAATTAAGTTTGATTTTTCTTCGCCTTGCCAATTAAGCTTCTTAAAGAATTTTCAGATCTTAAGATGAGATTGTCAACATATGCATTGGTACATGCTAAGTAATCAGTTTTAAAATACAACTTTTAAGAGTTTTGTATTTCAGCAAGAAATTAAACCTTGAACTTTAAGAACAGGCTTACCAAATGTGTCTTAACAGCACAAAAACCATAAGTAGCAACTTGCTCTGTTCTTTTCTCGGCATTTTTAGTTTTTTACAGTATCTAGAGAAGAGAGATTGGTGATGAAAATTTACCCTATATTTAAATAATTGTCTGAGAACACTTGCTCTTCTGTTGAATGAACCCATGTTTCTGCAGAAATCTGGGTTGTGCCAACTTCTAAAGATGCCAACTTCTAAAAGACAAAAGCTTGCAAGATACATTTCTGCTTAGGTAGGGTTTTGAATACAGTCTTGTCCTTGATATGTTCTAGTACTAATATTGTGCTGTATTACAAAGAAACTGCAGTGAGCTTTTCATCTCCAGTGAAGCAGACATTTTTAAGTGAAAATACCTTTGTAAATATAGTAAATAATTTTTAAAGTTAATTGATGAATATGTAGTTTGCATTCAGAAGTAAGAGAGAGCTGTTTCCTCATTCTGTTTCGTAGCTAACTGCTGCTTTGGAACAGAGGAAAGCTGAGATTCTGCGACTGCACAGTGAAAGAGATCACTATGAAGACACCATGAAGAAAGCCTTTATGCGTGGTGTATGTGCTTTGAATCTGGAAGCAATGTCCATGTTTCAAAGCAAGGACAGTAGGCCAGATCCTGGTTAGTATGAATAGCAGCTTTAATCTGGTTGTGTGTGTGCATTTTTGTTGGATTTGTTTGGGATTTTTTGTTTGTTTTAATGGAGTTTCTTTTCTCTTTTTTTTTTTTTTTTCATTTGAGAATCTGTGGCAATACAGAGTTTATTAAACTTTTATTGCTTTAAAATGTCCTGTTGAATATGTTGAGAAATACTCTGATGCTGAACTTCGTACTGCTGTAGCTAAAAGTAGGAATGTGTTCTCTTCATCCCACATTGCTGAGAGAGTAGTAACCTGCAGCTGAAGGCAGAGCAAGAAGTCAAAGGTGGCAAACAAAACACCAGGTTATGGAGCAGTGAAGACAAAATTCTGAAAATTCCTTTATGCTCTGGAATCTCAGTGTGCAATGAATCAGCTTTACCCAGCTCTCCCTTCTTTTTTAATCTTGCTTTTGAATGTAAAAAGGGCAAGCAAATCTCTCATGTTCTGTATTTAGTTGTAACTCTGTGCCAGAACAGGAAACACCAGTCTATTTTTAGCAGCAGCATACTCGTAAAACCCGTGTAGCTACACAGGGAAGAGCTGCACATGCTTAATGATGTAATGAAATCACCCCCTCAGAGTGAGACAATCTGTAGCAGTGGGAACATAATCGTGCTGGTGCAGCAACCTACGTTAAAGAGAAAATAGCTGTGCTAGCAGGAGTGTCACAGCTATGCATGTGGCTCAACAACCAGCTGTACTGGCAGCAGTGGTTAATAGCCTTAGATAAGTAACTTCAGTTGTTAAATTTAACAGTCTTACACAGAAGTTTCTGAACTACTTTAGAAAAATTCTTCACCAAAAAATGTAGCTAGGAAGAGGAAATAGTAACCTGAAGAAAATGTAAGAGGATACTTACCTGAGCAGCTGTCTAAGCCTGTTGAACATAAGTGGTATTTGTGTAGTTCCTTAGGAACTTAATATGACATTAGCTAAGTGTAGCTAGTAGCTGTGTGCTAGTAAAAACATAGGATCAGTATTTGTAGACTGTTAAGAATGAATGATTTCTTGAAGATACTGAGTTTGGGAATAAAATTACAGGGCATTTCCCAGGTACTTCTTTTTCATTGTGTACTAATTAAGAACTATTCTATCTTGAAGCTTTATCCTTTATTTGTTTATTGTTTTCAAAAAACATGCAACAGACAACAGGTCTCCCTGATAATGAAGGGTAACTGACTCATGTGAAAGCATTGCTTCTGTAGACCTATAAAAATGAGGGTAAGTAGTAAGGAAATGAAGAAAACTGAGCTCTAGAATAGTTGTGACCAACCCCTGAGTTTCATGGACCAAAGATTTTGCTTGATTTTTACTAAGAAGCTGGAACTGATACTCTACACCAGAACAAGACCTAAAGATTTTGCTGTGCTGGATGTTAGGCTACCCATAACTTTTTTTTTTGTGTATCTGCTATTATGCTTTTTAATCAGGCTTCATAACATCTCACAGACTGTGTTTCGGTCCTAAGCAGGTCATCATCTTCCACCACCTCTTGTACCACATTCTCCCCTGCCCTAGGCTTACTATGTTTTTTTTGCTACAGCCAGATGGTGGTTTTAATGAAGTTAGTTACATAATTATTTAATATGGTTGAACAACCATTGATCTGCATTCTTGATCAGGTAGAACAGTGATCAGGACATCAGAAGACTGCAAACATCAGAGAAGATGATTGTGATTTGTTGCTGGTCGTTTAATCTGTGGGTATCAAAACTTCATGTGCCAGAATCAGTCAGCAATTATAAATTTATATGAACACTGCAGTGCCACCTACTGTCATTGTATATAAAAGCAGAATTTCACCCCTTTACAAATGTATTATTAGGTTATTTTAATGTACATTTAATATACACACAATATACAGATAACATACATATCGTATATCATTATACTTTATTTATTAATAGTGTGCATGTATCACAGCCTTAATGGCTTCATAATATTTAGTGTCAGTGTTGATGGTGTAAATGTTATCTGCCTAATTTGCTGACTTTCTTTTTAATTAATAATATATCAAGATTATTTTAACCTTTTTATGTATTTAGAGGAACACTGTAGCCAAAAGAATTCATAACTTTTTGCTTATAAAAATCCTAACATTGTTTTTCTTCAGTAGCATAGATCAGATCTGACTGGTCTATAACTGTGTATTGGTCCTGTCTGTGCTTAAGCTTAATGTGTGTGTACATACATAGATATATAAGAAATGTATATTTTGGCATTCTTTTACTCTTGACACCTACAAGTATTGCACAGATTTGAAGCACATTCCTTTTATTTTTCCTCCATATTTCAGCTAAGAATGAAAAAAACCAAACACAATTACCACACGGTGTCACTCTAGTCCCTGGAATGAGCAAATTTCTCTCATCCTGGAACTCCTGCTGGCATCAGCTGCTTCAGAAATAGGAGAGTAAATAAGAATACCTCTCTCTCCTTCCTTTAATAAAGTCTGTATTCTAAAAGGAAAAGGCTGGAACTGCTTGGAAAAGAGACTGGGCTTATGTCTGCAGATCTGGCATCCCCAGTGTCTGCATTTTAAGATAAAAGTATCCCAGATGGATTTTGTTCAAGCTTAAGCTTACCCAGCCTACCCTCGCAGGGACATGAGAGCTATAGGGTGCCTGTAGATTGTCCCAGCCAGGATGAGGCCACTGTCCAGCAGTTATATATGGGGATGAGATGCTGCTGCTAATGTGTAACATTTTATTTTACTACCAGTAAGCCCCCTTAAGGATCTTGTGCTCTCAGAGAAGTCCAGTATGACCTTTGTGTTTTCCTCTTTGTACCGGTTTGCCCAAATTTAGAAATATATCCTCTGAGAGAAGGCACAGCCACCCCTCCCCACACCAGCTCTGGGAAAAATAAATTTTCCTCGAAGGAAAGTGAAGGAGAAAAAACTATTTATTTACCAAACACATGGAAAAAGGATAATAATGCTAAATAATAAAATCTGTCACTGTGGAGAATAAAACCTGGGCAAGTGTTCAAGTCCTCCCTTTGGTCTCCTCGGAGCTGGGGCTTGGCCCAGGGCCAGGCCCTCTGTGCCCGGTGGAAAGTCCTCCCGATGTGCTCTGAGGTTGAAAGCAGTCCAGTAGGAAAGGGAGAAAATCCGGAATTCCAGAGAAGGAAAAAGCAAAGTCCAACTCTCAGTCTCTCTCCGGAGAACGAGAAACTGAAACAACTGGCCAAAAGCTGACTGGAAAGCAGCAAGCCAGGTGCTTCCTCGCTCCCCTGCCGCAGCTGAAAAAAAAATCCCTATCTCTGTGTGATCTTGAACAAGCTGCAAACTGCTTTGAGAAAGTTTTGCTGAGTTTTCCTTCCCCCTCTCAGGCTCAGTTTAAAGGCATAGAAAGGCACAAGAATTAATTTCTGGGCTTTGAGCAGCGATATGGGATACACATCATAAGGTCACCCCAAGACACTATCTAAACTGGATCTTAGGATAAGAGCACCTCCTGCACACTGGTTTTAGTTCTGGCAAGCAGTAGGAAGAACCTCAGTTCTTTGCACTACAAGTAGGTGACATGTGCCACGGGGATGTTGAGACATAACTGAGAAACAAGCCCCTTGAAAAACATATACAAGCACCTCAAAAGATGGGTAAAATACAGGAATGTTATTCTGCCTCCCTACCTACCTACCTCTATAAAGAACAGCCTGATCTTTTTTATTCTATTACACAAAATCCCAAAGAAATACTAAAATTTTTATTGTAATTTATCTTCCCCCATATCCCCACCCCTTAGGGTTAGCTAGATTATGTGCTGATCCCATTACTTTTTGTTTTTAATAATAGATACAGGAAGCAGGAGAAATGATAATGCTCCCACTGGTGCAGGAAGGCCACCTCCTTCACAGTATAATCCGCCCTCACCACCACCTCCACCAGCAGCTTCTCTTCAGATGGAAGGCATGGTAAGCATGTAGCTGGAACAGAATTGTATTTGCTAGTGACAAAAAAGAAACTCCTTGGTTTGGGCTTTTTTGAAGAAAGTCCAAGTCTAAAAGGAAACCTGCAGGTGTGTTCAGACTGCACTGTGAAAATGAAGTGACTGGGACACAGGTGCTGTGGCTTGCTGTACTTTCATTAAGCTTTTTTTTTATTTTAGTGAAAATGCATTAAACTAATGAAGACAAGGTCACTACAATAAGCATAATTTGTTCTCTAAGGTTCTCTCTGGAAAAAAGCTGTTAAGAGGTTTTTTTTAAAAAAAACCTCTGAATTTAACGTACTCTGAAAAGATGAAAAGTTGGATTGACTTAAAACTTCTTTTTTAGGGGGGTAACACATATAGACATTGAGGGAACTCACCTTATTGTCCTATCATACCAACTTAGCCAGATCATCATCTAGTGGCATGGTTGTTTTGGAGCTGCCCTGGAGCCATCCTGAAAACTTTGCCACTGTAAAACAGTATCATGTTGGAGAGTAGGTTAGAACAGAGATGATGTGCATGCCTCTCTCCTGATTTTTAATTCTAATAGTGACAAATGTTATTCACACAATTTCTACTATTTTTAGACAAGTAATTTTAAATTAGACAATTAACAGTAACACTAGAGGTAAGATATCTGCAAAGATATTACAATTAAAAGGGTAATTGGGATAGTAAAATAACTGACTATCTAAGGACTAAAATTGTATTTTTTAGAAAGTAGCACTCATTCTTTGTAAACTCTGGTTTCATTTCACAGTTTTCTAGCCACCTGGCTCATGGAAGCACTCCTGAGACCAGGCTAGATGCTGATTCTCCAGGAATCATCAGTAGCACAGCAGGATCTGGTGTGACATCAATTCAAAAACTGGTAATGTGCTAAAATTAACTTCTTTTCTTCTTTTAAGGCATATTCATAACAAATATTAGTTTGGATATTGTTATTTGTGCATTTCTCAGAGCAACACAGGTATGTAGTTGAGGGCACTGCCATAGAGTTTACGTGGCAGTACGAAGACACTAGCTTGCAAGTGCTCATTTGTGTCACATAAACCCATTTATGCTAGGAGCAGTTTTAAATTCTTTTTGTAGGTAGGGCAGTGTGGCAAAATGAGGAATAGGAGAGTGCATGTACACTTAGCTATAGTGCAACAGGAACAATCAGTGTTTGACTTGATAACCTTTTGTTATGGACAGTGCTTTGTCTTGTTCTACTGCTGTTTGAAATTTCTGTCATTCCGTTTTCTATGCTTAGTGCTAAACTGCCCTCCTTTTCTAGCACTTGATACAGGTTGCTATCAGCTGTCAGAGAAAGATGCATTATTGTACACATGGGAGTTTTTTTATTTTCTGTTCTGTCATTGCTAGAAAGGATTTCCACAGTGGCGGAAGTACCTTCAGCTGTCACTCAAGCATGCAGTCAGTGAGCAAAGCTAAACTATCCATGCTGCTTGATTTTTGTCAAATTAGTCTTACTTCCCTCAGGACAGAAGTCATTTGCTTGAAATGCTGTCTCATTCTTAGGAGTCGAAAAAAATGGAGTCATCCTGGCTGCAGCCAGGTGGAGCAAATTCAGTCTTGTGTAATGTAACTGGATTACCTGCAACATCACAAGTTCCATTTAGGCATGTGGCAGATAAAACTGAGCAGAAATACTAGAGCATTGTAAATATTATGTTTAAAATTTTTTACCAATTAATACTTGATTTATTTATAGCCCATGGCAAAAGTAATAACATCTGCACAACAGAAAGCAGGAAGAACAATCACTGCTCGAATCACAGGCCGAGCTGATATGGGACAAAGATCCAGAGCTTCTGGGAGTTTAGCAGTGATGGGAGTTGCTCCACCCATGAGTTCAGTCATTGTTGAGAAACATCATCCGGTCACTCAGGTAAATCAGATTATGCTTCTTACAGTATTTTTATTACAACACATCTGGTAATAGTTTGAAGAAAAATTACCTTGTGAAGAGGTATTAGACAAAGGTCAGACTTGAGGCCTGTTGAAAATAGCAAACAGTACTTACTGTCTTTGTGTAGAAGGCATTGGTGAGGAGATGTTTAACCCCAGCCACCAGCCAAGCCCCATGCAGCCACTCACTCACTCCCCCACCAGAAAGATCAGGGAGAGAATTGGAAGGGTGAGAGCTGGAGAATTCATGGGTTGAGAAGAAGACAGTTTAATAGGGAAAGCAAAGGCTGTGCACACAAGCAAAGCGAAACAAGGAATTCATTCACTGCTTCCCATGGGCAGGCAGGTGTTCAGCCATCTCCAGGAGAGCAGGGCCCCATCACACATAATGGTTACTTGGGAAGACAAAACTCCATCCCTCCAAATGTCCCCCCTTCCTCCTTCATCCCCCCTTTATACACTGAGCATGGTGCCACAGGGTCTGGAACATCCCTTTGGTCAGTTGGGGCCACCTGTCCTGGCTCTGTCTCCTCCCAGCCTCCCAACCACCCTCAGTCTTCTCACCAGCATGGCAGTACCAAAAGCAGAAAAGGCCCCCATTTCCTGCCATGACTCACAGCCCTATGGCACACTGCACATAGCTTTCAAGAATTTGGGCTATTAAGCAGAAAGTAATACTTAAACTGTATGTTCGTAGGAGATTAGAGATTCAGTGTGGTAATTGCTTCATTGAGAACAATTTCTGGATTCAGATTTTGTGACTAGTGTGACAAGGAATGCACCTGAACTACTGTAACAAACACTGATTTCTAAAAATGTAGTAAGTGTGACAGCCCTAGAGATATACGCTGTATACCCTTTCTGCAAATAAAAACCTAAGTGGAAGTCAAGTATTTCTCTTGAGTTAATTTGAGAGGGGAGAGAGTTTACCTTGATTAAAAGCAGCTGTTTGTTACACTAAGGTGGCTAGTTTTATGGGCAGAAAATTAATTCTTGATAAAATGGAAAACCTTTTCTTTTCAAAGACCTTTCAGAGACTGCCTCATAGCAAATACTAAGCTTCAAAAGTAAAGCTGGCATGATTAAATTAGCACTACAGGGGGAAATTGTGAGCAGTATGGTAAAAAACTGAAACAAACCAACCTCGAAGTAAGATTGAAGTGATAAAAGCTCAAGATAATTAGTTAACTGGAAGTTTAGCACGTTATATTCAGAAAAGTGTATTACAGATAAGAAAGGAAAAGAAATTACCCTTTCTGTTAAATGACCATTTATTTTTCCCTTTTTGATAAGTGTATTTCAGTTTGCTGGATTGCATATCTTTCTTTCTAAACTACATCTCACCTAGAGCTATTTTAATGGGAATTTTTTGTGCCATTAAGTGTTTTGATGTATCTGATTACTTTTCAGCAAACCATATCACAAGCCACTGCTGCTAAATATCCTCGAACTGTGCTTCATTCTTCTGGCTCTACCACTGCGAGACCTGCAGGACAAGCTGGGCGAGTGCTTCAGGGCCAAACCCATGCCAGTGTTCAGTCAATAAAAGTTGTTGACTGATTGACTGTCTTTCTCACCGGTAGGGGTTTTTAATCAAGGTACCTCTTCCCAGTCTTTTCAGATTTGATGCAGTAAGGCCTAAAGTACATGTCATGTTTTTACCCTTTTCTAAAAAAAAAAAAGGTTTTTTTTAAGCAAAAGTGCATTTATAATAAATGGAGGGGCAAAAGAACTTGAACTGTTGTTCTACCTCCAAACTTTTATTATTAAGACAAACACTTTTTATTTAAGGAATCCTTTGCACACTTTCAAATAAAGGATACAATGTAATTTTTGTCTGAATCTTTTTGTTTAATCCCAATGATACTAACATCTATGTTCAAGAGAAAATGAAATTTATTTTTGTTAGAAATACTTTTAACTGCTTATGCAAGTTAAGCGTAGTTGACATGCACCTTAATTATATCCTACAACAGTGTGTTTAAATGGAAAGCAGCAGGGTCGTATCCTCCACACCCAGGGTCCAGCTTGGGCCAGGTGAGGTATCAAGTCCATCAGATTCTTAAACAGTTTCATTTTCCAAGCTAATGTTGCAGAACTTGATGAATGCTGTAGGGATTCCAAGCATTTGTACGTTAGATCCCCAATTCCAAAACCTTAGGATTTAGCGGGCTGTTCTTTGTATTTCTGGGACACTCTGCAGCCAACTCAAAGAAGGTTGCACACAAGTGGGCATTTTGGAGTAAGACTTCAAACTAAGATACAGATCACCTTTTTCGTACAAACAGTAGGATTCAGTGCAAAATAATGCTAGCTAAATGCAAACAGAAAAGGCAATTCAGTTCTTCCATTACACGATAAAACTATTGCTGTATTATAAAGAAGATCACAAAGATAGACATTTACATAATTTTTTAGATATTAAATATATTCAGTAATAAGAAAACCTTTAAACATATTCAGCAGGATGCTACCAAGTATTAATTCAAGATATGAATAAGAAATAGGTAAATGATTTCTAGATGTGTTAAGTATTAAATATCGAATGTTATTTTGGGAGTATGTATACAGTGTTATGCCACGATAGAAAATTCTGCAGCCAGCTACACATGGATTTTATACATGACATTTTTGTGTATCTTCACTACATAAATCAAATGCTGCAGTAGAAAGATCTGTCATAATCCTAGCAAGAATTTAGAAAAACCTGAATCCCAAATGAGGCCAGATGCCAGCTTATTTCTGAAAGTGTTAATTGATTTATATACATAATTTTCACTCATGACATTTGATTTTTTTCATGTACAGGACATTTTATTTACATTTCACATCAAACACAAAGTAGTTTAGTTTGCAGTTTCAATACAGAATTACTTTATCAATGTTAGGTCAGATGCGGAAATTATAAGTGGGAATCTTGCCTTCACAGTTATAAACTACCAGTCAGCCATTCACTCTTAAATGTTTTATATTGCTATATAGCAAGCATTTGAGAAATAAGTAACCATTTCAGGAGTGCAAGTTCTTCCAGGATGGAGAAAGTTGTACAACTTCAAAATAAGGTTTTTGTTTCCCAAAAGGATATTTGAACACCACTTTCCATCTGGCTTGTAATTCCATCATATATGCCATGTTTTATTGATGAGCTCATGAAATGACACATTTCCTGGAGTCCATGCCAATGCTAATTGAAGCTCTGATCTTCTCTGTAAAGTACAAAGAGAAAATGCTTGGTGTGCTTTGCTTCGCACAAGGTCAGACTAATCTAACTGAAGGCTGACCAGTCACAATTGAACCTTGTGTGCAGGACAGAGGAGGGAAGCAAAATTTGCACATTTGTCTTCCTTTAGAAACTTCAAGTCTGACATAAATCCTTTTTCTCAAGGAGCCTCACCCCTCAGGAAGGGCAGTCCCAGAAAATAAGAAAGTGTTCTCCAGCCCCGCCCTGGCCACAGGTCCCCAGCGCCAGCAGGGACCTCGGCATGGCACTGCAGTCTCGCAGAGGACACTGCAATGTGCTCTGTGTCAACTTACCAGCTAAAGGCTGAAATCCTGCATCCACCAGATCTTCATATAGGTGTTTAACAGGATTCTGATGAGCCAGCAGTGTACCATGTAACCAGATGAGCAACATTCTGTTTCCATGTTCCTTGTAACTTTTTTTCCCTATGCAATACACAAAGTATTTGCTCAATATGCTAGAAACAGTGTATTCTGTGTTTTTGCACTTCAAGAGTTCCAACAGATTTTGAACTTACTCATTCGTTCTTATTACCTTTCTTATCTAGGAGAAAAATGAAGACTGAAGCTTACAAAAGCTTTTAAAAAAATTCACGTTTTATCCTAACACTACTGTTAAGAGATAAAAAACACCTAATACATCTTAAAAATAATTTTTCCTTTCATTTTTCTCCAAGCTGTGGAAATACACCCTGTAATAGTAGTAACAAGTACAATTGTTTTCCCAGCACCTGAGAGGCCTGAAACCAGAAATTCCTGTTTCATGGCAGTTGTGCAGACAGACCATGAGCAAAATCTTTCTATGTCATAAGGTTCCCCAGGTCCTCACTTGCAGCATGACCTGCAAGACCCTTCTATGATGCTTATGGCTTCCAGTCTTGATCTCCAAAGAGGAAGGTTCCTTCAAGCCAGGAGGAAGAGCAGAAGTGTCCTGTACTGCTACAGCACTGCTTCCCAGGAACCAGGGACAAGGCTTGTACCCCTTCACTATGTGATATTCACATAGTTGATAAAGCAACACTGCCTTGTGAGGTTTTTTATCCTATGTATTATGTTTGGCCATTCAGATATTGTTACCTGTCCACTGTTCTTCAATAGCTTTAATTTGTTCATCTGTGAACTTCCAGAACACAGCAAGTTTTTTCCATTCACAGGGTTTTAACTGGGTATATGCTAGATTCCAAAGGGAAGAACGGATTTGCTTGGTCTGTGTACTGTGATCTTGTTTGAAGGACACACTGAAGTCTGACCTATTACCACTATGAGCTAGCTGTGTCTGAAAAAGAAAGCAGATGATAAATTTTATAACAGAGCTGGGAGCCTTTGCTCAGTGAGCCATGTCTTGAACAGCCAGATGTAGCTACTGACAGATGATTTGTTCAGTGCCTGTACAGGAACTGTGTATGGATCCTAGAAACAGAACTGAAACAAAGAGTTCCTCTGTGTGTTGCTACATATTAGTTAATTGCGAAACAACGCACTTTCTCTGGTACTTGATACACAAAAGCAAAGTGACAGCAACTGTTGTGCCAGCACTGCTGTGCTGCTTGGCTCTGTCTATATATCGTGTTTAGAACACAGCTGGATTTCAGGTACAGTTCTTACCCTTATCTCTTGCTTCTCAAAGCACTAATCTCTCCCCAAGGAGAGGGTAGACAGCATGGGCACAGCACCTGCTCAAGCTGTTCCTTCCTCCACCCTGTCAGCTTCACTTGGCTGAAGTGGGGACTTGCAGATCCTTTGCTGGCAGGATCAGCCATTAGGCTTATCATGGGGACCCCCAATCAGCAAAGTGTCTAAACACCAATATGCACATATGTGTTGAACATGGATCTAGTGTCATTCCTCCATAAGTAAAATCAGGTAGAAAACAAAACCACATGGATTTTAGCCTCCAGATTAAAAGTGATGTTGCTACTGTATGCATGGTTCACCTGAAACGGGAGTGTTGGGGTTAGCTCTTGTTTGGGCACCTTGGCAAAAACCATGTCAATCAGTGATTTCAGCCCTAGCTAAGCAGTGCCCAGGGAACATTCCTAGTTAGGTAAACTCCAACTCTTTCTGTATTTCATTATGTTTATGTACTAGTTCTGTTTCAAATCAATCTTCAAAGGGAAAAAAATTTCTTTAGGAATTTGACAGAGGATTACAAAGCAGATACTAAGCAAAAAAGGAAATGGCAGTATGCCATGTTTTAAAAATGCTAAGCATAAAGTGCTTCATTCCAAATTAAATACAGAAAAATACAGCAGTGTTATTTCCTAGTCTTATGAGAGACCCGGAGAGAAAAAAAAGTCTCAGTTCAGTAACTAAGCATTGTCATGTATGTTTGATTCCCTTCATCTGATGCAGACTTTATTTCATGCTTCCTGACACATGCAAGGTAATTAGGACATTCCACAGGACAGCTTCAGGGTCTCTCTGATTAGATGCTTTTCTTGTGATGCTTAATTTAGAACAAAACAAAACAAAACTCATGCAAACAAAAAAAAAAAAAAGAAACCCTTTGCAGCAGCACAGCTGCTCTTTGCTGCTAATTGTGTTTTGAGGCAATGGCAAGGTGGGATGGTAACAGCTGCCCTCAAATCCAGTTTAACCCAGCCTGGACAATGATGGAGAAGGGTTGGGTAGAAATGATAAATAGAAAAAAAGGGCCAACAGAGGGAAGACACTCACACTTTATATCATATGCCCTTCCTCTCAGCTACATGGCAATTCCTTTAACTAATGCTTTGTCACAAATGATAAGTCAGATGAATGTAAGAAAAAGACAGTCCTTAAAATAATGGTTCAAAATGCTGTAGTTCCATGTATGGTAACGCCACCTGAACAGCATCATATTCCATACCCATAAGATTTAAGCTGTTCAAAAAGCTGCACTCTCAGCTTCAGGCAACAGGATACAAACACTTATGTTTGTATTTCCCAACATCTCTGGTGCTTTTGCAGAAAAGCATCTACTTAACACCTTTTCTTCTCTTCAGGAAATTCAGTGAACAATGCCAAGAGGTTGAGAACATTATGGGTTTACTGCTGTCTGACTTGTCACATCTTCTGTGGTTCTCTTTAAGCCAAAAAGAAACCATGATGTACCTAACAGCTCCAGCTGAACTGATGCAAATCAAATGCACAATACAGGGTATTCGTGGTGGCATTTTTGCAATAATAAATCTATATCTGTTATTTACCAGCCCTGTAACACTAGGTGTCATGGATTTGGCCACTCAGGGCAGGAGTAGGGTGGTAAAACTGGCTAATTCCTGTGCCTGCTCTGGGACAGGATCAGTATGCTTACACACTTGGCTAACTCAGCAGGAAGCAGGAGGGAGAACAAAGTCACAAATTCGTATGGCAGTTACTTGCAATGCTCCAGAGAAGCCCATCACTATGCAGCTTACATTTAAGTAATAACTAGGGAAAGAAGGTGAGAAATTCAGACAACCTAAGCCATGTCCTTCACCCTTGTTGTGAAGTTCTTTGGTATTTCATTGATATGGTTTTATAATTAATACGCAAGGAACAGAAGAGGGAGCTCTTGTTGAAGTAGCTGAGCCCTTGCTAGCAAAGGAGTCACAGACATCTTCACTCGCCTATTTTTCAACGGCAGATTTTACTGTACCAAAGTTATCCAATGTTTAACCAATGTTATCCCAGCCATGGTGCTGATGGCACAGCACATGATGGCATCATGGATTTGGCTTAGATCTCTCTCCATTCCTTTATGTGTAGAGCACCAGGCAGGAAAAGGATAAGATCTGCTTACAGTTTTACAGCTAGTCAGGAGTAAAACCTGGATGGGCTAGAGACTTTTCCATTCCCAATCCTAACTTTAGTTCATCAGGGCCAGTCTTGCAGCCTGCCAAAAGGAACCACCTCAGCCAAAAGGCACTTCAAAATCAGAACTGGCTTTTCCCTTAGGTATCTTGAGTGTAATGAAAGATGCCTCTTACCTGTTTCATGGCATAATACCTTTCCGCTTTAATGATCATATCTACAATGAGGGCATGATGGCTCCTTGATGCCGTGGCTAGTGCAGTTTTTCCATGCTGAAAGCAGAGACAGTGAATCAGAACATTATCTTGGGTAAGTATGTCATAGAAGAAACACAGGAACTGTTTACAGAGCCCCATCCCCTTTTATTTCTACAGAAAAATCTATTTACTACCATTTTTATGGCTTTTGGGTAGCTACAATCAAAGTTCTATGCTCTGCATATGCTGCATCCCCTCAGCGCAGAGGTGGTCAATTTTCCCCCACTCTGAACTCCCCACTAAAGAATTTTTGGTGAGGTACAGCTGCTTTCAGAAACCTGCACTCAGACTGCTGCGTACTTCATACCAGCTTGCACTCTCCAGTTACTGCATCCAAGTTCATGCAAGCCCAGGTATCACAGGCTGAAAGCTACCACAAATACAGTCCATTCCCATGCTAGGGTTAAACTGGCATCTCAGATGGATAGGCTGGCAAAGTTGGAAATCTCCAACTTAAAAGGCAAACCTATGCCTTGTTTTAGATGGTAAGAGAAGGTGGCTCACAGAATGAAAGGAGAATTACTTTCTCATTACAGCTGACAGGAGCACAACTACAGGATGATGCTTCATGGGTATAGAGGAAGTCACAGTTACTAAAAGCCATTGTTTTAATTGCAGCTGCAGGGGTTTGCTCAGTCTACCTGAACCCATCTCTCCTATCACCACGTCGATGTACAGGTGTCACGGTGGCTCTAAAGGGTTTTCTCTGAAACTGTCTTTTTTCAGCAGATCTGCACTGAGTGCAACTGCCTTGGATTTAAGTATTCTGCATGTTCTCCACATAACAAGTGCCAGGCATTCTAGAAAATTAGATCTAAAATAAGCCAATCCCTTAATTAGAAGTTTCATTAATTAAATTGTAACGTATTTCAACTCTCCAGATAGTATAAAGTTCCCTAATATACATCTTTTGAGTTCTGGCTCCTGGCTTTGCTCAAAATCATTCTAATTAGCCTGTTTTTAGAAAAGCATCACATTGGAAGCCAAGGAATTTACATTGCATTAAATCTTTTAGGCATAGGCATATTTTATATGTGAAGAGTCCAGAGATCACAGGAGCTCCTTGGGCACACCTCTGGAGAGGTGCTCTGTATTTTACCCAGAGGGGGAGAGAGAGGGAGTGGATAAAGGGGGTGTTTCTGTACCCCTGTGGTAGAGCAGACACTGCTGGCATCCCGCATGCACATGTAGCACAGCAGTCTTGCATATGGGGAGCTCTCTGTGCCCTATCACTCACAACCAAAGACAGTTTTATCTGCAGGTGGGATGAAAGAAGAGCTCCCAAGAGTGCATTCCCTGAGCTCTGACAGAAGCAGATGCATGACATTCTCTGGAGACTGAGGACTCCTGCTGCCAGGGCATGGAGGCCAGGAAAACACTGTGCAATCAAAGCAGGCTCCTCTTCTTCCTGTCTACTGTTCAGCAAGGACAGTAATGTTTTTGGCATATCAGCACCAGTTCGGTTCAAAGGGCACTGTACTCGCATATGTCCCCATCAGTGGCATGGTGTCAGGGGTCATCCAGCAAATAAGCAAGGAAAAAGCTACTCCAAGAAATAAAGCCAATGCAGAAAGGTGGCTTGTACCAGAACTTGTACTGGTTCAGAGCCAAATTCTCATAACAAGTCCTGAGCTCTACCAGTGTTGCTGTAATGTGAGGGCACTCTCTCGCTCAAAGACTTGTAGGTGCCTAAAGTCATAGGCAATAAGTGATTTTTTGGGTCTGCCCTTGGAATACAAATAGGTTGAAAAAATATTCCAGTGGCTGAGGTGCTCTTTAAAGTGGATGAGATTCATTCTGGCTTGACCCCTATGAGAACTGCAGCTCTTTGGCAAGTGTAGGCATGATTCTAAATGGAAAGGCTTAACTACAATGCAGCATCTTACCTCAGCCTCCCAAAACACACCAACCATGCACCCTACCCTCAGAGCCCCAGGCCTCATATAAGGCTAGGGCAAAACAAGACAATCCTAGTCCATAAAGCTTCACTTCTCATCAGGACAGTTTTGTGCAGGGAAGTTACTTATTAAAGATATGAAAGGGTGAGATTTTGCTCATAATAAACATCAAATCCATCAACTCAGTCATACAGAAAATCAAGAAAAGTGGTAAAAGTGTAGAAGGGGAAACTCAATCTTGCAGTAATTTAGCAGAATTTGTAAATACTGGGTTTGATACTCTGTCCTTTCAAAAGCACTTCCCCAGCAACTTTGCTTTGGTACTTCTTCCAGCCACTGCCATTTTTGCCTCTATCTTTCCAGGCAGAACATCATCTCAGGGTTTAAGTATCCACCTGAATGGATCTGGAATGTCAGATGACCCGGAGTGCTAAAGGACAAACTCTCCACCACTGCAGTTGGTGAAGCTTCATCTCCCCTGGCAATGAGTCTGGCTGCAGGTACACAGTTATAGCACCCACAGGCCATTTTCCTCTCTGCAAGCCTAGTCCTTTTTTTCCATGAAAAGTCTCTGGAAGCAGTGTTTATCCTTCGAACCATGGAGCTTGGAAGTTTTACAGCTCTTCACAAAACCATTTCAGATCTCTGCAAGCTGCAAGTATAGCAATATTAAAAGGAGACTTCCTTTGTAGTTAGCTTTACTTAGCAAACACAAGTGGCAACATGTGCTTTATGCACCTCTGTAAGGAAGATTATAAACCAAAAAGTAACATCGTGTAATCTTGAGATGTGTGAGGAATGCAATTTACCTTATCCACAGTTTTGAGATTGCAGCCTGACTTCAGCAGCACTTCCACCAACTCCACATTGCCAAGATCAGCTGCCAGATGTAGAGGGGTTTCCTGCCTCTGGAATTAAAGACACCAAATATATGCATTAACTCAAATTCACTGCTAGAAGCAGCATGCTCAAAGGCTGAATCTAAAATAGATTCACAAGAGGTGACCTTGGTGAGAAAATACTGAACAGAGGGAAATCATGAGAGATCTGCCGGTTTTGTTTCAGGCAGACAAGACAGCATATGGGATCTCTGCAGGAAAGCAAGGCAGAAGTTCCAGCTGGCTCAGGAAAGAGTTGCTGTTATGGCCCTCTAATGTGCTGTAAACTAACAATCTTTCTCTCTCTCTCTCTCTCTCTCTCTCTCCCTCCCTTCCCTCTCAAGGCAAGGTGCTTTGGACAGAGGTCTTCATGCGACTGGCACCATCCCACACCCATCTTATCCTCTCAAGTAACCTTCTCTCTGCTGAAATTCATGCCAAGACAACTCAACATCCATAATTTTGAATATTACAATATGCCACATCCACAACAGAGCTTTTTAGTCAGCCCTACCACAAAATTATGATATATATATAGCTGAAGTCTACCTGCTCCGTAATGGGTTCAGTGAACCTTAAACAACACACATACAAAAAAACCCAAACCAAAACCATTAAACAAGGCCAAACCATTAACAAGAAATACAGCTAAAGGGGCATTCAGCTTCAAGTAAAACTTTGGATCTGAAAGGAGGGTTGTATAGTCTCTACATAGCTACATATTCCTAACTATGTATTTATTTATCTATCCTTCTTCAGAAAGTAGAGTAAGAAAATCCAGCAGCAAATAATGGAGTAATTATGGAAGTCCTGCACATAAGGGAATGTTCCATAGTATGTTTTTTATGACACATCATCCTTCTAAGTTGAGTGTTTTGTGCCTGTGCTTCTCTGACATTGCAAGTTTACATTCTGTAGGTCTGTTTAGAGACCTTTTGGCCTTTAGATCTTAGCTTAAAAGTTTGCACTCCCAAGAAGCACCAAGCTCAGGTTCCACATTAGAAGTGTCATCAGTTAATTTTATAGTTTACACTATGATCACATGATCTCACACCTTACTTTTTTATTCCTATAAATAAAATATTAGCCATACACCCTACTTTCTTTCCTGCAGAAATTTAGGGATACATCAGTACCTACTGTATGCAACTTAGGGCAAGCTAGAGACAAAAGCACAAAACATTTCCAAAAGACGTGTTGTAGAAATTTACAGAATTCTCTTTTATGTGACCAGAAAGTCTTACCGTCATACTTTACTCCAACCACAAATGACAGCCTCCGACTTCCACAAAAATGTGTATAAATTAATCTCTAGCAATAAAATGAACAATGGGAAGGGGTGAACCACAGATTTCTCAAAGACTCATCCTTGTCCCTATCGTGGTGAGCATCCCTACATGTCATGAGGGAAACCAGGATGCATTTCCCTAACAAGGAGCCACAGTGCCCACAGTGGGACTCGGCAGACCTGCTGGGACAGTCTTTCCACAGCTGAGATGTAACACTGATGAGGAGGGGAAAGATAGATTTTCCTTGAAGTGCCACAGGTGGCAGGCCAGTACACAGTTGGACCATTGGAGTCTGTCATGGTCAGGGGCCAGTGTCTGCGAGCTCTGTACAATCTGCTGCCATATGGACCATGGGCACTGGATATCACTGAGAGTTTTGGAGGCCTAGTTGTTGGCCAGGTCACTGTAGTCCACCTCTACCACCACTCCCTCAGATACTGGATACCTTCTGTGGTAGTTTACTTGCCTTGCTGGTTTGCAGTATCTTCTTTGAGGAGACACTTTGCATTCATGCTCAGTAAGAGCCATCTCCAGAGACTTATGAGTGGCTGCCTCTGTTCTGATCCCTTTGGCAATCCCTTAGTCCCTAGAGATGGACCCCAGCAGCTGAGCTTCCCTACCTTCCCAGCACTGGAGCAGTCAGGTAGCAGTGTGCTCACCTTGCTGATGGATGAACACTTGCTGCCTACCTAAGAGGTCATTCAGAGATGGACGCCAGGTAGTTTTGCCTCTGTTGTCATTCTTGTCTTTTCCCTTTCCTGTCCTCTTTTGAATCTTCCCCCTTTTGCCCCTCAGCAAGAGCTGCTGTTTCTCTTTCTAACCAAATCAACATTTACTTCCATCATTTCTCCTGGAGCTCGGGCACAGTTATTGTATTTGAGGGCTGGGTCTCTGGTTAAGCAACAGTGTGGCACCTCCAACTAAGTAACCTTTTCAGTGTCCATATGGGTGGCTTCAGAGCAGGAGACCTTCTCAGTGTCGCTTTGTGTGCTCCTTGATCAGGAAACCCTCATCCTCTTTTGAGGCACTGGATGGCAGCTCATTAGCAAGGGCCAGGCCCAATACAACATTAAAAACCCCTGTATTTCATCAGGGCAGGCAAGGCTCCCCTCCTTCAGATGGTATATGAATTACTTGGGACTACATTCCGGCTAGGGCATGAAATCCCAAACTACTGGAGGCAGTAATGGCCCCAGGCACATGTCCAATTCTGTCCACATACAATACTACCTGAGAATTGACTGCCTCCGGGTGAATCCCAGTGTGGCATTCCCAATTAATTGTTAATTGTTATTCACAATAATCAAAACCATGCTCACAACACACACTAGTATGAACAGTGTGATTATATGAGGATATTCAAGGAACCAAGTAGTGTTACAAGAAGGTGGGAGAGACCTGTCCTGGGGGAGAAGAAGGGGTAGACGCTATTCATTCCTCTCTCAACAAAGCGCCTCTCCAAGGAGGGAAAGGAAAAGGTGCAATTTTTGATTTTCTCCATGAGATGGTTACCTGAGTACGCAGACAGTGGCACTGTAGGGCCTAAAACACAAGACCAGGCACAAGCCAGTGCTTTTATCATCACTCCACCAGGCAAAGCAGTACAAAGTGATAGACAACACAGCAAAAGCAGAAATAGTCATTAACAATTATAGGAGGTTTTTTACAGCAAAACAGGATTAAGCATGGCAGCACCAAAGTAAATATGGCACACGTCAGTTGTGGATATGGTCTACAGTGAACTGATCTGATGCACAGCAAACTGGCCAACAACTAACCAGGCCTCCAAAGACCACTGACACCAACCAGGGCCAAAGAATCCTGGTTAAGGTGAGGAAGATAGGTGTAGCTGTCCGTGGATGGGCTCAAACCACCATCCTTTCAGCTAACAGCTGAACACTCTCACTGATGGCATCACAGAGACCCGTGACCTTGTCATTCAGTCTTGCTGGGTTGCTCACCTCTGCTCAGCTGTGTCCCCTCCCAGCTCCCTGAGCAACCCAGTCAATTCACCTGGGGGCACAGAGTGTGAAACAGAGAAGGCCTTGATGCTGTGCAAGCATTGCTCAGCAACAGCTTTAACATTGGTGTCTTACCAGCACTGTTTTGGTCACAGATTTAAACACAGATTTAAACCCACACAGTGGGTTGCTTTAAGGAAAATCTAACTTTTTTCCAGCCAAATTTTTTTCCCAGCCCAGTTCTGCACTGGGCTTGCCTCTGAAGCCAATACCAATGAGATGTTTCTGTCATTCATTACACTTGAATCATAACATTTGAACAATACATTACCCAAACATTTTCTGAGTATACAGCATTGTACTATCCTTATCTTGCTCAAACAGTATTAGCACAGCATGTACCAGTGACTAATACATATGTACACACACAAAAATACTAGAGAGGAATTGCCTCTTCCTTCCTCTTTTTTTGTACCCTGGTATCATAAGGAAAAAAAAATTTCAAACAAAACCCACATAATCTCTGCTTTATCAATCAAGCTGTGTAAATTCCCAGTTTTTCTTACGTGATTTAAGGAGTTTATGTCATGATTGGCATCCAAAAGGCTTTTTACTACCGGTAGATTATTACTGATAACTGCTAAATGGAGAGGGGAATTCTTCTGCTGTGGAGGGAAAATAATAAATTGTTATACTTGGGTATGTTATTAAAAGTTCATGCAAACCAGAAAGAGGTTCTTATTGAAGCCCACCCCTTGCAAAGGTGACATGCTCCAGCAGAGGTTCAAGACTGCAGAAAACACACCTGGATGTGTGGAGTTGTACCAGAGGTGGTAGCCTGCTCCTGCAACACCCACAGAAGAAGATAAACAAATACAGCTGAGAAGACTGGAAATGCTGACTGCATTGGGTGTGCATCAGTGTGCCACCACTTAGGAATGCCACAAGGCACTCCTCTTTAGTGTTCCTACCTGAGATATGCTGCTATCCTGACAACAGAGAGATTAGGGTAATGTTCCTACCCCCCCCAGAAAAGTGGCTTTGCCCTTTGTTGAATAGCCTGGAGACAGACTCATTCTGTATTTGGTAAACAGATGTCAAAACTTACCTTCCAGGAACAAACCCTTGTCACATGTTGCTGCTGGAAATGCTCCTCATACTAAACTGACTTGCTGTCATATTTATAAAATATGACAAATTACAGCTAGTAAGAAATCCAGAGGTTTTATCTGAGTGGTTATTTATTAAAATAACCAGGGCAGAGATGCAACACCAGTCAAAATCCACACTAGATTGGTAAGATCACTTTGTATGTTGAACCTGTGACTGATCAGTTTCTTGTAAAATACAGCTAAAGAATAATTCCCTACCAATACCATTCATGGGTGCCAGGCACCAGTTCAGTGTCTTTATAAAACACAGCCATTTCTTCAGGGCTACAGAAAAATAAAGCAAGCTCTTACGTAACATTGTGCTGGAAATATTTTCAAAATGTAAGTTACAATTTTATGAGTTGCTTCTGCTAATGAGGACAAGCAGTGCAACAACTGCCCAACCTTTAAAATATTTCAAGCACATCACAAATTGTTATTCCTTGATAGCTTTCTGCAAGAGGCCAGTGATCATGGCATAAGTCATGAAGTCCAGATTCTATTTTCATCCTGTACTGTAGAAGAGGAAAATAATTTCCTATTCATAGAAAATCTCAAATATCTGTACTATCTAAACTGAGAGGATTTGGATAATGTAAATACCTCTTTCCTTTTAAATCACAAGGAATGTTGGCATGCAGATTTTGAAGGCAATGAGGGTGCATTTACCTGCAGAGGGTGAAAGCACTGAAGTGTTTATTTACATTCTAGTTATCCTTTGCCCATAGCATTACTACTAGCATTACATTACTACTGCTAAATTCAAGCAGGGTGCTTTGCTCCCCTTCTCCAAGTGCCTGGCCCTTGGCTTAACCTGGCCACATCTACTCTGCACTGCACCAGCCTGCTCAGGCACTCAGCAACAGGACCTTGTCTCTATTGGTCTGTGTGTGTTGCCAAACTACATCTAGAAACTAAATAATAATGTGTATAGGAAAAAATTCAAGGAACTACTCAATCTCATTCAGCTGTCTGAATTCCCAAGGAAACACAGGACAGGCTGAGCAGCAGCAGAAGAGTTATTCTGATAAACACTGACCTCGGGTTTAGGAATCAGGTCAATATTCTTATCAATAAGGAAAGTAACCAAGGATAGATGTCCATTCTGAATTGCAACCTGCAAAGCACTGGTATTGTTCTGAAAGAAATTTGATAGATAGAAAAACGTACATTTTTATTGCTGCAAAAAAGAACAGTACTAAAGAGAGGTATAAATATAGGGTAATCTTGCATTAAAATTTGTGTTCGTATCCCCTCCACCAATAAAACCCTTTGATAAAATCATACAAAATGAAGTGGATCAGCAATTAGTATGATGTTTTTGTAAACAGTGAAGGAAATTCCCATTTTTACTATATCACAACACACATACTAAAGAACACCAGTATCCCATAGCACCATTCAACTTCTCTTAAGAAAGAGACAGATCAGCATCATCATCATCTATACTGTGCCGTGGACAACGATGCCAGCATGTCTCCTAGTCTGTTAGACCTTTACCAAGCAAGTGCAGTTGTATTAAGCAATCAATCCATAGAATAGTTAATAAATAAATAGAAAAATAAATATAAATTAATAGGAAATAAATTTTTAAAAATTAATAGAAAACATCTTAGAAAATAATTCTGCTTAAACAAACAAGTTCTCATTCTGCTGTAATCATAAACTTCATGCAGCAGGCTAGCCAAGGCCATTCAGCAGATATGACTTGGACTGAAGTTCAGGAACCAGATGTAGATAAAAAGTTTGTCATCAGATCAGTCACATACACTGCCAAAAAGGAGGATTTTCAGTTATCCTAGTTGATTACATTTTCTAGTCATATGTGGTACTAGTGGGCATAGAGGAAATAAAAAGCTCCACTACAGTACCCCATCAAATAAATCTAATGCTATTTTTCTTCCATATCGGTTTTATTCTGTTAGTACTCTCCACATTCCCCATTCTATATTTTTTCCCAGTTTCATAAAAAAAAAGCAGAGCAAATATCCTTAGTTAATAAGGTCCTTTCCACAGTCTAGTATATCCCACTAGGAGAGATACTGTGTACATACCTGAGTTAAAACATTGATGTCACTCCCTGCCTCCAGTAAGAGTTCAGCACATTTTTCATGACCTCCTTCAACAGCCAAGTAAAATGGAGTTTCTTCATTCTAGACCAAAAGAGACAAAATGTCTGTTCCAATTTAAGACATGAGACAATGAGACTGAGACACAAACCACATCTGGTAGGCTCCATTGGGCTCATCCAGCTCAATAGGAGAGGAGAGATGGACCCAAGAGAACACAACCTGAATGGTCCCAAGTTACCTCTTGAATGACATGGCAACTCACCAACAGTTAAGTGACAGATGATGTTTATCTGGACAGATGTACAGTAAGGTTTACAATACAGAAAACTATTTCATAAGCATTAATCATGCTCTTTTCAAAGAAGACTGCTAGCAAGAGGCACAGACAGAAAGGTGGTGGGCAGCAATTGTTGCCATTCAACAATTGAATTTTTGCCATTCAACACCAGGCAACACCACTAGCACGTTAGTACATACAGTGCATTTCAGTTTCTGTCAGTACACTGCCATGGATTTCTGACAAATTCGCAACCCCAAGTGCCAGTTATAAGAAGAACTTTTAGCAAAAATAATCCTGTTTCATATTTATTTCAAATCTTTTCACACTGAAAGAGTCTCCACGTCTCCACAGCAAGTCTCTAAAATAGGTTACATCAGCTACACAATGATCTAATCCCTGTTTCTCAACACCTAACATACACAAAGGTTTAATGAAAGTTACTCTGGTGTTTCAACAATCACAAAAGAATCAGTAAATCCTAATTTTTCTTTGCTTAAAATCCTGACATTATTCTGGTATACTGAATATATTTTAGTACTTTGCTCATGCTATGGAAAGAGAGATCTGTTCATATCCAGATCAGAACATCTCCAGCGGGACAGGAAGTTCACCCCACTAGCCATGCCAAGACAGGAGCACAAGCAGTACAAGATTTGTGTGCAGATTCTTAGACAAGACATTCTTAGACAAGCCTTGGAAAGATGAGGGCTCCATATTTCAAAGAGGCTCCTGTGCCTCACAACTGAAAACAGCAGAGAAGTTGGATAAGAGAGAACTTCTCAACTCATCAATCTGTTGCTGATAAAGGAAGAAGAGGGCCTTGGACATTTTGCCTACTGGCCCAGCAGAGCAAATCATCAGCCACATGGCAGGTTCCCACAGTGGGCATTCAACAAAGGAAACTACCTTGCCAGTTTGTTCCAGCTGCCCCACAAAAGAAACGGAAGAGACACGAACCCTTGCAAAGCAAGAACACCGAGATGAGCAGTTAGTGTACATTTCCTTCCTCCACTCCTTGTTTAAGCCTTAAAATTAAGCTCATGAGTGCATTAACTCAGGGATACAACATTCTCAGCTAATATGCAACCAACAAATATGCTGGCTGAGCTCACCAACGCCAATCCGGGAAAGCAAATTGGGTAGGTAGTGTCTGCAGCCAGCTTTGTGCATGCAACTGAGTTCAGATGAACAAGATACAAATCTGAGACCCCTTTGCTGAGGTGCATGTGATGGTATGTGCCTGGCATGCAAGTCAAACTGGCTCAATGAATAGGCTGAAAAGTACCAGAAATGTTAAAAGTGGGATGTTAAAAGGAATGGGATCACGTGGCTAAAAATGCTGGATGACAGAAAACAAGGGAGGTTAAGGCCTTTCCTCTGTTTTCTTCCACCAGTAGTTATGCAAGGGCTTGCCAAATGCAGCGGAGGATATGTGTAAGGAATAGATGACAGAGGAAGAGACATTGAAGGAGTTAATGGAGGTTAATTATTTATTATAATGGAGGTTAATAATTGGACAAGGAACAAGGAAACAGGATGCAAATTTACTAGGAAACCAGCAAGACTAATGAAGTGTCCTCAGTGCCACTTCTCTTCCTTTCAAATTTGATTTTTTAGAAAACTTTTCAAATCTCTAACTTTATTTCTTTCAACAGTTTCAGCCTACTTACCTGATTGAGGTCATTTATTTCCTCCCACTGTTCAAGCAGAATTTCTACAACTTCACTGTGACCATTTTTGGCTGCTAAATGCAGTGCTGTATTTCCCTCCTTGAAATTAAGATGTCAAATAATATATTTTAAAACCCAGAATAAAGTAGACATTAACTAAAACCAACAAAAAGCTCCACACAGCATGTTCCAAGATTCGATCTAATCTGAAAAGGGCCTTGTCCCATGTATGCAGACGTGACATTGCTGATCTAGTTGGTTGTCTGAAAACTTCATTGTATACCCGCAAAAATTCTAACTCCTGACAAACGAATCAAACTGAAACTTCAGGTATTGGTTCCCACAAGGATGGGAACTACACTGAGCCCCAGAGACCACTGATTTAAAGATTAAAAAAGCCTAGGTCAGCGTATAGAAATTTGTCATGGCTTTGATATCAACATTGCAATCTTTGATATCAACATTGCAATCTTTGATATCAACATTGCAATCTTTGATCTCTGTCACCATCAGTGCAATTTCTCTCCAGCAAATTAAGAAACACCAAACAGAAACAAAAGCAAAACCAAAACACCACACCACCAAGCAAATAAAAACAAAGAACAACTTCAGGAAGAGCAGCAGTTTTGAACTCAAAGAAAATGCTAGCATACGAAATAATATAAAAATGGCTAAAAAAATTAGGAGAAGAATTCTAACCCTCAGAAAAATGAGAGTCCAGAACAGTTTTTCATTCACAGCATTGAGTGGGAAGAAGCAGGAATCCTTTTTAAGAACAATGGTTACAGTGCGATTTGGTTTAGTGACCTAAGAGATGAGTTTCTCTCCTGGCTAATTTGCAGGACCACAGCAATTACTTCCTGGTGCTGTTTACACTTTTAACCTGCTACATGTCTGGGACAATACTATCTTTCAACCTCTGCTGATAAACTGCTTAGCACAGCAGAGCTCTGGGTGCACTGAAGTTTTTAAACTGTTACCAGAATACTAAAAAAACCCAACATCACTTCCCAAGCATACACTTATGTCGTTCTGTAAAAGCAGTATCTGACAATTTCACAATTTTTAATGTATTTGTCCTTCAAATGCCTCTGATGCAGAGAAATAGTAACTTGCTCATTCCAGAAATAGTCAAGTAAGAAAAAATAAGTTTATGAGCAGACTTTGAAAATTACTAAGATACCTTAAAATATAGTGTCAAAGAAAACTCAATCAGATTGAAGTGTTAAGGTGCCTCTGAAAAAGAATTTAGAGGTGTTTGTTTGCAACCTGAAGTATTTAAACATCTTTGAAAAATTGGTCAGGCAGTGACACACAGACACAGGCAAAGAGAGTGCAACACTGGGAAATACAGTCTCCCAGAACAGAGGCTGACACCCTTACCACCAGGCTTTCCCACGTCTCTCAACATACAGGCATATGCTAGTCTTGCTTTGCATGAATTATGAATGTGTATGGAAAAGTCTCCTGGCAATCATCCCACTGTCTTCCCTTTATCACTAAAAAATCATCATCCTTTTATGTTTGTTGGTCACATATATCACTACCAGCACTGTAGCATCCATGCAACATATTCAGATATTTTGATTGTATAATAACTCCAGTGAAATAAAATAATCTTTTGTAAGCACATTTGTAGTTGTACTTCCGTGAAAAATAAACATTTACCTTATCTTTTTCAGATGTAAATAGCTTCAAAGCAATCAAATTGTTTATCATGTCAACATGGCCTTTTTCACAGGCCAGAAGAAATGGCTTTCTACCCTTCTAGAAAACAATTATGGAAAGGAACATGGTGTTACAGAAAGTAGAAATACTTTACTTCTAGTTATTGGATATATGGCATGCATATGTGTATGTGTATCCTACATTAAAATTTACATATTATATGGCTAAGGAGATTAACACAATAGTCAATAAATAGAAGAAGAGAAGTAATTAATAAATATACTTAGTGAAAATAAACAGATTATACATCTTGCATATCTTGAATAAAATAAATAAGAACTGTTTAGAAATGGTAAAAAAGTGGAAAATACACTCAAAATCTTTTAATCCTATTTTTTCTCAGTCTGAAAATATTTATCAAAATAACTGTGTCATTAATGCTCAGAAACAGGCAGCAAAGAAATTGCAAGATTTATTTCCATGGGTTAACTTGTTTGATCCAAGTTCTGCAAACACAGACCAAAACTGACATATCTCAGAAGTTCCATCCAGGAGGCCTGAATTTAGCACTGTACATTGTATAGGGGTTTTGGTGGTATTGAAACTAACAAAAACTCTTCAAACCATTTACAAACTCAACTGCAGAAAGTTATATTGACACAAAACCATACCACTGTTCAGACACGAAGGCATATAACCAGCTGGTTAAAATGGCTTAATATCATGCCTTATAGTAACCTACAGAAATGCCTAGGAAAAAAAATGTATGCACCTAATAGAGAGTTTTGACACAACCTCAGCAAAGAGAAGGAGCTTGCTCACCTTTTCTTTCCCAAGACCTGAAACTTCAAAGGTATGCTTTGTTAAATTAACTTTGTTTTGTCAGACTGGTCATGTGTAAAAAGAATTCAGAATTTTGCACTCTTGGGTCAATGAAATTCAAGAAACTCAGAAAAAAAATACGGGAGATTTGTTCTTTTGGTGCCAGGTCTCACAAGAACAAGTTTTCCTCATGTAAAGATAAAATATCTGACTTAGCTAAGTAACGTTTCAAAGCAAGATCCCAACATTGTTGGAATTAAAAATAGAAACACAGAAAACCTGATGAGGACAAGGCACGGTTGGAGAGTCAGTGCTCCTCTGTAGGATGGCTGCAAATAGTTCTATGTTCTACCTTGATGAAACATGGGCATGTTGGCCATAACTGGCAGGTTTTGGTAAGGGCAGGGGTCTGTGAAGATGAGCTGTGTGGGAAATGTCAGAGGCTGCCCTGTGCTGCACACAGCCATTTCCAGCTGGCTCCACAGTGGACCAAACTGAGTCACACTGTCCCACAACGTGCCAACACTCAACCCATCATAGAACCATGCCTCTGTGAAAATGTGTTTAAGAATGGCTGGACACTAATGTGGCATGGAGGATGCACAAGGGGAGATACAGCAGGAGACACAAGAAGATGCAAGGGAGGAGACAGAGCGGGAGATACACCCACAAGGTGACTCCAGCCCATGGAAGAAGCTTTCTGGAGCAGAGGAAAATGGTAAGAAACAAAGAGCAGGAAAAAAGGAATCCACTGTGGACTGAATCCAACCTCTTCTGCCTCCCATTGCCTCACCATGACTGAGCACCACTTGCAGCAAAAGCAAGGACAGCAGAGGAGAGGGTGTCTGCAGTCCAACTGAAACGGGCAAAGAGGGAAAAGAGGTGTTGCTCCTAAATGCTTTTCTGGCTGTTTCTTTTACCTGTTTCTCAGTATCCAAGTCAGTAATTAAAAGTATATTTAATTGTCAATAAATTAAAATTCATTGAAATTCCCCAAGTCAAGATTGTTTCCCCCAAAACAAAAGCCTCATGACATCAAAGAAATAAACAGAAACACACTGTACCCCATCAGGTTTGTTCAAGTCATTCAGATGAAGATCTTGGAGGAAATAATCAACTATTTTAATGCTGTTGCTCTGAGCTGCAAAGTGCAGAACATTCATTCCTTCCTGAAAAATGGTAAATCAGTCAGTAAGTGATTTTTTTCCAACATAAACATGTTTAGGATTGGTAAAAATTTGTCATCAACAAACCTCATTCTTAGCTTTTTGATCAGCACCTGCTTTAACTAATTTTCGCATTATATCCAGATTTCCAGTCCAAGCTGCGAGATGAACCACTGTCAGGCCATGCTTCAAATAAAATGACAAAGGCAGAAATTACCACCAAAATACCTCAAGCGAAATTTCTTTAAATCTTTTTGATTGATTCAGTGTATTAGTAGGTTCCAATGTGGAGGCTTTTAGAAGAGCAGTATTAACACTTGACAGTGTGGGTGGGATTAATCTCACTTAAATTAAGCTAAATGGAATAGAGCAAGACCTAGCTAAATGTTTGACCTCTTCTTGACAGAAGGTCTGGCATCCCTAGAGAAGGACTGATCCCATTTTAAGATGGGGGGATTAAGTCCTACCAGGAAATTATTTTCTCTCTCCAGAAACCATCAAGATAGATAGTCTTGGGTGCGGCGGATGACGTTTCAGGTGATAATATGTAATGACTACATTTCCATGAGTCACCATAACTTTCCATTTAGGCCCCTTTTAAGGTTCTCTTCTCTCAAATTCTGTAAAACCTTTTTCTCTTATAGGAGAAAAAAACCCCTTTTTTTAATATCTTAAAAAATATATGACTAGCTCTACTCTATGCTGGTGCAGCCTCACCCTGAGTGCTGGGGGCAGTTTTGAGTGCCACAATAAAAGGATATAAAGCTATTGGAGAGTGCCCAAAGGAGAGTCACAAGGATGGTGAAGGGCCTTGAGGGGAAGGATGAGGAGCAGCTGAGGTCACTTGGTCTGTTCAGCCTGGAGAAAAGGAGACTGAGGGGAGACCTCATTGTAGTTACAACTTCCTCTTGAGGGGAAGAGGAGGGGCAGCCACTGCTCTGGCAGGACCAGAGGGAATGGCATGGACCTGTGTAAGGGGAGGTTTAGGTTGGATATTAGAATACCTCCTCATATACCATGTGCTGTACTTCTAATCATTCTAGAGGCTCTGCATGGGACCCACTCCAGCTTATCGATGTCTTTCCTGATTTTGCAGAAATTGCAGTGGAAAACAATGGAGGGAACATGTACTCAGTGTGCAGGCAATAAGATAAATCTGGGCTTGGGCAAAATTTGTGGCTGTGGCCCAGAAGTCTGACCTGTAAAACCTTCCAAGCTATGAACAGCTGGACACCAGTCACAAGCAATGCCCATTAGGCATCCATCCTGGGAATGCTATTTAACATCTCCATTAATGACCTGAATTATGGGCAAAATGTACCTGCAGCTAATTTATAGATGATATGAAATTGTGAGGAATAGCTGATAGACTGTATTGGTGTGCTACCATCCAGGGAAACCTTGACAGGCTGGAGAAATGGCCTGGCAAGGACATAACAAAATTCAACAGGGGGAAATGCAAAGTCCCGTACCTGAGGAGGAGCAAACCCAGGCAGCAGTACTAACTGGGGCCAGCTGCCTGGAAAGCAGTTTGACAGAGGAAGACCTGGGGCTCCTGGTGCATACTAGGTTGAACTGAGTCAGCAGTGTGCTCCTGGAGCATGTGGCAAATAATATCCTCGGCTGTATTAGACAAAGCACTGCCACCTGGCCAAGGGAGGTGCTTTATGCTCACTCAGGTATTCAAGTTAGACAAAACTTTGGGCAATGTGTTTTTCATCTAAAAATGCTTTTTTCATATAAATATGTCCAGTTCTAAGAAAAACAGGAGGTTTTTAGTGCAAGCTCTTGATTTCGAACAATTGGGAGCACAAGAAAAATACCTACATTTACTGTTCCCCAAAGGTGTTCCTATACATGTGAATCACAACAAGCCAGCTTACCTGATCTGCCATGTCAAGTCTAGCTTTGTGATGAAGAAGAAAATCCACCACGGACACATGGCCTCCCGCAACAGCAAAATGGAATGCTGTGCGCTTCAGCTGGAATAAGCAAAGCTTTGTTTGTCAGGTCTGTAATACACTTCTTTTCCCTGTGCAGGTGATCAGAATTTTGGAATTCTCTGATTATTACCAAATGTACCTTTTAATACATACTATTTCATATTTCTCCTTCAACACTCACACTTGGTCTTTATCTACATATTTTGTTTTGTTTCCTTGGATAGAATTTAGGTATTGATCTTAGAGAATTCTTGTAAAAACAGGATGATTTTGTTAGTATACATAGTATTGTCGCTTCATCAAAATGTCAAAGTGGAATTAAGTAGTAAAACACTGCATAGAGGAGATGCATGCACTAAAAGGAGCACCCTTGTTTATTATTTTATTGCATGGTATGATTTGAATAGCTGAGGGCTATATGTACATAATTAGATTGGCTTTTGGTATCCTCCTTCCTTTTGATTAAACCTCTGCAATGCAAGACGAGATTTCTCCCTCACTCAGTGTTAGTCACGTTCCCAGACTGAGTCATCATCTACGTAAATGAAAGCTACCACCTTGCAAACAGTGAGTAATTTTACAGAGGCGAATGGACTCAGTGCTTCTCAGGAAGAATTCCATAAAGTAATTAGTGGTATATATTTTAAAGGGATTTGTTAAATTGAATCAAACTGCATTGGAGAGAGTTTTGCTTTCAATTAAAGTGGACATAACTAGGTTTAACATAAGTCACTGACGGTTTCCATACAAAGATGTCTAAGAGATTTAACCAACTAATTTTAAAAGTCAGTTTGGATCTGTTTTCTTAGCTTCTCTGCAGATCACCTGACTTTTAAATGTATAAATTTAAATTTACAGCTATAGGTATCAAAAGGATAAAAAGGTGGGACTTATGATGTGTATTGATGTCAGAAAAAAGCCTCTTATACAGAAAGAGTACTGTCAAAAAGCTCACCTTCTGACAGCTTTCTTATTTGGCTTGAGAGTACAGGGGCAGGAATGACCAACATTAGCAAAAAGAATGGCTTTGCCAGCATAAGCTACATCCCTATTAGGACAATCAATCAAAGCACAACACCTCTGAAGTTATGCTAGTAACTCTTTCATACTATAGGTCTAGTTTAAGGATGACAGAGTAAAGTTTCAAACTACTGGACTGAAAATGTGTTTAGTTTAACTTCCTGAATTCTGGAAAGCAAGAAGGAAGAAAGAACTATTTTTAAGTGACTTTTCAGAGCATAATGTAATTGATACTCTCAGTATTCAAGAGGAGTGTACTCAGAAGAAATGTTTGTCTCCTTGTCTGTTTCACATACAAATCAAGGAATGCATCATACTATCTTCTAAATTCCCCAGTGGATGAAAATGCATGTGGGCATGGGAAGCAAATTTTTTCAGAACCCAGAATTAAGTAACATTGGATACTCACAGGTGGATGATTTATATGTAGCCACTGAGAACACACTGTTATGCAAAACTCCCAGATTAATATCATGACTGCTCCGTTGCTGTTGAACTACCTCTCATGTGGAACACAGTGCTGTATTTAGCTACTGTGAAGTATACATCCTCAGATTTTAGGCATAGTGTTGAAGTCAGCATAAGAAATACATTTTTGTTTATCCAGGGTAATATGAACTCTGAGCTCAGGCTGGAGCCAGAGGACATTGTAGAATGCTCCCATGGTTCCATGCAAACCAAAGAGTAATACTTCTCTCTAGAAATTTGTAATGCTAGCAGCATTAATCCATTCTTGAAGTGACTGTGGGGTGAGGTCATCCCACTCAGAAAGATTGAGAACTTGAGAAATTAGTCACCAAAGAGTTCTGAGGAAATACTAGAGCAGGGGCACAATTGAGAAGTCCTTAGTTCCCAGTGTGATACCCTGACTACTGGCTAAATGCAGAAACCTGAGAGTTATGTTGCACAAGTCCTAATGTCCATAATGTCCGCATGAAATGATTCTTTGTCAGGTCCTAGAGGGCACTTCTGCAGCATCGCCACCTTGCAGCTGAGGGGGCCTGCTGGCATGCTGGCATTCCACCACCCAACCCCAAGGAGTCACCCTTCATATCAGTGATGTGTCAGGCACTTCATACTCACAGTATCTACAGCATTTATATTAACATTCTTTTTAAACAGCTTTTCCATGGTATCCAGATTGTTCATTTTAGCAGCATACTGAAATTCTCTCTCATCTGGCAACACTGTGGAAAAACATGATAAAAAAATGTATTATTAAAAAAGTAGCCATAACCAACATAAAGGATAATGATAGTGGTTTTACTTTCTGTTATTTGTAGTGATTTAATGTTATGAGAATTGCTTGCTTCTCATCATCAAAGTGTTTCATGACTACATTTTTCTCCTTTAGAGAGATATCTGGCTGATATTTCTAGTTTCAGCTTTTAAGTGCAACTAAAGGGAGACTTTTCACAACATGGATTACCAGAGTTCGCACTCACAGGAACAGTTTATGAAGCTCTTACTATCTGAGTCCCAAATTATTGCATAGGCATAGCAGTGAATGGTACAAACTGCAGCATTTATTTCCTATTCTTTGAGAAATTGCTCTGTTTTAAAACAGAACACACCACTGAAACACAAAATATGTAAAGCAGGAAAAACAAATCAAACCAACAAAGCCCAACCAAATAGGGAGTTTTACATAGGAAAGACAGAAAGACAGAAAGACAGACAGAAAGAAAGAAAGAAGGAAGGAAGGAAAGAAGGAAAGAAGGAAAGAAGGAAAGAAGGACGTGTCTACTTGAACACAAAATTTGGCCACAATGTGACATTTGCTTTTAAACTGAGACCTTCCTTTAATGTCTCAATCCAAAAATTAACATCTGTTTGGTCAGTTAAAGCAGCTGCAAAGCATATTCAGTAACTTTGAAAAGTAAAATTCCAAAGTCTGATAAGTGGTTTAGCTGGAGGTCAGAATATTTTTCATGTTTCTACCACAACATATAATTATTCACTTGGAAGAAAATAGCAGAGCAGTTAAATCAGTTGCAAACATGTTAGTAGACACTTTTAATCCCACTGCATCTCACACTTAAAATATAATTAGTTAGATATCTTCTGTCTAGAACATTTTGGGCTGAAGGCCACTTGTCCAATGATATCACCAGGGAGACAGTATTCCGTTGGACCTGGAACTACAGCAATTATCTATTCCTTAGAGCCCTCTCAGGAAAGTTCATCCTACCATATTACGCCTAATAAGAACACAGCTTGAGGCCATATGACTGCAGAGCATACTAAGGAAGATCAGGATAGCATTCACTTAATTGTATGTTACCTGTGGCTTAATTGTATGTTACCTGCATTTTGTATGTTACCTGTGGCTATAATCTCAGGGAGAATAATCACATCTTTACTGTACAAAATGAATCAGAAATTAAACCGGATACTTGCAAAGGTGTTTCCAGTTTTCCTATGAAATTATCAAAGTGCCTCAAACAAAACAAGCATCCTTCCAAACTTCTCTGGAAAACACAGAATATCTGTTGTTTGTATTACAACATGGGGGCACAAGGAAATTTTTTTAAAAAATGAAAAAAAGCATTTGCAAATAAAAATGCATCTCTGGCATCTGTGACAAGGAGCATTGCTGACAGTAAAATCGTCATGATGAACAGTGTTCTTTGAAGAATAAATGTCTCACTTCTAGTTTTCATAGTCATTACCCTAAGGAAGTATCCAACCGAGCTTTCTACTAACTTGATTTCAAAGTCAGGTAAACCAGTGGCCAAAGGATACCTCAAGGCAAATTTATGGCAAACATGGAAAAAAACGTACAGTACTAATTAGCTGCAATTAATTACAACTAGACCACATTCGTTCCTGCTGCCTGCTGTATCTTACATGAGAATGCAAAGATAAACGCATCTCAAGACAATCAGGAACAATCCCAAGACTTTACTCAATACTGCCTTCAATAAACAAGATAAAATGATTTTTCTTTACTGTATATACATCAGCAAGGATAGTTTCATAGTTCTGACAAAGAATTAATAAGTGATCTTTTCTCTCCTGTCCAGAAGCCATAAATTGTCCACGGGCTGTTAAATAGACCTTTTGTTCTGTGCATTATGTTTCTTAATAATCTCTCCCTCTTCATACTTCTTAGTAATTCAGGAGTTAAGGACCATGACAATAAAGACCATGACCCTGATTTGTTGCCCAAACTTCTGGTGCTTTTGCAAAATTTTTTTTTCATGGATGAAATTACAGGAGTACAGAGCAGTCAGACTACAGATTTATGGAAGCCTACCAAGCAGGGATCTCCAGAATTCGGCACTCCTCCTATCACTAGCAATTACTCTATTTTCAAGTAACAGCAGCAATCACCTTTCTATGTGTGACTGTCAGGGTTTTTAGGGGGTATTTTCTTTGGTGCCATACAAGATGTCTCGCTTATATCATAACTACATGTTGCTATTATAACAATTAAATGGTTATATCCAGTTTTTGTTTCGAACTAACTGAAATTAGTACTTTGTTTCCTTTCCTGATACAGTTGGTTTCCTTTGTAGAGAACCCTGCTGGCAGTATATCAGACATCCCAAGATTTTTCATCTTTTGGAAGAGCAAGGAAGTAATTAAAAGTGCAGAAAAGTAAATTGTTTTGTTGACCTCAAAACAAAAAGTGAGGTACCTTCAATCTTTTCCTTTTCTCTTATTTATGTCTTACTTTAGAGGCTCATTCTGTCTTTCAGGACTACCACAAATAAGGATGATTTTCAATGAACTAAAAAAATGCAGCTGAGGTTTCATTACTTATAGGACAGTGAAAATCCCTGCATGTGTGTGTCCCTACCTCCCTGCTCTGTTTTTAAATTCCTGTTGTGGTGTCCATAAGATAAAATCCACAATTATCTTAAAAAGTACATGGGAAAAAACCCCAGAATTTGAATTGGCTGAAGATGTCCAAGGAGGTAAAATAGAAAACATCAACAATATTTGGATTCAAATAGCAATAAAAATATTTTTACCCTGTTGTTTCTAAAAATGAAATAATATATTTAATGATCTGGCAACATTTTCAGTGTTTTCTCTAGGTTTTCTTCTTATGGGAAATAAAATTACTAGAGCAATGTAGGTGTCTTGTTAAGTTACTAGGATTTTTTCTAAAATAGTAATTTTCTGTTTCAAAGAAGTCATGGGAAAAACTACGTATTGAATATAATGGTGATATTTCATTAGTTATTTTTCTTTTCTGCCCTCTTTGCCAGCCTGGGAGCAAGAACCACAGCCCAATATAATGGCTCCTGGTTGTCATGCTGTGATCACAGGACTGGGGCGAAGCAGGGTTTGGCAACTACCGCTTAGTTTCCACAAATCACCTGTTTTCACTAACTGCAGCTCATGCCAGAGCAGTCTGCTCTTTCACAGACTGGTTTGCAGGTTGAAGGCTGGAGACCCCATCGCTGGGTTTTGTTTCTGAGTGCAAGGTCCTTTGATTTCCGTGTGCCTCCCAAAATGGGGGCCCAGATTGGCTGTGAAACTGGTGGCAGATGCTCAGCTCCAGGGACGTGACTAATACCAGCGAACCCTCTCAGAGCAGTTCAGAAGGGAAGTTAAAGCAGGGTAGAGGGCAATTTGAGGGACTTGCCCTTGGGAACACAACACCCCAAAACCCAGCTCCCAATCCCACATCCATACGTTTGCTGATGTCTTTTACTACATGTACAACAGCTCATGTTTAACGTTGACCCCCAGCGCTCATTTTGTTCTCCGGTCATGGCAGAAAGCAGGTTTGGGTGGGTCCCAGCAGCCCTGACGGGGCTTGGCACGCCGCCTCCAGCAGTCCGGGAAGCCGGGACTGCGCTGCCCCCCGGGCGGCCTCGCCGCCAACCCCGCGGACTCACGGTCCTCGTGGCTCGCTGCCACGACTCCCTGCGCGGCATCCTCCCCGGCGCGGACCAGGCGGCTCAGACCCTTCATTACTGCTGCCCTGGGCTCCTCCTCCTCCTCAGCCAAGGGAAGGGGCCCCAGGCCGCTGTGCCGAGGGAGGTGTCCTGCTCTGGTCCCGACAAACCGGTTCCCAGGACTCCAGCATACGCAGCCGGGCCTAACACACGCCTGGAGGCGGCACACCTGCACACCACCCTACCGGTGCCCGGACACCACCGTGCGAAGGGGCAGAGTTGTGAAGCAGCTTCAGGAGTTTGTTCTAAGAGCAACCAAGCACTAACTGCACTCCATTTCTTGACAGTGGCTAGGCACTGAACGGGATCATCCTTGCCCCATCCAATCTCCCCCAGGTCTTCCCCAGTGGCTATAGCGCTCTGTGTGCCAGAAGCAATTAGCACCCTCAAGTGCACACACGAGGCAAAAGGCAGTCCCGTTGCACCAGACAAACAAGGGGCACTTTTGAAAAGCCACGCTGCAAGTACACACAGAGGTATCACTGGGATGCCTGGAGCCAGGTGGATGTATTATTAATTACTGGGTAGTCATGGAGCTCTTTCTGCAGGTTGACGACCATTTTGGGGAGTTATTCTCATCATTGTCAACCAGTGTTCACTGGACAGGAGAGGGTGACCATCCCTGCACACCTGCATGCCTCACACAGCCTTAGAAGTGAGAGATTGAGGTCCTTGTGCCATAAATTTGTGCATAACCATGCACATGTGGTAGCAGTATTGATCTAATCACAAGACCCTTTAATTTCAGGTAGAAAATGTTTTCATTTGCTTTTGTCAAAGTCCCATCAAAATCAAAGCACACAGCCCCAAAGGTTCAGGTTTTGTGAACTGACATACAGAGATCCATCTAACCTACCTATTTCTCAATTTGTCTTGAAGTCCACTATAACTTTGATCTACTTAGGACAGAATTGATATTTCCTTTCACACAGACAATTTCTTCCACAACAGGGCATACTTTTTTTTTAAAGTTGCTACCCTAAATTTTAAATTTTTTAAAACAGCCTTTGATATTGCTATTTCAAAATAAATATAGGAAAAGTAGTTCCAAGAAAGCAGAATTACCAGTATTCAGCTTTGCGCAATTGTGGACACATTTAAGTTTCTTCACTGTAATTTTTTCTTAAATTACACAACCATCTTAATTTCCAAGATGACTAACACCATACCTGTCCAAAATTAAATTAACCTGAAAGACTCAAGAGTTTGTAAATTGAACAAATTTAGATAAAAAATTATTTGCTCAGATTCTGCTTACCATAGATGAAGAGATTTCACAGTTCTTTTCGCCTTTAAACATTTTTGGTATAGACAGGCTGTGATGTATAAAAATCTTTAGAATTTATACACTTTAGTCTGATAAGACAATTTCATCGACTGTACTTCCAGTAGGTGAACATTACTCAGCTGAAAGAAAAAACAAGTAAATCCAGGGAGAAGAACAAGCAACTGATTCAGCCATAACTGAATCATGGAGGTTTCACTTTTATTTGCTTCCTGTGAGTCAAATGTTTCAGCAATTTCTTAAAAGGAAGAAAGGTCTGTATTGCTGTATTTCTGTATGGTAATACAAACTGTTTCCAATGTTAATGCTCCTTTTCAAAATGCGTGACAACAGACAATTATGGAATGATTAGGTTTGCCTACAAAGCTGGCACCAAAGGAGGGATAGATTTGCAGCCTCATACAGAGAGTGAGTTACAGTAAAATCGTAATTTTACATACAGAGTCATGAAACACCAACTGCTAATTTCCAGTTCTAATTACTAACACACAATACTATTTCACAATGTATCCTGTGGTCAAACCTTATATGTAGTAAGTTTAGCACATATTCTAACCACTTCCTACAATCTTGACCCTTTCAAACAGCCCCCATAGACTGCAGAAAGACTGATGCAGAAATTTATCGAGGTGAAGAACCCAAAACAAAGGGCAGAGCAAGGAAGTACTGTAACATATTCCTTACTTGCCTTCACAGAGCTCTTGCTCTGACAGGAAATCTGAGCACTTTCTTTAATACTTAAGAGTAGTAATACATATAGAAATGAGTAGGGCAAATATAAAAATAAAATGTAAGGTAAGATGCAAGCATGTTGAATGTGTAGAGAGTCTAAATTCCTTTCTTCAGAACTGGCAGAGGGAAGAACATAAACATCACAGAATTCTTATCCTTTTCCTCTGTTACTCATAACTAAAAGAGGAATTCAAGATAAAGTACTTATATGTATATCTTAAATAAGGAGATACATGCTACACAAGAAGTCGCATCTGCTGCCAGCCTAGATCATTCACATGCTTCAGAACTATGGATATAGTAAGTGTGGAATGGCTCACACACGGGAAATAATTTACAGTTAAGTTAAAGACTTAATTGTAGCTAAAGTCAGCTACAAAGAAACTTTCAGATACCAATAAAAACAGATTTTAATTTAAGATCAATTCAACACACAGAGAGTCACTGAGAAGAATGAAGAACAAAAACACTGCTTATACAGTCTTTTCCACAAGAAACAAGATAAATTGTACACAATTTATTAATTGTGATACAAGAAAAATTGTATCACAAAAATTGTGATAAACAAATTGTGATAAAACAATGCTTAATCATGAACTGAAGGCCTTTTTCAGATAAAAACAGTAATAAATATGGTATAAGAAACTATAAGGACTAGTGGAAAAGAAAAGCCTTGCAAACCAGTGAACATATACAATTTTGTATTGGGTTTGCATGGCCAAACTTTGGTAGCAGGGAAGCTACAGGGGTGACTTCTGTGAGAAGCTGCCAGAAGGTTCTTCCATGTCCACCAAAGCCAATTCTAGCCAGCTCTAGATGGACCCACTGCTGGCCAAGACAGAGACAATCAGAAATGGTGGTAAGGTCTCTCTGATAACAGATTTAACAAGAAAATAAAGGTTATACAGATGTAATTGCAGCCAGAGAAAAGTGGAGTGAGAATATGTGAGAGGAACAGCTCTGTACACACCAAGTTCAGGGGAGAAGCAGGGGCAGCAGGTGCTTCGGGCGCTGGAGCTGGGATTCCCCTGCAGCCTGTGGTGCAGACCATGGTGACACAGCTGTGCCCCCGCAGCCCATGGAGGAGACCCACGCTGGAGCAGGGGGATGTTTCAGAGGAGGCTGTGACCCCTTGGCAAGCCCACGCTGGAGCAGGGTCCTTGCAGGGACCTGCAGACCCATGGAGAGAGAAGCCCATGCTGGAGCAGGTTTCCTGGTAGGACTTGAGACATCATGGGAGACCCACACTGGAGCAGCCTGTCCCTGAAGGACTGCACCCCATGGAAGAGTGACCCACACTGCAGCAGTTCACAGAGAGCTGTTGCCCATGGGATGGACTCACATTGGAGAAGTGCATGGGGAACTGTCTCCCATGGGAGGGACCCCACATGTTGGAGCAGGGGAAAGACTCTCCCTGAGCAGTGGGAGAAACAACGTAACCCTCATTCCCTGTCTCCCTGTGCCACAGGCGGAGGCGGTAGAGGTGAGGAGAGAGGGATGGGAGAAAGATGTTTTTGAGGTCTTATTTTACCTCTCATCCTGCTCTGATTTTGTTAGTGATAAATTCAATCAATATCTCTAACCAGAGCCTGTTTTGCCCATGATGGTATTTGATGAGTGATCTTTTCTGGTCCTTACCTCAACCCATGAACCCTTCATTATATTTTGTCTGCCCTGTCCAGCTGCAGAGATGAGTGAGAGAGCGGCTTTGGTGGGTGCCTGGCATCCAGCCAGCATCAACCCACTATGGAATTGCAATAAATAATTTACAACCACACTATGAGTTTTATTTTCACATTAACACTGACACATCCACAACCTTTTCATGACACTAGGTCAAACAGATGGCAAGGCGACTTTTGAAGCTAAGCCAACCAACTTAATTTTTAAAGCACTTACAAATAGCTTACTTTTTGCTATGTAATGCTTATGTAAAAATAGACATTTTAAAGATATATACACACAATGACAAGGCAATACTTAGATTCTACACTTTATTGAATCAAAAGTACAAAATAATAAAGGGATAGGTGTTCACTTTCTAAACAGCATTGGCGGCCTTATATTCTCTCAGTTGCTTTTATGTCTTTCCTACCGAAAGTTACCAACTCTCATCTCTGTCAACAGAACAGCTCATGCTGAGTGCTCACTGACCCGGTTTAGCAAAAGTCAACTGAATCAATTTACAATCTGAACTAGTCCAGCTGATTTGGTTCAAAGCAGATAAGGGAGCACTGACATGAATTCAAATGACTGAGCTGTGGGTACAGTGGCATCTGACAAACAAACAGATGAGCAGGTAGAGATGGTGTAATTATTCCAGCAGTTCTGGAAACAAGAAAGAACATTCTGAACTGAGCTTGGGCATCTAAGACATATCACGTATAGACTTGTTTGTCTAAAAACCAAGCAAATCCCAATACAGTTAAACAACAAAATAGACGCTTCTACAGTAGCCACTTCTTTAAAAGACTTAGCAGTTAAAAAGCAATTTGTATTTCATACAAGATTTGGCACTGTTTGTATAACATCTAAGAAATATGCTGTCATAATAAATTATATGTCTGATAAATATTTAATTATAATAAAGTGTCTTTAAACAATTTGGTGCGAACAGAAAAAAATCTAAACAGAGTATTTAAAATATTTGCATTTAACTTCCTCTTTCCACATATCCACTCACAGAATATACTTTATTCAGAAACACAAAATAATTTTAAAGAGAAAGATAGCTAAACAATAAGCTTCATTATCTTATATTTGCACATAATTGATTATTATTGCACCATGAAAGCTTTTATTTAGAGTAAATTTAGTGCTACTGACTGGTGACAATTTCAAATTTTAAAGAAGTTTTCATTCTCTTTGGAAAGGCCAAAGATCAAACAGCATTTGTCTGAGTATCCTAAAGGAATCCTTCTCTCAAACAACAGTTTTATTAACTTTTTTTTTAAGTAAGTGAAGTCATTGTGCACCACAATGAGTCCTTTGGATCTGGTCCATCAACTCTTACTGAAGTAATTTTCAGTAACAACAATGAAAGCTAGATAGCTTCCACCCTCGCTCATGATTTCTGTTCTAGGGAGCTACATCAAAGTGCTAGCAAATTCTGATTCTTGGAAACCGGGGGGGGAAGTATTATTCTCCAAAGAAAAGAAAAGGAAAAAAAACCCTTCATTTGTACCTTTTCTTCTATCTCAGACATCATGTTCCTGCTATACAGACATGTAATGGTTCCAAAAGGACAGGCACCTGAATCCAGTCTACTGCCAATGATAAATTAACTTGCAGTCATAAAACTCTATGAAATGCTTCATACAGAACATGTTGCTACACAGTCATTTAAAAAACATTTCTATTGTATGTTTGGAATTGCTTGACTTGGCCTTTTTTGATACTGACTGCGAAGCTGTTAGTCCAGACCTAAGGTTAAAGAAAGGGAAAAAACCAAAACAGTGAGAGGTTAAAATACACAATGCATACCAACACAAGTTTTACAACACTGAATATTTTTCTAAACGTTATTATTTTAAAACAAGTTGTGTACTCAAGCTTCCAGAAAACCCTTACCTTTTTGTTCCTTGTGATGGATTTGCGCACTGCTGTCCTTTGCTTAAACATCCTTAAAAGTAATTGAAGACAACCAAAATTAATTACTTCAGTAAAGAAAGAATGCTTCAGAAATTATATACATGGAAGAACTTTTTTTTAAATTTAATCTGTCTCAAGAAGCAGATAACATTTTATTATCTGCACTTTGAATACTGTAGTTTATACCACCATTTTTAAAAGAGAAAAACAAAAAGCCTTGAGAGTATTGAATTATAAGGGATTACTTTGAACCTTGTAACAGTTTTCAGAAATAGTTGAAAATTCATTTTTAATTTTTTTATTCTGCAGGGGGGAAAAAAAGAAACTTCACATAAAATAAGTCTTCCATTTAAATTAAAGCCTGTTTGCAACAGCAATAGCACTTCGAAAATTTTCTGTGTAAAAGATTCTTATTCTAAATCCTAATTGTATTCTGAAAATTCTAACACACTAGCATTTTAATTTCTTTTTATAAGGTTCCCAAAATAGATTGGGGACTACTTTAGGCAGATAACTTTACTACCTGCACATGCCCTCTAATCTGGCTGAAGATAAAAATCTTCATCAAAAAGAGAAACTACTTCAGAAAACACGCTACTGCTTTGGCATGCTACAGGTGCAGTTATGTGATATATTTTATTAGCTCTACAACATACTTGGAGGTTTCTTCCTCTAAGCTCTAGTTCACTATCTCCCTGTTTTTGCTAGCACATGACATAATGGAGCCTTTCTGTTAACTGAATCTCTGAAGATGTTTTCATTGATCTTCACTTTAATCTCAGTGGCCTTACAAACACCTTTCTGAATATGGTTGGGTGTAACAACCGTATAATTTCCAGAAATGAGCAGCAATTCCTATGTCACCTTTGTGGCAAATGGGAGAACTCTGTCAAACTAGTATCACGTTCAAAAATCTAGTTTGTCATTAAAACCAATTTGATATTTTTTAAATAAAAATGTTCACTCCTATATAGGTCTTACTCAAATTAGCTTCTTGAGAAAAAATTTTGAAGTCCCAGAAAGTTCAAAGTACACCATTGCCAAAGTATCTTAATTGCACAAGCAGACAATTTGAATAATCAAATATATCCTAATGCATATACTTACCAGAGAAAACTCTGTTTGAGTTTTCCATATTATAAGTCTTAGTAGGAAAATCCTCTTTTTCTGTCAGCTCCTGGATAAGGCCTTTATTTAAGCAGACATCCACATGTCTGTTAAATGACACAAGATTGGTGGTTTTCTGTTCTGAATTACAAACTGGACAAACAAGAGCAGTGTCTTCTTTGGTGTCAAAGAAATGGGATGAACTAGTTCCTTCTATTTGTTCAGTCTTGTCAAAATGGTCTTCATTGTCTTGTGATATTCTTTTGGGGAAGAGACACTGTTTCATACACATGTTTCTAACAATGTCACTGAGATTGCTAGGCTGTCGTTCTCTGGGAGATTTATCAGGTATTATCTGACCAAATTCTTCTGCGCTATTGTTAGTAGAGCTGTCAGATACATTTGCAGACTGGTCTGTTCCTGCTAATTGATCTGTGTTATTTTTTTCACGTTCATCAACATGTTCATTTTTAAATTGTGGAAGAAAGTTAGGTGTATTTTCTCTTGAACTGTCATTCTTGGATATTTCCACAGTATCTTTAACATGCATCCCACTGAGGCACTCATCAATGTGTCTATTAAGTTCTTCCAAATTATTGCTGCTTTGCTCCTCAAAGCAAACAGGACAGGTGAAGATCTCACGAGCATTAGAATTCTGTAAATCTGTGACTTTCTTTCTTTCTTCCACAAAATTTGCTGATGATTTATCATCATGAAAGAGCTGCTTACCTCTGCTTTCATTTGGAGAAATATTCTCACTGTTTAGTTGTCTTGCTGCTCGCTTTTGGTCAAAAAAACTCCCTCTATGAGATGCTTCCGAATTTTTTGTGAAATACTCTTGGTTGGACTTCTCTGGCTGAAGCCTAAGGAAACCAATTTCTTTTCCTGATTTTAAGAAACTTGTAATGCTTCTTTGTTGGTATTTCTTTTCTTCTTCAGTTAGAAATCCTGATACTCGTACACCTAATGATGAAAATCAATATATAATAAAAATTTTATGAAAGCTTGATACTAACTCCTAATTAACACCTTTTGAGGTATACATTCACTCAATAAAGGCACAATTTATCTCTAAAAAGATGCTAGGCTACCTCCAAATGCATCACAACATCAATACAATTTTATCAGACCCAAGCACTAACCCAACCATATTACTAATTTTAGTACCATGAAGTTTTAACTGATTGCATTATAACATGAAGCTATAAACTTAATATAGTTACATAGAATTCAGTCTGAAAGTTTTGCATGAACTCTACCCATCAGAATATGTTTTTCTTCAGCACATTCTAGTATCTTAGGCAAGTAAGTTTTATATATCACTGAATGTTTCAAGCAAACTGTATAAGCACCTGAAACACACACCTTAGGGTCAAAATACAGAGTTTACTGCTGTCAGAAATGTTCGCATCTCCTGCAGAACTCTGCGCTTTCAGATCTATAAGCACTTCTGTTGCCGTGGTGCAAAGCAGATTTAAAAGCTCTTTTAAAGCAGCAGAATTAAACACTGCTATGAGTCAAGATTCTACTGTCGTGCTGATGCGTATGTTGTTGCATAAAAAAAGTACAACCTCAATTAGTAAAACTTCCTAAGTCACCATTCAGCACTCCAGATCTGTTTCACTTTGCAAAAACTACCAGGGTAATAGAAAAAGATGAATACATTTACACCAGTTTTACTTTAAAGTATGGTGTGTTATTTCAAAACACTATAAGATATCCTAACTCTGAAAAGGAAGAATGAATTTGAAATATCTTACCCATGAGTCTTATCCGCAGAGGGTGAGGAGCAACACTATCAATTTCTGTTCCTAACAAATCTTTAGCAACAGCAAATATTTCCTCCTCGGTAGAAACAGAAGACAGCACAGTTGAAGCTCTTGTTTTAACTTCAAAGTTCACGTTCTTAAGCTTCAATGTAACAGTTTTACCCTACAAAAAAAAATACAATAAAAAAATGTTCACCATGTATGTCATATATGGCATAAAAACAATTATTATGTAGGATCTATGTAAGGGCCCGTAAGCCACAGTTAAGACTGTGTGCTTATCTGTGCACAGCAAGGGGCACTCCCAAGAATTTGTCTGCAAGATTCTGTATTTGCCCCTAAATTTCTGCCGAAGTCAAGTTCTCTGAACTGGTCATTTGACTGTGGTTCTCTGCAGACCATCTGCCACCAGTGCATGTTCAACAGAGTTCATGTTTTGGCACAACTTCCATCCCATCTAAAAAAATTATTTCTGCATCTGGAAATTTTCAATGCTAGATATCCTAACTATTAAGAATGCAAAAGTGATAACCCAATCCAGATTCACTGAAAAGTTACTTCCTCCTGCATAGTGCTATCACAGTCATACACAGTATTTATGTTTGGCACAGATATTTCCCTGGCAACACCTCCCAAACCATTTGTGTGATTTATCATGTCCATCCAAATGTAAATAAACAGCATTCTCTTTGTTCTGGTGCTTTTGTAAGCTTATCCCCTTGTCCTTCTTGGCTGATCATTTCCCTATCAACTTGTCATCTTTTGAAACAATCTTTTATGGCTGAAGAAGATTAATGACAATTCTTTTAGGTCTTAAATGTTATTCCTTGCTTTACTATAAGACTCTCAAAGAAAATATGAACTGCTCTTTCAAAGTAATAAACAGGTATCTGGGGAGAAGGAATAAAGTGAGTGTTTCTACTATTCATACCACTGAATGGTGTGAATAACTTGTCAGCAAGTTTGGCACATGTCAAGTTCTTAAACTACAGAACAGGCTATTGACTGGATCCTGTATGTATACAGGAGAGAAACAGTGTTTTAAATACATTAGTATTACATAATGGACCAAAGTATGGCTTACAGACAATCAGCTCTATTATTCCCTTATAAACATCACTTTTAGCATAAAATGTTCACATGCCAAATAACTTGATTAATCAATTTAATTTTTATCCCACACATATTGCTAGATAGCCACCTGTCCAACAACAAAATGCAGCCTAAGTCATTCTAAACATCTGCAAATTAAAGAAGGGAGACTTCTGAAGATAGATTGCATGGTATGATGCTGCTGAAAGCATTTATACTAAAACTGCATTGAACTGTTGGAGTGCAAAGCACCTTCTTGCAAGTAACCTGAATAATATAAATACCTTAAGTCCCTCTTTCTGTAGATCTTGAGCAAGGTCTCTGCAGAGCTCTCGACACAAATTGTACTGGTCTTCTGCTGTGTTTATTTCACTGAATGTTCTAAGACAAAAATATGACCTTTTTCAGTATGAATCCTATAATATGTCCAGTACCTGTAGTCTAAAAGTACTTTTTATACAGTTAAACAATACTACAATCAGAAGAATGTTGTATAAGTTCAAGTTCTTACTTCAAGGAACAATGATTATTAATAGGAATATTTTGTTTGGAAAATGTTTGAAAGGCCTTTCAAATAATGAAATAATTTGGCTTTCAATTTTTCATGCACTATTTGAAAATGATTCACATTTGATGTCCTTGATGCTTAAGTATTTGCAAGACAGAATACTAACAGTAAGTGAATTCATAGAGCCGGCCCAGTTATTTGTATTTAATCTCCTTTGTACACACTGTGTACTGTGTAACATCAGAAGAAAGCCAGGAGTTGGAAGTCAACATCAGAGCCAACTATCAGAAATAAATAATGCAGATGCTAAGAAAAAGATGCCAACTAGTACAATTACTAGTATAATTACATCTAGCCTCAGAGGAGAAAAAGCTATCTTTCTGCCAAAAATGTTGCCAACTGCCTTTGCTAGAGCTTCTTAGTAGGGAAGTTACAGTGTTATCTTTTTGTTGTACATTTGCTTTTTAGTAATAACACGACAGAAAAAGCAACCTTCAGTTAGCTGAGGTTTTAAGAGAAATGGAAAGCAGAACTTACAGACAGCACATGCTTCAGAAAGGTCTCACAGGTATACTGTTTCATGTCAAGCTTTGTATTTACTAGTGTAAGACTGATAAAATTACACTGGGTTTTACATCTCTAAGTTATAGTCAGGTTCACCTGATTGTACTGAAAAGTCATCCTCTATTACGATTCATATTCCCCTACGAATGTTTGCATGCTGCCAAACTAATGGGATGAATGTTTCACTGTGGGTCCCATAGCACTATCCAAGGAGTAACTCATGCTATTCAGACAATACTTCAGTGACTGAGAAGCTGTAAAAGTCCAAGGCTTGGAAGGGACAGCATAGACAGAATGCTATTTCAGGGCTGTCTCTTCCCCCATATAAACTAGTTGCATGATCTCAGAAGCCTGTAGACATCTCTGGTCTAAAACTGTTCTCTTTGAGGAAAAAAAGAAAGAAGAAAAGCAATGCAGAAAGGTACTATAAAGATGCCCAAAATATCTGTTTGACTAGCACAAGACTAAAGCCATAAATTTTCCAGCTTTTCTTACCACCTTTTCTAAGAAAACACCTGACAACAGGGATAACTATTATAGTGCTTTACAGATTCTTCTGGCAGAACTTATTTTTTAAAAATGAACTACTTTCTTAAGGAACTTTACACCAGTAAAAACCTCAGTTAGGAAATACATGTGACTGCAGGCTACTACACTGATATTGACATTAAACTTAAACTGATAAAATAAATTCAAGCCCTTATATATTTCCACCTTATCTTATGGCTTAAAGATCACTTTGATGCATTAAAGGCACTAGCAGAATTGGTTGATAAGAGAACACACAAACTGACAAAAATACCTCCATGGGAATTCTGGAGCCAAGGACAAAAAGCAATGCAAGCTTGAATTTGATTTAGTGAGCTTGTTATACATGTGGGTTTTAAAATAAATACACAATGAAATTATATGACTAATAAAAGTATACATTACTGGGTATTTAGTGGTTCTAATGGTTAATGTAATTTTTTCAGTATAAAATAAGCATACCTTTCAGTGCTCATACTTTTTCTTTCTCCATCCCTTTAAAGAGAAAAACAATTTATTATACTTGATGCAGAAATGTTATCTTTCCAATAAACTCAGAGTCAACCAATCATGCTTAAATAGCTAACAGCAGTCTCTTCTATAAAGTCTGGATGTTAACTTTTTCTACAAATCTTGTACATTAAGTTTATGCAAGTGCAAAAAGAAGAATTAAAAAAAACTCAGACTACTGTAGATTAAGTAAAGACATAGATCAGTCATAGACGTCTTTAAAAAAAAAACAGTTTAAAAAACCAACCAAATAAAAAACTCTCTCAAAATTCAGCTCTTATATCAGAGTGAGTCTCATTTAAAAACAAAACAAACTACAAATCCTATACTGTCTCAGCTATAACTGTGAAGCACAGCTATTAGAATCCCATACATACATATATATTTGAATATTTCCTTTATCTGAAGATCTGAGGAAATAGTTTGCTTTCAGTCTAGATGATTGTTCAGGTTAAATGTGAACCAACAATTGTTTGTTGCTTTCTTTCTTTTCACTGTTAATTGAGCATCCTTTAACAACTCTTTGGCATATAAGGAGATCCCTCAGAGCAATTGCTTTTTAGGGCATTCTTCAGTTTGTAAGTATTGGAAATAACAAATTGGTATTGTCAGATTTTCTTAAAAGAAGGTAGTCAGACACAATAACTGTAAGATGAACTATTTAACTATTTATTGAAGACGCAGGTGTTAATATATTAAGTACTTGTTTTCTCTACACTAAAATGAAGTTGGTGATGACAAAAAAAAATTTAAAAAAAAACATCTCTTAGACATTAAAACCACTAAAAACTCTGACCTTTGAAATGCTCCTTTTTTAAAAAATGTACTGGGAGATATCCCAGGCTGTACAACACCTAACTAGGGTGAATACGAAGAAAGAGCGCACCAGTTATTTAAAGACTATCCACGGTCTGTTTATATATTAACAGAAACAAATATTTTGAAAACTGTGTTTTATCTTTTATCAAGTCACCTTCACGAAGTCAGTCTTACTGCATATTTTTTACAAGTCAATAAACTCTGAATAGAAAAAAAAAACAACACAAAAATTTGTGCTAGCACATTACTGGGCTTCAAACTGCTAACTACATATATTTTTTTGTAGTCAAATGGAAAAAAGGGCAGATTATTGTCAGAGAAGTTACAGATATAATATAGAATAGGTCTTTCAGAAGTACATAAGACATTTTGGAACTTCTAATGAAATGAAATAATTGTCAAGCTATTTTAAAATAGAATTTCCGTACTTTGGGAAGGAATATTTTTTAAAAGGGAATCAATACTTAATTAAGTATTGATTAATCTTTTTAATTGATCTTAGTTACACAAATAGTAAAATGCTCTCTTTTGGCTTTTTTTAAAGAACATGTTTGTCTCCAGGACAGGCTTAGAAATGACAAATACTGTTGAAAAGATATATGCACTACTAAGACTGACTTCTCCCATCCTAAAAAGGAGGCTAAAAACCATTAAAGTACTGTGAACCTTAAAAGAACATATACTAAGAAGGATATAATAATATAATTAGTTCTCTTCCACCAAATTCACATGTTGATATTACAAATATGTAATCCTGATAGGAGACACAGGAACTTCACTGACAATTTACCACCAGAGAAGATCAAATACCTTTGTCATTTTCATTACAATCCAATAATCATAAACACCAGTGTATGTGTATTGTTCTTGAAGAAAAAGAAGTGTACAACTCTGCTTAGGACAGCTCAGTTATGTTCAGCTATTTTGATAATTATAAGGTTATCCTACCTTGATTTCTTGCCATACACATATGTACAACTTTCCTGACAAGACTTTGGATTTCTTAATTTGACATGGCTGTAAAACCTTTGTTTTTTCATGTTTGGCTACTGCATCTTAGACATAAATATAACAATAACAGGCATCAGAGATTTTAAAAAAATATATTAAACAAGTGTATTTCCATAATATTTGTCAATTAAATAATAGGTTCAGTATGTAACATACACAAGAAAACATTAAGAAAAATGTTAACACAGGAGGAAAACAACCCCATGGCATACTTTTCCAAATGCGTTGAACCCAAACCAAGGGAAATATCCAAGAAATTACGCCAAGATACTTCCGAAAAAAGAAGAGAAAGCAGCGCCCTCTGCTGGTAAAGTTCTGAGCAAGTCACAATTCCAAGGGCTTTTAGCATCTTCTCTGTGACTTTTCCAATACCTGGCACCTAAAAGAGAGTATGTAACATGAAATTGGAAACTTTCTACTTGTAGATCCATTACCGAGAACAATTTGAATCAAACACAACATGGAAGATTACCTGGAAAATTCTATCTTTTCAGTAGAAATCTTGCTTCTAGAACATAAAAATATTACATGACAGAACAGTAAATGTCATTGTGTCTCTTACCTTTCTAATGGGCAAATCTTTTAGGAAGTCTAGCACTGCTTGTCTCTCAGAAGAAATTCTGTATTGCCCATTAGGTTTATTACGATCACTGCACATTTTTGCTAACATTGTATTTGGTGCTATTCCTTTAAAAAAACAAACATGGTAATTAAAAAAACATAAACAAAGTTTAATTTCAACTATCCAATATTTAAAAGCAAAAGAGTAGCCTATGCACATGGCAAAGACTAAAATAAGGAAAAGAATTATGATAATTGATAACTAGATTTGATACAATTCTGCAGAGAAATTTTGTGAGCATCATGAAAGAACATAAATATATGTAATAGATTAAATATAACTTAAATAAAGTGTACTTCCTATTTTAATATAGTCAGGATAACAAAATGCCCCAGTAAGTCAAGAAGGGTTAAATACCAAGTCCTTAAAAATAACATCAATTACATGATTCAACACTTCTATGATGGTGATCATGGTAAGAAAGGAAATGCTTACAATGGTTGGTAGGATGAACTCACAGTAAGGAGGAGACCTTTCTTCTTTGTATTTCAGCAAAAACACTTTTTTGGATGAAATTTAACACATTTTATTATTTTGTGGGCTACCACTGGAATGCAGTCATTTAGAAATTTATATATATTTCACAGACATCAGAGGAATGAGGAGGGATGGCTCTTTTCTATCGAAGTAAAGTTTTTACAAATGAACTCTGGAATTTGTTTAGCAAAACAAAGAAGAACTTTGTCCTACAGCCTTAGTGGTCTAAATTTTCATTTGCTCACTGATATAACAGATTATTCGAGATGGTAGAAATAACTCTATTTATTATTGATTATCAGTACTTTTTCAGTTACCCTTCTAATTGTTTTTAGGTTTTGGGCTTAATACTCCTGTTTCCACTTATAAAAGCTATGCCTGTTTTCTACACACTAACCTATCCTTACAAAACTTCAGTAAACAAAACTGTTATTTTGCCATCAGTCATGAGATAACATACATGGGAGGAAGTTTCATCCTGCTTCTTACTAGCTGTTTCTTCACCTCTGCTTACATTCTGCACTTTCCTGACCTTCTGCAGCTGCTTCATAAAGCTCACCATTGCCTGATGCCTCACTGACCTGGTTCATAAAGCAGTTTGGATGGCATCCAAACTAAGTGGGGCTAGGGACATACACTGGTTTTAGTCAATCAAAATAGCTGAGATTTAAAGGTGGTTTGCCTGAAGTCAAGACATAAAACTTGATGGGTAATTATTAAAAAGCTACTGAAGAGTTCATTAGCTTCAGCACATATTTACTGCTCTGAGGACTAACATTTTAAAGAATTTTGATATTGTTTTAAGCAAGGAATAGTGTGGAGAAGTTAGAAATACATAACAGCACAGACCTGCTATTCAAACTAAAAGCCGTTTAGAAATCAGTGACAGATTTCACTATGACCCACTGGCTGACAAAAACAATTTACATGATGCACTAGAACAACAACCACCTGTGCTAAGATCAGCTCAAGTGCACTGGTCATTCCTCCTCACTGCTTACTCTTATTTCAAGTAGAAAGAAGCAAAAAGATGATGTAACTGTTTCAATTATTTAAAAAAGAGAAAAAAAGAAAACAAACAGTAGTGGCTTTGACAGCCATGACATCTCTTGAAATAACTGAAATTCTTTGCAGACCTTCAAAGACAGCATATTTTTTTGCAGCAGAAGAATGCTGTGGCAAGGATAAATTCTTAATTAATACCCTCTGAGATTAAAGTAGAAGACATTATGGAAATACAAAGATTAATTATTATTCATATGTGCCTGAATACCTGCACTAGCAGTCAGCTGAGTTTTCTGCTCAATCCTAAAGCGTATTTCCTTCACAACTTCCTCTGCAGAAGTTCCAAAGACAACTGAGTTTTCCACTGATAGACCTCTTTGTTCAAAGCCATCATCCATCAGAGATGTGTTGTCTTCGAACAGTACTGGTGAAGAAGAGACTTCACCTTCATTAAATTTGGCAGACATATTCATACCATCTTTATCTAAGTAAGACAGAAGCACAAACACTTAATACATCCGTAGGATACATACATACTGATTTCCTTCTTCAGTGCCTTCAGGGTTCACTAGCAGTTTTATTTCTTTCTGGTTTTATTTAGAGAAAGCAATTGCATTGGTTTTTTGTTTAAAGACCAGAGAGATGTAATGGTTTCATTTTGAGCACAACTTCAGCTAGGCTGAGATTGGAGGAATTGGCTAGTACACTGGACATAACTTTCAGAAAAGCAAAAGGTTTAATGGCTTGTTGCTGTAGCAAAACCATCAAGATTTTAGCATTATTTTTGTTTCATACCATATTGAAGGCCACATGCCCTCTTCCACAGATTTTTTTTCAATATTCTCCAAATAAAATTAGGGTTCTAGAATATCTGATTCTAGAATGATCAGCCTGGTGAGCTTCTCACTTTGAACTGCAGTCATAGTAGAACAAGTAATGTCAGCAGCCCTTTGTCTGACTCTACAAACATTACTATTACAGTTTCACATTCTGAGCACTTGTTTGTGTTTCAGAGGAACAAAGGTATCAGGCAAGTGTGAAGAAGCACATGACTATGCATCAGTGATATTGATTTTGTAAAGACTATGCCAGTTTATTGCTTTCTATTTTATTAACACTTTTCTGTAGTTGTGTATGCTTGATTATCCTCAATTTTTGAATTTTAGATATTTTAGATCTAAATAGAATTTAGATCTTAGAAATTTTTGAATACAGATAGTATAAATATTCCAGTCTGTGCATCATTCAGCCATCCGTATGACTCCTTCTTTTCTATTATTCCCGAGTGGATATACAGTTGTGGATGTAGTTCCAACTCTGTCTTCCAGAGCCAGTGAAATCCAGTAATATCTTGAACATTACGATAAATCCTGCAGTGTTCCTGCTACTTATTTTCAAAATTACCATTTTGAATTGTAATTCAGACCTAAATGACACCGTTTGGTTTACAGAACTTAGTACCACTTTTCAAACATTTTATTCACATTAAAGAAATCTTCCAAATCCAAATCATTAGCAGTGTATCTTTTATTCACAGGTAACCAGTAGAGAAAGTTAAGCTGTAAACTAACTAAACTGGAGGTAGAGAATATATGGGAGGACAAACTATGGAAGGACTTAGGTATCTACACTTTCAGTGGGTGCAGCTTATCTGAAGCTTATAAGCATGTAAGTGGCAACTTCTGCTCCCAACCCCATGTAATGTGGTCAGAATGCCCAACGCCATTTCACAAGGAAAGCGGCCATTCTCTGCTGCCATGTTCACTCCCTTCCTTGCCCACCTGCATGTCCCAGCACTAGGCCAGTCCAGTGCTGTGGATGACCCTGCCGCAGCACTGGGAAGCTGCAACCCCAGAGCAGTGCCTGCCTGCAGCCCCCAGAGCAGTGCCTG